>NW_005842373.1:1218276-1258537 GCF_000455745.1 Alligator sinensis
CCCATTCCTTTCTCCCTCCCTCTCTCGGTGAAGGCTCTGAATTTCCCCTGGGACCTAGATCCCAGGTCCCCATCACAGTCATGTGGAGCTGGGGCAAGCCTTACCATCACAGAACAGCTGTAGCCCCTGTGTGGGGAATGGTGTCCTGGGGCCTCCCTGCACCTCCTCCTCCTCCAACAGGCACCCTGTGGGCAACTCCTCCAGAACACCCCTGGTCCCATGGGTGTGGGGGCTGTTGACTGCCCTGTTCATGGTGAGGAGGCAACACAGGCCCTTGTAGAGTGGCATACTCTTCCTCCAGCCCACAGACTGCTTTCTAGCATCAAGCACGTTGAAATGTTGCTCTTCATCAATGTGCAACCATTGTCTGTTGTGCCCCTATGTGTGCCCCTGTTGTGTGCCCCTGCTGGGCGAGGCATTTGAAGATATCTATGATTCAATGCCCTATCAGGAGCTGGTGCTGAATGTGCTCCTCTCCCCAGATGGCAGAGATCTTTTATTTATTTCCCTTTATTTCCCCAAACTGCCAGTTGTGTGCTTGGGTTTGGCTGGTGTATCAGACAGGGTGGGTTAATTCACGGCCTGTGGCGGTGCCTGTGGGGGCCCAGTGTCCATTGGTTAGGTCACAAAATGTTCAGGGACTTTCAGCAGATGCCACATACCCATCCTGGCTCCTCAATTCAAGGATCCTCAGCTCCCAGTTGAGGAGGTAGCTAGCTGTGCCCGACATGGTCCTGAGGGTACCATGGGAGATGGAGGTCTGTCTGCTTGCCTCAGCTTGCAGATGCAGTGCTCCACCCCAACCACAATTCCCAACATGCTCAACTAGCTAATTTATCATCTACTAGGTAGTTAATCAGTGAGAAAGAGGGGGAGTCAATCTGAATTGAATGAGAATGCAGCATGTGGCAGGAGCCTTCCCTCCAAAAAAAAATATGATGGCAAATATTTAGGGTCCAACTCAGTCACCCTTACTTTACACCCTTATAAGATGGAGGACTTTACTGTAGTGGATTCTATTAGTGGCATGTTATAAATTTCAACCCCAAATACTACTTCCCAATTTTTTTTTAAGTTTTATTTTTTCACTTTTGCCTTTTCTTTCCCCATCCTTTACTGGCACTGTACAAAGTCCCTGTTTAGAGATTTCAATATAAATATAGATGTCACAAGTGAGAAGGCACAAGGCACCACACTACCAAGTGGTTGTTTTGCATTAATGAATTTTGAATTCATTTTGATATTTTCAAAATAAATACACCAGATATATAGTTAATACACCTGAGCAAGGTAGAAAGTTGGGATGAATTTTGGTGGCAGATACAGTATGGAGAGGCATGAGATTTTAAAGGGAATGAGATTATGAAGGAGGCATGAGACAGAGATAAGAAGAGATCACATAAGCAGAACTATTCTAGTGTTGGAACCAAAAGCATATCCTAGGTTCAGATCCAAGACTCTAACTCAAACACTCCCCTACATTGAAATTTCATATTTAAGACTTTATCCCTACTCTAAGTGAAAGTAATTTTTAATGCACTAGGCAAAACCACAGAAATTTTGGTCCAATGTTCAGATCTAACCTAAATTTCAGGAAAACACTCAGTTGGTTTGAACAAGCTACTGCTTGCATCAGAACATTACAACATTCGTTTGAGAGAGGTGTTTAGTCACATGTGTCTGAAGACAGGCAGAAGCCAGGGTACATCTGCTCCTTATAGAGGAACTATGAAGTAAGCAGCCATTTACTGCTTCAGATGCACCTGAAATCACTTTGGCGAATGCAAGACGGAGAGACTAGATATTATGGATTCTAGATACCCCAAACGAGAAATAGTTTCCTTTTTTTTGTTGTTTTGTTATTTTTTTGTTTTTGTTATTCTCCACAACAACCTTCAGATAGAGTAAGGAAGTAAGTGCTATTAAAATATTCCAGGCAAGATTTTGCTTCCTTATTTACACTCACACACACAACTGACTCTTATTCTTACTTTTTTACAGGTGCATAGAGATCAGCAGCTTCACCTGATAAGTGTTAGTTGGCTTCATTCATCCTTGAATTTGGTGTCATCTCTTCCCCTTCCCCCAAACTGTAGAATTTATGAGTATCTGCAAATGCTCTTAATGATTACACTTTATCTAAAAGAGCCATATGATTGCTTAGAGCTCCAGTATGAAGCTGTGGATAGGCCTGTTGAGAGTATCTGGGTTAGAGTCAGAGGGGAAATCAAAAGAGTGATCTCATGGTGGGGTCTGTTATCGACCACGAGGGAATGGTAGATGACGCTTTCTTCAAACAGCTAGTGGAAGTTTCCATATCACAAGCCCTGGTTCTCATGGGGGACTTCAATCACCCTGACATCTGCGGGGAGGGCAATACAGCAGTGCACAGGCAATCCAGGAGGTTTTTGGAAAGTGTTGAGGACAATTTCCTGGTGTAAGTGCTTGAGCAGCCAACTAGGGAACATGCTGTTCTTGATTTGCAGCTCACAAATAGGGACAAATTGGTGGGGGTGTAGTAGTGGATGGCAACTTGGGTAGCAGTGACCACGAGATGATTGTGTTCAGGATCTTGAGGAAAGGAAGGATGGAGAGAAGCAGAGTAAGGACTCGACTTTAGAAAAGCAGAATTTGACTTGCTCAGGGAACTTATGGGCAGGATCCCCTGGGAAGCCAGATAGAGGGGGAGAGGAGTCCAGGAGAGCTGACTACTTCAAAGAAGCCCTACTGAGAATGCAGGAACAAACCATCCTGATGTGCAGAAAGACTAGCAAGTATAGCAGAAGATTAGCTTGGCTTAACAGGGACCTCTTCAGTGAACTAAATGACAAAAAGGAAGCTTATAAGAAGTGGAAACTTGGACAAATAACTAGGGAAGAATATAAGAGCATTGCTTGGGCATGCAGGGATGAGGTAAGGATGGCCAAAGCACAACTGGAGTTGCAGCTAGCAAAGGATGTGAAGGGTAACAAGAAGGGTTTCTACAAGTATGTCAGTAGCAAGAGGAGGATCAGGGAAAGTGTGGGTCCTTTACTGAATGGGGAAGGTAACCTTGTGACAGATGCAGAAAAGGATGAAGTGCTCAATGCTTTATTTGCCTCAGTCTTCACAGGCAAGGTCAGTTCCCAGATTACTGCACTGGGCAGCACAATTTGGGGAGGAGGTGATCAACCGCTTAGGGACTACTTAGAAAATCTGCACATGTAAAAGTCCATGGGGCCAGATGGGATGCACCTGAGAGTGCTGAGGGAGTTGGCTGATGAGATTGCAGAGCCATTAGCCATCATATTTGAAAACACATGGTGATCAGGAGAGGTCTTGGATGATTGGAAAAGGGCAAACATAGTTCCCATATTTAAGAAAGGGAAGAAGGAGAATCCAGGGAACTACAGACCAGTCAACCTCACCTCAGTTGGAAGAAAAATCATGAAGCAGATCCTCAAGGAATCCATTTCTAAGCACTCGGAGAAGAAGGTGATTAGGAAGTCATCATGGATTCACCAGGGGCAAGTCATGCCTGACCAACCTGAATGCTTTCTATGATGAGGTTACTGTCTCTCTGGATGTGGGGAGACTAGTGGATATGGATGTGCTATACCTTGATTTTAGCAAGGCTTTTGATACGGTCTCCCACAACATTCTTTCAAGCAAGCTAAGGAAGTACGGGCTGAATGAATGGACTGTAAGGTGCATAGAAAACTGCCTGGAGCATCGGGCTCAGAGAGTAACAATCAATGGCTCAATGTATAGTTGGCAACCAGTATCAAGTGGAGTGCCCCAGGGGTCGGTCCTGGGGCCAGTCTTCATAGTTTCATAGTTGGAAGGGTCGGAAGGGACCTGAACAGATTATCAAGTCCGACCCCCTGCCATGGCAGGAAAGAATGCTGGGATCAAACGACCCCAGCTAGGTGATTATCTAGCCTCCTTCTGAAGACCCCCAGGGTAGAAGCGAGCACCACTTCCCTTGGAAGTTGGTTCCAGATCCTAGCCAGCTTATTCCAGATCCCAGGCAGCTTATTCCCCATATTCCCTATACTACAAGCATTAGTGTAGAGGCATTTAAGGCCTCCTAAGGGTGCATGCATACACTGCCCCCTGATCCCAGGACTATCCGGACCCCTGTCACTTACCTGGGTACTTCTTGTGCTCATTACCTGTCTTGGCTGGGAAGTTGAGGTTTGTATACTCCACAGGATTCATGCGAACACTCCACAGAAGTAAAGGAAAGAGCCTAAGTGGATGCAAGTGGCAGGGTTTCGGGGTGACGGTGGCTTGGCAGGGGCAGGGGGAAGGGGTTAGCATGAGGTTCCTGGAGGGAGTTGCAGGGACTGAGGAGAGAGGGGATTATTGATGTATTACTAATTGGTTTACTGGTGAATATGTGCCCCTGTTGTAATTTAGTAGGGACGACAGCCCCAGGGTAGATTGGTATTCAGCTCCCCCTGCTGGAGCTTACATGGAATTGCACGCTGGATTTAATTTTGTTGAAAGCCCAGTGTGTGCAAACACTGATGCAATGCTCCAAAAGAAACAAGTTTAAAATTTATGAACCTCTTTAAGTTAATTAGGATTAAATGCCATGAGGTGGACAGGTGCCCCAGCAGCAGCCACATGCAGAGCAGCAGTGTGAGGTGGTGGATGGCAGTGGCAGTCACCATATACAAGTTTCCCCCCCACCCCACATCCATCCATCCAGCCAGCACCTGTGCGGCCCGCAAAGGGGTGCCACTGCCCTCACCCCAACCCTGCTCCTGTGAGGCGGCAGCACAGGGTGTGGCACTCCATCACCACCCACCTGTGTGTACCCCCTGGGACCTTTCAAAGTACCCCCAAGGGTATGTGTACCCCCAGTTGACAACTCCTGCACTACATTATTGCATTAAAAAAGTTTCCCAATCTTCCAAAAATTCCTCCGGAAGTCCGGCGCTTCTCCAACTGCCATTGTTTTTTGTTGGGCAACCTACAGGTATTGTTTCAAACAATACTCAGTCACACATTCCGTTTTGTAGCAGTTGCATGTGCTTTTTGGTATTGTAATACAGTACTGTAGGTACTTCTGTTAAATTTTACCGTGAAATGGCTTCAAAGAGAACAGCACCTGGTATAGTGCTATGAAGCATAAACATAATGTTGTTGTCTTTGTTCATTGTCTTCATCAATGACCTGGAAGATGGCACAGAGTGCACCCTCTTGCAGATGACAATGATCTGGAGGGAGTAGTAGATACACTGGAGAGTAGGGCTAGGATTCAGAGTGACCTAGACAAATTGGAGGATTGGGTTGAAAGGAATCTCATGAGGTTCAACAAGACAAGTGCAAAGTCCTGCACTTAGGGTGGAACAATCCCATGCACCAGTACAAGCTGGGGGCTGACTGGATGGGCAGCAGCTCTTCATAAAAGGACCTGGGGGGTTACAGTGGACAATAAGTGGAATAAGAGCCAGCAGTGTGCCCTTGTTGCCAAGAAGGCTAACAGCATAGTGGGCTGCATTGGTAGGAGTGTTGCCAGTAGGTCAAGGGAAGTGATTATTCCCCTCTATTCAGCACTGGTAAGGCCACATCTGGAGTACTGTATTCAGTTTTGGGTTCCCCAATATGGAAAGGATGTGGACAAATTGGAGAGAGTCCAGAGAAGGGCAATGTTGAGGGAGCTGGAGGACATGACTTACAAAGAAAGACTGAGGGAACTGGGCTTATTTAGTCTAGAGAAGAGGAGACTGAGAGGGGACTTAACAGCAGCCTTCAACTACCTAAAGAGGATGGAGCTAGACTGTTCTCAGTGGTGGCAGATGACAGAACAAGGAGCAACAGTTTCAAGTGGCAGCCAGGGCAGTTTAGGTTAGATATTAGGAAGAATTTTCTCACTAGGAGGGTAGTAAAATACTGGAACAGGTTACCTAGAGAGGTTGTGGAATCTCTATCCTTGGAGGTTTTCAAGACCCAGCTAGACAGTTTTGGCTGGGATGATCTAGCTGGGAATGATTCTGCTTTGAGCAGGGAGGTGGACTAGATGACATCCTGAGGTCTCTTCCAAACCTAACTTTCTATGGTTATCTAGCTGGTGAATTACTGGCAGACACACAGCCCAGGGAAAATCACCTTTGAGCAACAAAAATGTGAATCATTTCAGGCAACCAGTAACAGATGGAGCAGTAAGAGATTAACCACCAGGTGTATCAGCTGTGGTTAGCACCCTGAAAGTCCACAAACCCCAGGCAAGGAGGGAAAGGGGTGCAACTCTAGTTGAATCCCTGGGTACCCACCAAGCCCAGTGTGGGGTCCCAGCTGTGCTTCCTTCCAGTATTTTGATCAACTCATACTTTCTGTTTTTCTTCTGTTTTGTTTAACCAATATTTTGTTCCCATGGCATCAGATATGCTGTGTGAAACCAGGTTTATATTTAGAAAGGGAAGCGGGTAGTGTGAACTCTCCAATAGGTTGTTATAGCAACCAGCACAACCCCTAGTTAGAATGAATATGACAGATCATGATTATTTGGTTGGTAACAGCCTGTCTATCTGTCACTGGAGCCTATTTCTTCAGCACAATCCCAAAGGAGCAGCTCGTTATGCACACCAGTGACAAAGAAAGACCTGCAACTGCTTGTTCGCACATAAGCATAAAGGACTGACAGAGCTTTTATAATCCTTTTCTTTGCCATCTTCTTTCATCTCACCATCACTCTTCTGTCCTTAGGGAAGCAGTAGCTCAGGATCACACACTAGACTTTAGGATACATCCAAGTTCCCTTTGCCTGGAAAGACCAAGCTCACAGACCAAGGGATACCCTGATCTTTTGTTCCAGCCTTCAGTGTCTCCAGCTATGGGGATTCCAATGCCTGCTGCTGCAACCCAAATTTGCATTAATCACTTTCTCCTACTAATTACCTTCAGTTTCTCCTTATTCCACTTCTTTCTCCTTTAAGTAACTCCCTATCCACATGCTCCTATATTACTGTATATTTCACTAGCTAGTGGCCACAGGTGTGGAGATCTCTTGTAGCAAACCACCCCCTTCAGCATGCTCTCCCACAGCTTCCTGAGAACCCTCCTGCTCAAAGCACTCTAGACCGCATCACCATCTTGTTCTATTCCTCAGCCCCAACCAGTCTCACAGTCACACAGAAATCCTCCTCCATTTCCCTCTCAGATCCCCAACCCCTATGCTGAGATGTACACCAAGGGTCAGCATTTCAGTGTCCTGAGTGTTCCAAATACTTAGTTTTCCATGGCCACCCCTGTCCTATTTCTAAAATAATATCTATCAGCAACTACACAGGAAAAGGTGGCTGATAGAAGAAAGCCTGTGAATGTCATAGACAGGAGTAGAAATGAGAGCTGGCTACTGGATACTTGAACTGAGAGCTGGCAACTTGAACTTCAAAGTTCAAAATGGAAATAAAATGAAAACTGTTAGCAAGGAGAATGAACTATTGCTACATATTATCAAGGGTATAAGGGATTTGCCATAATTTGGAAGCTGTCAGTTGAGACTGGACATCGCTTTCCTTAGTAAGGTTCTCTGGCGTGTGCTATAAAGAACATCATGCTAAATGGTCAGACTAGTTGCTGCTGGACTTAAAGAATATTAACCTTCTTCTATTACCAGAACAGGCTTTGTTCTTATCTGCCTATGTAAGCTTCATTAGCAAATTTGTTGCTCTCTTCTAAGTGCTGTTCAGTTTGCTAATGAGTTATCCTGGATGCTCAGCAGACACATATATCTGTCTTTTCTTTAGTAGAAGGCAGTGGCTTATAGGTGCTGCTTGACAAGATGCAGATACTAAAGGGTAATAACATAAATGCACTCCAACAAATGCCACAAATAAATATATCAGCAGAATGATCTAAGAATCATGGTTTAGTAAAACATGCAAACACCACCAGGGTCTATTTATAGCCATTTGCTCTTCCTTCTTTGCCAAGAAACAGTAACATGCTTTATGCATAAACCTGATCTCAGGCTTCCTTAGAACATTTTCAGATCACACTTATGTTTCCTCTGCAATATAACTGGCATGGCTGGTGGCAGAGGAGGGAGAATAAGCTTAGCTGTACAAGGGAAAGTGCTGCCAGCTGTAGGGGCAGAGGACGAAATCCAAGGGAACATTTGTATGGTTTAATTGTGCAAACTAGTGAGCTGAGCCTCACACTGGAAAGGGGTTGACACAGGTAAAATAGTTGTGCTTTCCTGTCCAGTTAGTTCAGTGGAGTTCAAGTTAGTTCTCTGATAAACAGAGAACACAGGCAAGCATAGGACCAAATCCCATTTCACTTTTAGGTGTCTAAAAGGTACTACGCAGCGATTTGTAGCTGAGACACATAAGGGTTGCTTACAGAAATTTTAATTCCTATTTCTATCTGCATGTCTAGATGTGTCCTTTTGAGCATGCTCAGACAGAATCCATTATAGTTCTGTTGCAATCATATTCTGCCCAGAAAAACACATAAATAACATTTAAGATCTCCAGAACTGTACCCAGAGAAAAAACACAAGGAAGAGGAAGAAGAGACCACCCACCTTTAAGCGCAGAAGCTTACTGATTGGCACTTACCCAGGGAGAGGAAGACTCAGGTTGTAGGCCCCCCATCCTCATCTAAAGGAGATTTGAAACCATATTTTCCACTTCTTAGCAAAATGCCCTAACCACAGGCCCATATGCTGAGCCATTCTGAGAACACCCTCCATCCCTCCTCTTGGCCCACTATGCAGGCAGAAGGGGGAGATATGGGGTGCTAGGAGAGCAAGCCAACGTTAACTGGTCCTGGCCCCTGCTACTACCCATAATTCTGTTTTGTCTTTTTTCATGAAAAAGCCAGTGGTGAAATAGGATTTGGGTTATAGTGTTCATTTTGTAGGCTGCTGGGGCTGGTGCTATGCTAGTTAGGGATTATTTGAGGTGAGCTAGCTAGACCCTGGGGGTCTGCAGACTACATCTAAGGGGTCTGCAAAAGGTGACTGATCAATCAAAAGTAACTGAATATGCACACTTACAATTGAAAGGGGTTCACACCTCCATTTAAAATTTCCAAAGGGTTCTGTACCTCCATTAGAAATTTTTTAGAGGTCCGCAAATGAAAAAAGGTTGAAAACCATGGGGCCGGACTAACACATAGGCAAACTAGGCACATGCCTAGGGCCCTAAGTGAAGAAGGAGCCCAACTGTACTTATTTTACATATTGTAACTATTGAGTGAAAAAGGCAGGGGCCCACAAGTTTGTTTGCCTAGGGCACACTAATGGGTTAATCTGGCCCTGTCTATAGAAATAAGGCTGAGGAGCAGTGTGGGTCACACTCCAATGTGTCAAATGTCCCTGGCAGGTTGTGGGGTGTAGTTCAGGCTTCCTTGAGCCCACTCACTAAAATAAAAAGCCTGACACTACAGCCTCATCCTTACGAATGCATCCAATGTACTGCATAGAGCCAGGACACTAATTACCGCACAACAGCAGGCAAGGTCCAGGTGCTGAAAGCAGGCTGAGCAGTGTCCAGTGCATCTATAACTCCATGTGGCTCCTGGTACAGGCCTTGGATGTCAGTGCATTATTTCACCCTGAATTGAGGCAGAACAGCACTGATAAGCAATCCAAGAATGCAGGATCAAGTTCAGTGTGGGGAAAGAGACTGGCACTTAACCCTCTCCCTCCCAAACATGGTCCTGTTTAGCTAACACTCAAACTTGTGGCCCTCTCAGAGCAAGGTTGTTTTCAGACAGTGGTTTAGCCAAGTCCAGTGCTTTTGAAATGTCTGTAACCCCCTTTCTCCCCAAAGAAACCTTTCCTTATCAGCAAAGAAACTAGAAAACAAACTTTTTTCCCATTCCTTTGGCACATAGTTTGTACAATAGCATAATTGACATAGCCAGCAGAGGTCTTCAGAAGTAAAACTGTGCCCAGGGGGTACCCCTGGGAACAGTGCTAGCTGCTCTGCTCTGGTACCATTTTGTTTTGGGAAAACTCGTTAATCCCTAAGGGAAAAGTGAGGAATGGGAGCTAACCAATCACCGCAGAAGATCCACAGCTACCTATAGGGGAGCTCATTGCTTTAATGCCCATCCTTGCTGGACTGTCTCACGCTCCTTGGCTCAAGCCAGGCTCCATGGCACAGACCAGTCAAGATAGGAGAAAGAGCATGGCCTGAACATCACCTGTCCTTCAACCCCATCCTCAGCTGCCAAGGGAAATAGGGGGCAGAGCCATGACCTCCATGCCCAGCTTCCTGATCTTTACTTTCTAGCGTATAACTGAAAAGGCTGTGTTTCTGTGTGTGTGTGTGTGTGTGTGTGTGTGTGTGTGCGTGCAAGAGAGAGAGAGACAGAAAGACAGTGCTAAAAAACACAAGTAAAAGTATACTTTTCTAACAGCATGTGTGTAAAAGCATATGACTTGTGAATATGAATCAGAGTATCATTGTGTGCATGTGTAAGACAATGTGTAAGACAGCATCTTTGTAAGAAAAAAACCATGATTGTTTGTACTTAAGTGTGAGGGTACATGTGGGGGGAATCAGACTCAGTGGGCATAAACAGGAGTGAACAGCTGGGAGCTGGGGAGGACTAAGTTCCCATGCCCTGATGGCTATGATTAACTAGTAGGAACAGAGGTTAGGAACTGCAGTTGCAATAGACATGAACAATTTAGGAGGTGCCAGGACTTGCAGTGCAGTTTGGCCTATGATGCCCCTTAGCCAGTCGCCCACTCAACCCAAAAAGGTTTTCCAAGCTCCATTTCTGACATCATCACTTGGTACAAGGCAGAGAGCGTTGTCAAGTGCTCTCTGAGGGGCTTTGTTGTCCTGTGCAACCAGGAGAATAGGCCTGTTGTTGAGCAAGCCTCACACTGTAGGAGTCATGTCTCATGTGCATGCAGTCACAAGGCCCAGGTCAGGACAGCTGCAGTGATATTGCTGATTCTGGGATGAAGCGAGCCTCTGACAGGGAGCCAGTGATAGAAACTGCCAAGAAATGGCTCTGAGCCCTAGAAGCAAAACAATGGCATGGCAGGAAGGGAGGTATGGATTAATAGGGGCCAGAGAATCCCTAGGCTTGAGTCAGTTTGCCAGCAATTAGCTTCTCTGCCTAGGGGAGATACAGGAACTAGGACAGTGGCTATAATGTGAGGCAAAGTAAAACCATGATTTTGGTTTCATCAGGTGGAGCCATGTGTCCAATGACAGGCCACATGAGAGCACATTGTCCTGCCAATGTACAGGAAACTGATATCACCTCAGCACTGCTGAGGTAGGCAAAATATAGCGAAGCCAAATATAAAAGTTATAGTGGATACCTAAACATTAGGGCTGTGCGAAATAGCTATGTTTTGTTTCAGTTTTGGATTCAGCCATTTTGGAGGAAAGTGATTTCTTTCAGTGTTTCGGATCACTGTTCCATTTTGATTTGGCTGAATCTGTTTCCGAGTTTCAACGCTATTTCGGAGATTCAGATCTGCTGGGGAGAGGCAGGCACAGCCAAGCGGCTGCAGGTTCTCCTGCGGCTCCTTCGCCTGTGCCTGCCTCTGGCCCTGCGGGGGGAGTTATGAGAGAAGCCCCCATGGATATCCTGCCTGGCCCCATCCCCCATCCAGCCCCAGCCTCCTGGCACTTAAAAAAAAGTTTCACACTCACTGGCTACAGCAGCGGCAACTGGGGCCTCTGAGGGCTCATGGCAGAGACCCTCTGCACAGCGCAGGGCAGTGGGGGGCAGTGGGGATTGCCCCCCACCCTCCCACCTGGCACCTGCACAGCAGCTGTCACATTGCGTGGGTGCAGCATGGCTCGGCAGGGCATCACACACTGTCTGGGAACTGAGGCGCTCCACCTGTCAGCCAGAGCCCAGTACCACTCAGCCCCAGCCCCCAGGTCCCAGACTGCATGCAGCACCCTGCTGAGCCATGCTGCAGTACCCACTGCCCTCCACTGCCCTGCACTGCACGGGCGGGGGGCTCTGCCACAAGCCCTCAGAGGCCCCGGTAGCTGCTGCTGCTGCAGCCAGTGAGTGTGGGGCTTTTTTTTTTTAAGTGTTGGGAGGTGGGGGCCAGGCAGGGCAGCCATGGGGGCTTCTCCCACAGCTCCCCTGGCTGTGCCTGCCTCTCCCAGGGTAGAGGAGCTGCAAGAAGCCCCCATGGCTGCCCTGTTCAGCCCCAGCCTCCCGGCACTTTAAAAGGAGGGCTGTGGGGTTGTGCTAGACTATTCCCGGGGGGTGCCTCCGAAATATTCCAAAACATCCCAAACATTTCCAAAACATTTTGGATGGTTTCGTTTAATTTTGGAGATGTTTTGGAGACTTCTGTTTTGTTTCAGATTTGGTGTTTTGGGTGCCAAAACACCTCCAAAATGAAACAGCTGCCAAAATTTCACACAGCCCTACTAAACATACACATACCATATACTAAGGACTATGTTAGGGGTGTGCCTTACATCTTCCATAATCCAAAGTCTTTTATTACATATGTTTCACTTGTACTTATGCTCTACTACTTAGGTTCCAAAATGCAATAACTACTCCTTTTATACTGGATTTATACTGGAGGACCAGATGTGACTATAAGAGAAGGATTGGAGGCCACAGGGGTGCTGCAGGGGCACCCAACACAGAGCACTTCCAGGGCCTTTAGCTCAGTTGACTGTCTAAGGATAGAAACCCAAACGCTTCAGAAGGAGGACCGTTGCTTTTCAGAAGTCTCAGTACTGGGCAGCAAAGACTAGGGGGAGGGTGTGTGCAAGACTGGAGACTATGATGGCGAGACCAGGTGACCAAGGGGCCCAGAGCCTGCGAGGGGCAAGCCGGGGCCCAGAAGCCTGGGGGTCCTGGTACAGTCCTAGGAACCTGGGGGTCCTAGGCAGAAAAAAACTGCTAAAGCGGGCCAAGGTTTGGGAGGCCTCAGCCCAGACAAGAACCTACCACCCCAAAACCCACTTCTGCATTGTAGGGTTAGTCCTCCTGTGAAATCATATTATCAAAGCATGGCAGGAAAACCCAGAGAGGCCAAAGCAGGTAACAAGGTAGGGTCCAGGTGGCAGCCAGGAGAGGAGAACTTGCTGCTCCTGCACCATGTACTTCACAATATATTAATATGATCTTAGCATTTCTTTAAAGATATCTACATTAAAGTCCCAAGTCAGTCAGCACACCAACAGGTACTGTTGTTGCTGGAACCACCCATCTAGGCCAACTGTCTGTGCCTTGGAGACCAGCACCCATTGCTTCTTCTTTTTGGCATTGTCTGGCAGCAGTGCAGAGCCCCATGGGCTCGGCTCTGGCTCATTCTCAACTGATGCCAGGAGGCAGGAACATGGGGAGGGGGTTAGAGCTGGGGCTGGGGCTGGGCCGGTCATGTCCGAGGAGACTGGAGGCCCCCACCACCTCAGCTGGTGCTGGGCTGTACCACCCAGCTATGCTGCCATGGACTTCGGGGTGCTGGTGGGCGGCTCAGCACCCTGCAGCCAGGCCCAGCACTGGGTGCAGCTGCCTCGAGTTACTAGATATGGCTTGGGGACATAGGTGTACCCTCTGCTCACTTGGATCCGAGTTGGCTCTGGCTGCGGCCCAGCAGCCCCAGTTCCACACATGCCACTGATAGACCCTGCGGCCCTTGGGTGCACCCCATGCCTTTCTCTGTGCTTTCCAGCCAGGAATGTTCTCATTGTTCATGCTGCCCCCAGCCACTTTCCCAGCATGGCACTCACCCGCCGCCTGCAGGCGCTGGTGCAGCTGTGCTTGTGGGGGGTTGTCCAGGGTGCTGCCCAGGGCAGGCTGCAGATGCATTTGCCCAGTGAGCTGCATTAAGGTGTTTTAAGGCACGCACATGTAGATGTGCACCTAAATCACCTTAATGCACCTTAGGCTAAGATGCATTAAGTTTAGGTGTGAATAAATTCACGTGTAGACATGCCTCCTGTGAGTCAGAGTACACCCAGGAAATGGTACAATACAATAACTGGCATGAAGTGACGTGCACCTATCTTTTAATTCAGTATAATTATCAATTTGTTCACATCCAAGATTTTATGTTTCTCCTCTAAAAATAATTATTTGACCAAAACTGGTTCTTAGAAACATGGTTTTTCAAGTGAACAAAGCTTTACATGTTTTATTTTCTAGTTCTTGGTTAAGAAGGAGTTAAAGTGGTAAAAAGATCTAAAGTAGAACACTTCATTTCAAACAAGTTCTCAGAATGCTATGGATATCAATACATTCCAAATGTTGGATATTCATGAATATTGTACAAGTAGCATTACAAACACTAACAATCCAAGACGGGGAACCTTAATTGCATCATACCACAAAAGCTGATGGTCAAAGAGCAGATTGATGAAGCAGTAGCCTTTTAATGGCCTGTGCCACTTAGCAGATAGGTTGCCTTGGTCTCAAACAGCTATCATAATTTAAAGGGGCCAGTGGGATGATTCTCAAATCCAGAAAATTCCAATGACCAAGCCTGCTTGGGAGGATGGGGAAGGAAGGAAGTTGAGAGACACTGGTAGATAGAGGAAGCTTAGGGAAACTCATGGAGGATGCACACATAACATTACATTACATTATGTTCTTCACAATGAAGGGCTTCAAAGTTGTTCCTGTTTCTTCCATGGCCATTTCTGAGGTGGATTGGCCCTACATGAAGTGTTTCATCAGCTGCATATGTCTATACCCTCACTTTTTAAAGTACTTTAAAGGCAGTTAAAATTCTTCAAATGCTATGTCTTTCCATGACCTTAGGCCTGTAGGAAGATGCTGAAAAAAGATGTGTGTGTGAAACCGAGATAACTTGTATACATCAAAAGAGTCTAGTGATAAATGGAGCACATGCTTATACTTTAACTTTCCCTATGCTCAAAGCTTTGCTTTTGTAAAATAGAAGGTGCAAAGTAAATGTGGATTATCTGAAGTACAATAACCCCTGTGTGGATGTTCTCATGTGGAAATGAAATAAGACAAATTATTTAACTTATTGTTACTTCATATCATGTAGCTCAGCTGAACTTTCCTTGTAGACTGTCACAACCCAAGGGTGTGATTTTGTTTTGTGTGTGCTTTGGCACCACTGAATTATTTTCCCGCCATTTGAAGCTTTCTTTGCAGGGTGCATTTCTTCTTTGCAGCATAGAAATGCATGTTGCAAGGAGTTCCCGCCATTTGTATTAAAATTCGAGCCCCATTATTGGCTTGTGTTAAAATAATCCCACGTGGCGGCTAGCGATTGGCTTGCTAGCCGTATAAGAGGCTTGAGTGGTTTCCGCCCAAGTTGGAGGACTCCACAACCATCTGGAGAGAGCAAGAGGAGGGCTTCATGTTTTGTGAAGCACTCTAAGCGCTACGGAGCCTATTGGACCCAGCGTATTCAAAGAAGGCAACAGGGGTCTGATCAGCCTCTAGTCTCTCCCCGTCACTGAGCGCAATCCTCGACGTATCCCTCTTCCCTGCACGCAAAAGGATCCACGGAGCCTCGACAACTCCGTAGGAGTGATCCGAGTACAGTCTGAGTCCTCAAACTGGGGATTTAAGCGGAGCTTTGCCTGGGAAACTGTCCAGCCTACACTGCGACCATCTACGGTGTAAGTAAACAATCTTGAATCAACCATTACGTGTCCATGCCTAATTCTAGTGTGTTGCCTGCTTTCTCTGACCCAGCATGCCCGGGCTGCTGGCCACAGCCCGCGCGGCGCAAAAAAGGGCCCGGATCGCTCCCGGTCCGCACATAGACAGGTCCTAGAAACACAAGAAAACTACTGTCGAAAGAGATGTCTGAAAACAAAAGCAAATAAAGGAAAACATGAATAACACAGAGTGTGAGTTTAGAAAAGAGGAAACATAGTAGACATACTTTCCTAGCTATTTTCTTTTTCAATCAAATGACAAACATGCTCTAAAAAGAAAAATTACAGCATCTCTGGAGCTTAAAAATTTCTAATTCCTTAACAGAATATCAAGTCAAGCTGTTTCAGAGGCAATGGAGCAAAACACAGACTGCAAATTCAATGGAAGATAGAACACAGAAGGAATGCTATAGGAAGAGCTGGGGAATTGTGCCAGGAAGGCCATCACAGTGTTCACTGGAAGATGGAGGAATGATTCACAGGTGATCCTAAAGGGTGAGGTAACAAGTCACCAGCCAGGATGGAAATATACCACAGACAAACTGCAAATGTAAAAAATATGGATAGGGAAAAGCAAGATGAAATTCAGTCTGGAAAGAAAATGTGGGTACATAAGAATCACCTAAAACACAGAGATCCATTGTGGATCCTGGAAAAGATCTGTCCTCCAAACAGACTGCCTGGTTGGTTGCTTAGATGAAGCATATATTGTGATAAGATAGCATTACAGACCCACTGGACTCAAAGAACACAACCTCCTACTTGAACTGACAATTGACTGGCTTACTGGAGTTAGGGTGCTTCTCTCACAGTATCTCAGTCCATCCAACAATCAAGCACTCAGTGAGGTCCAGAAAAGCTGGAGGACCTGAACGACAGTTGAATTTCCCAATTTCTGGAAGCCACTGTAGCACCAAAGCTGGTAGGAAAGCTAGGGCTCTGTGAAATTTCGCCACCAGTTCTATTTCGACACTGTTCCAACCTGTTTCGAGGTTGAAACAGCAAAATCAAAACAAAACAGATATGGTCAAAACAGCCTCAAAACGAAATGAGACAAGTTGAAATGTTTTGCTGTTTCGACGTCGTTTGGGTGTTTCGCCCATAGGCTATAATGGGGAAGGTTGAAACAGCCTATAACTTTGTCATTTCTGTCCAGATTTGGATAAAAATTGCAGAAATGGTAGCCTGGTAGCCCCTACTGAGGGCATAAAGCATGCTACGTTTCAAGAAGATAGGTGCAGGGGGTTTGGAGAAACTGCACCTCAAAGTCTTGAGAGGCAAACTTGTGTCATGTGTATGTGTTAAGCCACAGTGGGGTCAAAGCTGCAGGGATGGTAGCCCCTGCGAAGGCCACAAAGCCTGCTAAATTTCAAGGAGGTAGGTGCATGGAGTTTGGGGAAACTACACCAAAATCCTGAAAGCAAAACTCATATCACATGTATGTGTTAAGCCACAGCAGGGTCAAAACTGCAGACATGATAGCCCCTGCTGAGGCCACAAAGCCTGACAAGTTTCAAGGAGATTAGTACAGGGATTTGGGGGAAACTGCACCTCAAGCTGCGGGCAAGCAAAATTCATGACATGGGTGACACTGTGTGTGTTAAGGCGCAGTAGGGTGAAAGCCACAGGCCTGCTAGCCCCTGCTGAGGCCACTAAGCCTGCCAACTGTCAAGGAGATAGGTGCAGGGGAGGTCTGGGGCCCTGCACTGCACCCCTAGCTACTGACAGGCAAAACTCGTGACATGGGTGCTTGTGCAACTGCTGCCTCTCATCAAGCAGCAGGACTGAAGATCACTTGCCACCACAGACCTGGGGATAATAATTGACCACAGTATGAACATGAGCCGGCAGTGTGATGCTGTAGCCAGTAGAGCAAATAATACTCTGGCATGCATCAATTGATGCATCTCCAGCAAAACCATTGCAAAGAAGTGATTCTCCTGCTCTACTCGGGCCTTCTCAGCACTGGTGAGACCGCAGCTGCAGTAGTGCCTCCAGTTCTGAGCTCTGCACCTTAACAAGGACATGGTAAAGCTTGAGAGAGTCCAGAGAAGGGCTAACCATATGATAAGAGACTTGTACAGCAAGCCATACAAGGAAAGGCTGAGGGACCTGGGACTCTTTAGCCTGAAAAAGAGAAGGCTGAGAGGGGACTTGGTAGCAGCTTACCGCTACATCAGCAGCATACATCTAGGGCTTGGTGAACAACTGTTCACCAAAGCACCCTTGGGAAAAAAACTAGGAGTAATGGTCACAGTCTGGGCACCCTAGTTGTGAAGTAAACAAGCATTAGCCAAATGATTACAGAACTTATCCCTGCAACCAGAGCATCTAAGTGCCTCACCATCCCTAATGGAGTCCCAAATACATTTGGCACTAACTGCTATTACCCCAGTTTTACAGAGGGCAGCCTGAGGAACAAAAAGACTGCTCCTAAAGCTAAAATCATATTTTCACTTCATGTTTCAGGGTCATTGATCACACATGTGTGCATTTCTGCACAGTAAATGACTCTGCCATAAGATAGTACTGTCCCTGACAGTGATATCTTATGGCATAATTAATTAATTTATTGCGCCCTAATACCAGGACACTTGTAAGTGGTGACACTTTACTCTTGGACTAATTAGATGTGTGTAGATGCACCCAGTGGTACATGTTTAGCCATGAAAATGTAATTTTGGGTAATTATACATCATTTGGATTCTATTTTCACCTGCGAAGACATACTTGCCATGTGCTTCCATTTTGAGTATGGCCACAGACTCCAGGGCTAAGGACAGACATTACATATAAACTGGTTTAAGTGATCAGAAACTGGTTTAAACCTGTAACAGAACAGACGTTCAATGCACATCAACCAGTTTGAAAATGGCTGAAATCAGTTTGAGATAAATCTGGCTGAATGCAGTATCAGACTTAACTGATTTGGCTCAAACTGGTTTATGCAATGTCTGTTTCAGACCCCTTCCTGGTATAAGTTAAATCAATGTCCCCCAGCATCCTGGCATGCTCTCTGGGCTGGGTGGGGCTCTTTGCTACAGAGAGCTGGGCTGGCCCCTCCCCTCTGCTCCCTGGCTGCAGCTCCAGCAGATACTTCATGTACAGCAGGGTCTGCCTGGCTTCCTCCTGTTCCCCCCTCCCTCAGCACTCCCTACTCAAGCAGGGATTCCTTCCTCCCCTCTGCCTTACACAGACACCTCTCAGCATTAGCCAGCATACCACATGTTGGCTATGGTCTGTGCTGTGGGAGATGAGACAAAGGTAGACAGGACTGTGTCGACTTAGGACTTTTTGGAGATAATCAACAGGTAGCTGGTAACGTCTCTCTGTTCCTTATTGGAAAAGCTGTTTAAGAAGAGCTTGAACGAATGGAGACAGGATTTTTGTTTTATTAATGGGCTGATAAACACTGAGTTAGGGGTGATAAAGACTGTTATCAACTCCCTGCTGGGTTGCTGAGGGGGTGCAGGGGAACCCCTTCCTAATCAGAGCATCCTGCTGGGGCTTGGGCACGTCCCCCCCCCCACCCCAGTTCAGCATGGAGGAAGGGAGGGGAGGGCTGCTCTAGCGCCCCCCTGCAGCTTCTAGACTGAGCCACTGCAGGCATGTCCCAGCATTTCTTCAGTCCAGAGGGGGACATATTTATGGTTATAAACCAGTTTAGCTTAGCCAGGTTACATTAACTTGCAAAGATCGAACCAATTCAGGCTCAGGCTTTTTGAATGTCTGTCCCCAGCCCAGGAGAGAATCATCCAGGAGTATGTGTAACACTAGGTAAGTCTAAAAACATTGGTCACAGAAAATACACAGCTATTAAGGATTTAAAAAGTTCTCCTACCTTCTAGCCTAGTGGTGGTTAGGTCACTCACCTAGGGATCTAGATTCCTCCCAACCAAGGGGTCTCAAACAGCATCACCTGCTGTCTAGCAAAGTGTTCTAACAATGAGGACATGGGCTAAGTATGACCCTAAGCACCTTCCAGTTGTCTTCTTGTTGATGGCCGCTGGGCAGCCAATAAAGAGGGCATGTGAAGCCAGGAAGAGAATAAAGGATCTGTTTGATTGTGCTGTCTATAACATGGGGTTAATCTTTTCATCTTCTGGGTTTTAGTTATTTGTGATGAAGGGTAATGGACTCAGCTATGAAAGCAGCAGCACAGAGCGCCAGTATTACTGAATAAAATATTTGGGCCTCAGAGACCTGGGTTTGACCCTTCCTTAATCCTGAGTAGCATGAGCCAGCATGAGTCATTCAGCTCCCACTAACAGAACCTGTAACATCTGCTGTACAGAAATTCAGGACAGATGGGCCATGCTAATTTTCATTAGCTAATCACTTCTAAGATCAGAAATCTTTCACTTGTGTGCAGACAATTCCACACACATGTGCTGAGCACAAGAGCACTTATACAATCCCACTCTTACCTGGACAGACTGTGAAGCAAACTCAGAGAACTTCCTTAGCCCATTTAGCAAGGACACTCAGAAAACTCCTATTATAGGTGAGTGCATAACACAGATCACAGAGATACAAGGTCCTTTCTCACAGAGTTTTGGTAAAAACTAAAGCTGTCACAGGTGTGGCTCCAGAGCCAGCTCTTTGCTGCATTATTCAAGGGATTTTACAAAGCTATGATCTCATAACTGTAAAAATTATATCAAGCTACCAAACCCCATAGATACATGGTTGCAACATCTGGCAGTTTCTGCCAGAGGTTGAAATATGTAACTGACAATTTCCTTTCCCAGCCCAGATCTCCTTGTAAGGAACTCCCTTCCACTAGTTGCACTCTATTCTACTGTTAATTTCTATTTTGAATTATAGGCTGAGGTCAGATTTATATCACAGGGCCATATGCTCCTCTGGATCACTGGAAGCTTTCTGGCTGATTACAATGCAAAGATTCAGAACCATTAAGAGGTTAAGGAGTAGAGCTACTTCTGGGGTAGCTATCACTGTATTCACCATCAGTGGTGAAAACAGCTCTTAAGACACATGAAGAACACAACACCACTCCAGTAAAAACAGTTCTGTGTCGGCCAGTGAGGACCCCAACCATTTATTCCCTTCATTTGGCTCTTTGTAGACATACTTAGCTCTTTTGAACAAGTTGCTGCAGCAGTTAAGTATATCATAGGCACATAAATACACCCTGAAAATCAGGCTCTTAACATATTGTCTCAATGAGCAGATTGGCTTGTTCAAGAGTTCATGAACTGACTCCCTCCCTCTTCTAGTCATAGCTACAATTTTCAAAGGCTGACATTGGGCTGCTTCTGAATTTCTTGAGAGACTTACCTCAGCCCCAGGGCCACACCCAGAGAAGGCTAGCCTGCTGACTAAAAAATGAAAACAAGCAAGTGGGTGTTAACAGAAAGATTAAACTAAAAAGTTTAGAGTCGTTTTCTGACTTTTGAGTCATAAACCTCCAGCCTTACTGTCCTATTACAAGAGTCTCTTTACAGAGAAATTAATACAATACCATGCATTTTCGCACACTGCATACCCCCCAAAAAAGAAAGACACCTTTTTTTTGGAAGCAAGGAATGAAAAGAAAAAGATCTTTCCTTTAAAATACCAGTAAGGATTTTCTCAGGGAAAACACAGGTAGTGCAGTAAGGGATGAACAAAAACCTGTGCCTGCTCTGTAACCCCCTAGCTGCAGGATGTGGCAGGCACTGCTGGCTGCCAGCTATCTGGAGAAGCGGGACTGGGCAGTTCAGCTTCCTAAGGCTCAGCCCTCAGCTGACTTGGCAGGTGCTGCTGGCTGAGTGAACCACCCAACCCCTCTTTCTCCAGATAGGTGATCAGCCAATGGTACCTGCTAGGTCAGCTGAGGGCCTGATCCTACTAAAGTTGAACTGCCCAACCCCTTTTCTTGAGCTGTTTGGGTCCTCAGATGACTTGGCAGGCACCACTGGCTGCCTACCCAGCTTAAGAAGAGGAGCTAGGCAGCTTGACTTCCGCATGATTTGGCTGTCTAATCCCTGCATCTCCTCATTTAAGACATGCACCCCAATTTCCAGTAGCTAATTTTCAGAGGGGTGTGTCTATCATATGTGAGTAAATATAATATGTTGTAACATAACTGGAGTTACGCCATAGCATTAACAAATTCACACATTTAGAGACAAGCTCACTTTTTCCTTAACATCTAAAACCTATTGCTTCAAGCTGAGAGGGAAAAAAAAGATTCAAAACAAAGACATCATATTCAAACCAGAAATTCAGAATGATTCCCATAGCTTCTTCTTGTAGCTAAAAAAGGAAAAATAGTTTGGCAAGCAATAAAGAGCACATCTCAAAAGTGGCCACTAACTTCCTTATCTATGGCTCCTTGAAGAAGTTAAAAAAAAACCCCAAAACAGTGCTTTACTTTAAACCCCATGCACTCCCACACCGGGTCCAGCACATGCCCAGAAGAAGCAGTGCATTAGTTGGCCCCAGCTTGCCCAACATCTGTATAGATCAAGTGCTTCAGTGGGGCTTTTTTGGCACTTTTATCTAACAGCTGATTGAATTAGCTATTAGATAAAAGCCCTGAAAAAGCCCTGCTGATGTGCCTGATCTATACAGATACTGGAGAGCTGGGTCAAACTAACTTTGCTTCTCCTAGTAAAGTATTGGGGGGGTTGGGGTTTTTTTTAAACATCTACAAACAACTATTACATGTGCCCAGGTGGTACTCAGTAAAGGTGTGCAAAGCAGGCCCTATTTGATTGGGATTTGGCTCAAATCAGGGATAGTGATTCAATTTGTTGATTCGGATCACTGTCCCTGATTCAATTCGGCTGAAATGGAATCTGAAGATTCGATATTGATTCGGAGAATTAGCGATTTGGACACAGACACAGCTTTAAATTTTTTTTATACATACCTTGGAGTAGTAGGTGGAGCTCATGATTGCTACAGTGCTGGGGCACATGGAGCATCCCACAGAAGTGCAGGGGACCCTCTACATGCTCAGCGGTGAACCCAGAAGTGGACCAGAACTATTTCTGGTCCACTTCTGGGTCTGCTGGGGAGAGCATAGCTCCTTGCCTCCCCACCCCCCCGGCGCCCCTTCAGCTTGGTGATTGGCTGCAGTGGGACCTCACCCCCACCCGCAGACCCAGGAGGCACCAGTTGCCAAGCCGGAGGGTGCGGGGTGGGGGGAGGCCCGCACACTCCCCAGTGAAACCAGAAGTGAATCAGAAATGCTTCTGATTCACTTCCGGGTCTGCTACTGAGCACGCTGGGGAGCCCCCTTGTTCCTGTGGGATGTTTCATGCGCCCCAGCATCACAGCACTCAGGAGCCCCTGCTACCTAGAGGTATGTAGAAAAAACATTTAAAGCTGTGTCTATGTCCAAATCTTTCTGAATCTCTGTGAATCGATTTGGGGGGGTTCTGATTCAATTTGGAGAGATTAAAGGGCCCTCTGATTCGATTCAGATTCGGAGATTTGGCCACCAAATCAGGCTGAATCTCCACCAACTCGAATCAGGGACTGAAGCTTCGCACAGCCCCAGTACTCAGCACCTCTGAAAATGGAACTATAGCAGTCTCCAGTTGGGTAGCCGCAAACTAAGGCACTCAATATCAATGGAACCTTGTGAATTTTTGCCCAGATCCTTCACATAGAACTGACCTAAAGATCTGGGAGCTATTCCTTAACCAAAACACAGCACATGTGGGGATAGTACAGGTCATGTACACTGTATTGAGACATACCAATGGAGCTGAAATCCAGCATTGGGTACCCACATAAATTCCCAAATCTAAATAACAAAGGATGCTTCCTGAAGGTTAGTGAGCTTATGTTCTTACTCACAACCTTATATTGAAGAAGGGGTCGTGTCCTTTGATTTAGTCCAAACTGTCCTTGAAAAGAAACAGGAGAAATGACTATTACTCAACAATTGGTTACACTTTGTATGATCTTCCTGAATTCTCTTTCTCTCTTTTTTCTATCTCGTCTAACTCCCTCTTGCTCTGACACACACATAAACACGCTGAGAAGGGATCACACATCTGCGTGTGTGCACATAAACACATGCGCACACTCAACTCTCCAGGAGTCTATTTCTACCTGTAGTTGAGGGATTTTAAATATAGCAACAGCCTCCAACAGCAAAGGCAGGTCTGTGTAAGTGACTGGTGTGGGGGAGTTTGAGACAGATTCCAATTGTCTCCATTTTCAAAAGATTCTGTATGATTGGATAAAGTGGGTGCTCTGCATTACCACAGCTGCAACATTTCACAGTGTGATGGAAAACAAGAACTACATTATTTGGGGAAAAAAACTATATGAGTCGCTGTATTTTTTTTTTAGTGTGATAGTTGCCATGGACACTACAACACACTGAATCTGCATCTAATTAGCCACACCCCACAACACTATAGCAACACAGTTAATATTATTGTTCTCTAACAAATGTTATTTATAAAGGATATAGTCTTGCAGCTTGCATTGTAACTTATACTTTTCACTCCTCAAGGACTTGGCTTCTTAAGAATGGGAGAAGTATTTAGAATTGAAAGCAGTTATCTCTGCATGCTGTAAGCAAAGAAATGAACTTGACATTTTATTTCAAGAACTTTATTGAAAGAAAAACTATTTAGTCATGACATTGAAAGATCTGAGTCTAGATGTAGCTACAATGAGAAGTCTCAGATCTGGCCTGCTCCTTTCTAGGGAGCTATATTTAGCTCCTTTACATTAATTCCATGTAAAGTCTGATTACTTGGTTTCTGCTGGAGCTGGAAAACAGCAGATCCCAAACAGATAGGGAAAATGAGAATGAGCAGCACAGAAACATGAAGGTCTACATTCCAATAGGTTCAGTACCAGCAACTCTGATCTCCAAACTAAAATGTGAAAATCATCAACCAAAATGAAGACATAAATCAAAGGAAGAAGTTTACAACATAAAGGAAAACATACTTGCACTAAGAATTCACAGAAATGATCATCTAAACCAGTTCTATCCACTAGCACTGTCTAATCAAGGCAAGCCTTGTGGGAAACAATGGCAGCTTGTTGGTCCTCCCACAATAGCATCATACCATTTCATTGTTTAGGTTGGGAATTTCATGAGACCCCAATACTAAGGCCTTTATCCTCCCATCTAAAGTAAAAAACACTAAAGATATCATTTTCTGGGTACTGTTGCACAAAGTACATGCTCTCTTACACAACATCAAGTGAAGCAGCAGTGAATTTAGGTGCCAGTAATAAACAAAACCTGAGTATGCTATGCCCCAAGGGGTTAAAGCAGTAACATATCCAGTGATGACAAGTGTCTATTATATTCAGGTCATGTTGCCACTATCAACACCTTTTCCTCCCATGTGGAGAGAAACACATGTCCCATGCTGGTCACATAGGAGGGAGGGGGGTTTCTATATTAAATAGGAAATGTGCAAAGTTATTAACAAGAACCTCAAAGCCTCTATCACTTAGACCAGGAAAAAGAAAACTAGCTGTAGCCAAGATTTTGAGTGGAATGTTTATTTTCTGATCCCCAACAGCAAGCAACTTAAAAAATACTGGATTTTCAGAAAGTAATGAATACCCGAGACATAATGTGGCTATAGCTTGAGACCTCAAAAATAAAGCACCTGACATTGCAGTTCATTTTATACATTTGGACTGAGTTTTAAGTGATGGCTCAAGGGAGATATCCCAGTGATTCTGCAGCTGAAGCTGGCAGCAGATGCTTAGTTAACAGAAGTCTAAGACTAGTTAGTTATACTTGTTTTCTGTTCTGAAGGGCTTGTCCCACAGTTTGGTCAGTGCATATTGGACAAATGCTGTGACAAATTATCTGTGCATAGACAGTTCTTTATGGAAAGCTCTTGGTGATTGCTTGTACCAGCTTCTGCTAAGGCAGCCAGTCCTTAGTGTAAACCATGCTGAGTGCAGGTACCTGTCTGCTAGGAAGGGGGTCACTTCCCACTACAATTTTGTTGTCATTTCTAAACTTCTCCCTGATCACTGAACTGGGAAATAAATAATGCAAAGTAATGTGTGGTACAGTAATAAGATGAGGGAGTATTCAAACATAGTGTTTTACCTCAAGAGCCGATTACATATTGTCAAAGAGTTATGCTCATAGTTATCTCTGAAGAAGAAAAGAGAATAAATCTGTGTGAACTAGAAACCTCTCCTAAATTAAAGAAAGGTTCATTTACCAACAGTAGTTCAAATGTTCCCTACAGGAAGGCTGCTGTTGTGAAGACTTCATTGGCTGCTGAAGACAATGGGATGACAGCTCTCCCATTCAGATAACAAACAAATGATAGAATGGCTTAGTAGATTCAACCAGGACTAGGGGAGGGACATGGTGATGCTGCTGGAACATTTGGACTGACTCAGGATTTGTGGTTTGTTTATTTCAACTATCCAAAAGCAGCAGAAGAAAACCTGACACATCAGAACAGGGAAGAGGGCAGCAGACCAGGAGCAGCACATTCAACACTTTGCTGTGCCGAAGTCCTCAAATCCTCACATCCAGTTCTGTGCAAAGCTTTATTTTTCCATCTGCAGATGGTTCCCAATATGGACAAAGACCTGAGCTGCACCTCCTTCACTACTGGCTGATCTTCTAGAAGAAAGGAGCTTCTGTCTATACCTGCCACCTTTTTGTCTCTGATTCTCAGCCACATCACAGAGACAGAAAATTCACAGCACAGGACTCAAACATTTTGTCAAAGTGAGCTACTTTAGAAATGGAAAGTAGCTGGGCAGGCCTGCCTTTCCTTTACACTCAGTGGAAAACTGACAAACAGGCTTTTCAGTCCCCACAGGGATGGTCCCTTCTGAAAAGAACCTGCTGCTCCTTTATATTCCTTTAAACCCTCCTAGAGGCATCCAGTAGTCTGAGGTGTAGGCCCAGTGGAGGCTGGAGACAAACAGCTTGATGAAGTGGCCATGATCTCTAAGTGGAGGAAAGATAATAAAAAAGTGGGCTCTCCAGGTCATGTGACAAGACCTATTCCATTACACCAGGGCTCAGAAATGTTTTTTGATGGGGGGATGGCATGACCCAGCTCGAGTCCACAGCCTGCCCACCTCCACCACCACCTCACCCCACCACTCAGCTGTCATGCAGTGTGGCAAAAGCCCCATCCACTGGAGCCCTGGCAGCTGACTGTGGCGTGGCACAAGGATAGTTCCCCTCCACTGGAGCCCCAGAGAGCTGACTGTGGTGCATTACAGGGAGACTCCCTGCCAACCAATGCCAAAGAAGTCATAGCTCTGGAAGCTAGGCCACACGCTTTTAATCCTGCATTGCTGATGGGAAAGACCTAGGCACAGATGGGACAGATGATCCCCATAAACATTCCTGCACAATTTTCTTGTGTTAAGAAATGGAAGTTCTTAGCCCCTTTTCTCTTTAGTTATCAAGCTAAAGCTATGTAATTATGACAGGCCACCATATACGTTCTAGAGAAGCCTACATTTAAGAAGAAAACTGAGGGGGACAGTCTGTGACCTCTCTAACATGTGCCAACTGTGAGTAGGCAGTGTCATGTTCTCTAATGTTAGTGAGAGAGCTTTGTCAAGATTATTTTATTATTAGAACAAACCTGTCCACATGAATTCTGCAGAAATATAACCTACTGGGATTGCAGGGAAGCAGCAGGCCCAAACATTCCCTTTGTAGAATACTAGCACGAGTGGGCCAAAATATGAGATAATATGACTTCCTAGTAGCACTGTACCTCCACAAACCTAGCTAATACCACTGCTATGAAGACCCTCAGTTAGCATCAAATACTGCAGTGATTTTAAACCAAGGTATCGTGACATCCTTTTACCCATGTTGGTCCATGGGGCTGGGTGGGATGCACCAAAGGGTGCTGAGGGAATTGGTCAGTGTGATTGCAGAGCTGCTGGCCATCATCTTTGAAAACTCATGGCAATTAGGAGATAACCTGGACAACTGGGAAAGGGAAAATATAGTACTCATCCATAAGAAAGGGAAGAAGGAGGATCCAGGGAACTACAGACTGGTCAGCCTCACCTCAGTCCCTGGAAAAAATCATGGAGCAGGCCCTCAAGGCATCAATTTCTAAGCACTTGGAGGAGATGAAAGTGATTAGGAACAGTCAGCATGGATTCACCAAGGGTAAATCATGCCTGACCAATCTGATTGCCTTCTATGATGCTATGACTGGCTCTGTGGATGCAAGGAGAGCAGGGGATATGATATATCTTGACTTTAGCAAGGCTTTTGATACGGTCTCCCATAATTTTCTCATAAGCAAGCTAAGGAAGTACAGATTGGATGAATGGACTGTATGGATGAATGGTGGATAGAAACCTAGCTGGATTGTCAAGCTCCAATGGTAGTAATCAGTGGCTTGATTTCTAGTTGGCAGCTACTGTCAAGTGGAGTGTCACCAGATACAGCCTTGCTGCCCAGGCACCCATCTGCCTCACACCCATGGCTGGGGGGGGCAGACAGAGTGGACAGGTGGGGTTGCCATGGAGACCATCCTGGGACCCACACAGGCAGAGTGCACTCACCTGTGTGAATGGGATGGGGCCACAGGCAGGTGGGGAGTGGCATCTAGGAGCAGGATGGGTGGGTAGGGAGTGGCTACTAGGAGCAGGACAGGTGGGTGGGCCAGGGCCAGGACCAGGATTTGGATGGTGACAACATGGGGCTGGGACTTGGGGAAGAGTTGCAATCCACTCCCTGTACAATGGATTGTGACCAGCTGGACCCAGGAGAGGGGTGGAGTGGATGCCCATGACCCAGCCCCCACTGCCCCCACCCCAGCACAGGCACGCGTGGGCGACCCAACACAGCACAGGTGCAGAGAGTGCAGCCCAGCAGCCCAGGGCAGCCCTTACAAATTGTGACTGGATTAGGCTGCCCCACTGGACAGCCACACTGTGCTGGGGCTGCCCACACATGCCTGTGCTGGGGCTGAGGTAGCAGTGGCTGGGTCACAGGCATGCACTATGCCCCCCTCAGGACAGGTTGGTCATGATCCATCATGCGGGGAGTGAATTGCGGCTCTGCCCTGGGCCCCAACCCCACGCTGTCACTGCTCCATGATCCTGGCCCTGGCCCCGGCCCTGGGTCCAGCCCCAGCCCCAGCCCCAGCCCCAGCCCCAGCCCTAGCCCCGGCCCCCCCATTCCTATATGCCGCTGCCTGCCTGCAGTCCTATCCCATCCACTTGGCTGAGCACACCCTGGCTGTATGGATCCTGGGCTGGTCTCCATGGAGATCCTTCCCCCTCCCAACCCCCACAGACTCTTTGCCAATCTAACCTATGGAAAAATTCCTTCAAGACCCCAAATCCTGCGATCAGTAAGCCACTTCCTTTCAGTGTATCAGTCCTAATTCCATTCTTGTGTTACAAGAACTGTTGCCATTGACACAAAAGAATGGGGACCTCAGGGCAGCTGCATTAGGAAGCATGCTGCATGTCGCACTTCTCTAGCCCACTGCTACCTTATAGTGGTTATCAGCACTCATCCCTCCCCTACTTATCTCAAAATACTGGCTACCAAGCCAGAGATGGAAGAAATAATAAAAAGTCTATTCATATTCATAGACAGTTTGAGGACTCTAATCAGGTGCACTGACTTTATAAAGATTATGGGCCTGATCCAAAGCTCATTGAGTTCAATGGAAGAAGTGGGAGGAGATGGTCAGGCACAACAGTGCTCCCCAAAGATGACCTTTGATTTCATGAGGTTGCAATGACATCTGTACTTCTGCCTCAGTCAGCAAGACTTTCACAACCAAAGTTTCCAAGCAAACAGGACACTTTACCTGTCCATGGGTGACAAGATTTGGGTACCCATATGAGAAACTCTTGTGCAAACTGTTCAATAAGTGAATTTCCATATTAACAATACTCTCTACACTTTATAAATCAATACACAGAAGTACCCAAGTACACCCAGAAAATGAGGAATACCAGCATCACATGGATGTCTGGGGGCAATGGCAGAGATAGAATCCCTATCTCTGGCACACCATTCAGCTGCCTTAACCACAGTTACTGGGGTAGGAAGGCACGATGTTTAAGAATTTTTTTAATTCGGGTATACCCATCTGGCATCTAGATGTCCATCCCATAACTAATTCTTGGTCTCAGTGTCTTCTCTCCCCTCTCCTTCACCTGCCTTGAGTTAGGGGAGGAGCAGCTACCCTTTGCTAGGAATTCTGTGCTCAGGCAGAGCAAGCTGAACTCTTGCCCTGTTGCCTGGGGCTCCCACCCTGATAATGAAGAAGGAGTGCATCAGTCAGAGGTCTCCCCCACCTCCTTACACTTTTGAGGTGTAGCAATGGCCAACAGGGGAGCCAAAGAGCAATTACAGCAAGGGAAACGAGCCAGGGTGGGGGTAAGAAAGTCCACTTTCCTTCTCTTTCTACAGCACTGGAGCTATTTGGATGTCAGGTGTCTCAGGGAGACATTTCAAATTCACCATCATAGTAAGTTTCTGAGCAACAGTTATCTCTGAGGGCTCCAATTTAAAGCCTTGAGGGCAAAACGGTCTTCAGGTCACTGGCTGGGCAGTGCTGCTCTAGGCTAGAGGGCAATTTTTGGAGCCAATGCATCAGCAACAGAGGTAGATCTTTATGCCAGTATGCCATATCATAGGCCTGTGTGAAAGTCAGCAAACTGAGACCAGACCATAACAAGTGAAACACCAATAAGAAATCCAGCTCTCCATGGATGTACAGAGCCAGCAAGTTCCCGATTATCCCTGGCCAAACTGTAACTCCTCCTGGACAAGTGCCAAATCTACCCTGGCACTGTCCTTGCTACTTGTAAACAGGATTCCCACTGAAATCTGAGACACTGCCAAGCAGTCAGCCAGGGAAGTCATGTAGCTCCCGTATATGCTCTTTCAGGAGAATGCTGGCAGAGAACTGCGTTCCAAGTGTGACAGCTGGGACCACTTCTCATTTGTTCTTTGTGATAATGAGCTGATTGTGTAGCCCAGTGGTTGGTTAAATTGCTTCGACTGCCTTTTGATGTCAGCACTTGGACAGACACTGTTACCCACAAAGATAAAAATTTATCCATCTGGAACTCCATAGGAGGGGACCAGGCCCTGGTAACCTCCTCCTACTGATCTGATTTAGAGAATGACTATATTCTCTGTACCCCATATGGCTGCAAGGCTGACTTTAGGGCAGTGCAAACAGTGTAAGTGCACAGGGCCCTGAACTGAACTGAACAATGACCCCTACTGAATTACAGATCTGTTTTAGTATGGCTGTCTAGGAAAACGTAGAATGTTTGCAAAGATCACCCAAAAGGTAGACCCCAATGCTGTATGGACTAAACCTATATACTTTGTATAAAACTAATGTGTACTTTGATTTGCACCTGACACAGACCTGGATACCAAGACAGCTACAGAGCCAATTAAGTGACATTTTACGCTTTTAGCTTCATTTCTCTGCTAAGAGTGGCCCCGTAGAACACTACTCCCACTATTCACAGGCCAGGGGAACTGTACAGCACTCATGAACAACTCAAGCAAGCAAATCTGTCACAGCCACACTACTTTATCATTGATGTTTGCCAGGTCCTCATCCTGGGTGCACGGGTGTGCTCCACATTTAAGGAGGTGGTCAGCAGTCTGTGGTGCATCACCTCACTCACATATTGAACTGTCCTGACCTATCTGAGCAGACTGAAGGTATAGGATTGTCTTCACACACCTTCATGTGGCTGCCAAGGTTAACAGAAACATTACTGCACTTGGCAGAAGTGGAGTAACTCTGTCAACAGAAAGGAGGATTCCATCACAACAGAGGAGCTTTAAGTGTTCATACACCCAAACTTCTACCATCAGTATTGGACTAGGGAGGTAGCAAAGCCCTAAGAGCCACAGTTTTATAAGAAGCCCTAGAATTTAGTCCCAAATTCAAGTTCATTTTTTAAAATTCAAAACAAAACGGTTAGATTATTGCAGAATTTTTTTGGATTTTCCTTTCCAGGGGAAATTTTGAAAATTCCATATTTTGTTCTTAAACAGAACCAAATTGCCTTCAGAACTTCTTGGAATTTCCCACAAAATGGAAATTTGAGTTTTCAACAAGCTTTATGTCTGACTGTAAACACTAAAAAACATACTGTATTTACTCACATACCACACACATCCTTTTCCCAAAAATCAGGTCTCCAAATGGGAGCCCGTGTGTCAAACAGGGGGAGGTAATTTTCTTTTCAGGAATAGAAGCATAGAGAGACTGTGCTACAAAATGACTGCCAGCTTCTCTCAGCCAGCAAGCACTAGGTGCTGTTCACATAAACCTGCTGCAAATTTAGAATGGCTGAGAAAGGGTTAACTCTGGCTGAGAGAGAAGTTGGTGGCCTTTCTGCAGTACAGGCTTTCATAAAAAACAGCTCTGGCCATGATTCTAGAAAAATATTTTTTCTATATTCTGTCTTTCAAAAACAAGGTTTTTGCCCCTTTCTGGGGGCATCTGATATGTAAGAAAATATGATCAGATAAAAGGATAATCATGGACTGTCCTCTAAATAGGACAGGTAACATAGGACCCCTACAAGACAGACTAGGGCAATTGGTAACAGATAGGAGAGATAAAGCTGAGCTCCTAAATGAGTTCTTTGCATCTGTATTCCTGAACATGGATAAAGACATATCTTCCAAAGGGACCAAAGACAGGCACAAGAAGGACTCCAATCTACCAACTGTTAGCATTGACCTAGTGAAGGGGCATTTGGAGGGGCTGGACATGTTTGAGTCAGCAGACCCTGATGATCTTCATCAAAGGGTACAGAAGGAATTGGCCAGCGTCATAGCAGAACCACTGGCACGGTTGTTTGAGCACTCATAGCACTCAGGACGGGTCCTAGAGGACTGGAAAAGGGCCAATGTGGCCTCTATTTTCAAGAAGGGGAGAAAGGATGATCCAGGTAACTATAGACCAGTTAGCCTCACCTCTATCCTTGGGAAAACCTTTGAAAAAATTATTAAGGATTACATTTGTGGGAGTCCAGTAGGAAAAATAACACTGAAGGGCAACCAGCGTGACTTCACAGCAGGTAGATCCTGCCTAACCTTGTTTATTTTTACAACCAGGTCACAAATTGCTTAGATGCAGGAGTTGAGGTAGATGTCATCTACCTGGATTTTAAAAAAGACTTTGATACAGTGTTGCATCCCATTCTTACAAATAAATTAAGCGGTTGTGACATAGATTATTACACGATCAGGTGGGTGGAGAATTGGCTTATGGGATGCACCCAGAGGGTGGTGGTGGATGGGTCATTTTTGACCTGGAAAAATGTGGGCAGTGGAGTTCCCCAAGGTTCGGTCCTTGGACCAATGCTGTTCAATATCTTCATCAGTGGAAGGTATGGAAGCACTCTGCCCAAATTTGCAGATGACACCAAACACACTGGAGAGCAGATTCAGGCAGATTTGGACAGATTGGGAAAGTGGGAAGATCAGAATAGGATGCAGTTTAACAAAGATAAGTGCAAAGTGCTGCATCTAGAGAGAAAGATTCACCAACACACCTACAGACTGGGGGGCGACTTTCTAAGCAGCACAGCAACAGAAAGAGATCTCGGAGTCATAGTTGACTCCAAAATGAACATGAGTCGTCAATGTAATGAAGTGATAAGCAAAGCCAACCGCACTCTTTCATGCATTAGAAGGTGCATCACGAGCGAGGTGATACTTCCCCTCTATGCAGCACTGGTAAGACCACAGCTGGAATACTGCATCCAGTTCTGGGCACTGCACTTCAAAAGGGATGTGGATAACCTTGAGAGGGTCCAGAGGAGGGCTACCCATATGGTTAAGGGCCTGCAGGTAAGGTCCTACAAGGAAAGATTGAGGGACCCAAATCTCTTCAGTCTCAGCAAAAGGAGGCTGAGAGGGGTTCTCGTGGCCATCTACAAATTTATCAGGGGGGTGGAGGGAGGCAGCAAGGAATAGGGGACACTGTTTACCAGGGCACCCCTTGGGGTTACTAGGAACAATGGCCATAAAGTGACAGAGAGCAGATTTAGATTAGACATTAGTAAAACATTCTTTATGGTGAGGGTTGCCAAATTCTGGAATGGGCTTTCAAAGGCGCTGGTGCTCTCCCCTACCTTGGGGTCTTTAAGAGGAGACTAGACAAGCACCTAGCTGGGGTCATCTGACTCCAGTGCTCTTTCCTGCCCAGGGCAGGGGGTCAGACTCAATGATCTACTAAAGTCCCTTCTGACCCTAAAAATCTATGAAATTTTGAAATCTTGCTTTGAAAGTGAGTACTTGACTGCTCCAATTCCCCTTCCTTGCCCCTTAGTTACACTACTGGTGTCCGGAATGCACATGAAGTAGCTTTGCAAACTGTATGTAATTGCCAAAAATGCCTCTTACATATCTGGAAGACTGCCACTTGGGCACATGATGTGAAATAGAATTCTGCCCTACATGTGTGCAGCATAAAGGGCTAAACTAGATGCATTCTGGTAGCTTCTGAGCAAATGAAAGGTGTTTTTATAGCAGGAGTGGGCAAAATACAGCTTGTGGGCCAGATACAGCCTTCAAACAGACTTTGTATGGCCCGCGGTGGATCCCTTGGTCCAGCCTGGCCCAGGCGCAGTGTGGCCCATGGTGCATCCCACTGCCCCACGGCATGCAGCAGGATTGGGGCGGCTTTGTGGCTGGACTCCAGCCCTGGCCCCTTGAGGACTGGCAGGGACCTGCTCATGCAGCCCTGGCCCTGGCCCAGACCACTCCACACCTGCTCCAGACCCCTCCCAACTGGAACAGACCAGCTGCAGACCAGCTGGGACCCACGCGCACAGCCTTGACCCCATTCTGCCCTGCACCTGCTCCAGGCCCACCTGCCCGTGATGAGTGGCAGAGGTGGTGGCAGTGGTGGTGGCTGGGCAGAAGCTGCTGCTGGGCACAGGGGAAAAGCGGCTATCTTCCCCTTGCTACTGCTGGGCCCTTCTTGCTGCAGCAGCCTGTAGCCCATGCTCGGGATGCCCTGCAGCTCCTATCCACCACTGTCACCACCACCACCAACACCACCTCTGGGCTGCCCAGTGGAGCAGTGGTGGCAGTGAAAAGGAGCCATAGGGTAGCCTGTGTGTGGGCTCCAGGCAGCTGCAGCAAGAAGAGCCTGGCAGCAGTGAGTGGGATGTCACCACATTTTCCCTGTGCCCAGCAACAGCTTCTATACGCTGCCACTACTGCTCATTCTGGCTGGGCCAGTCTGGAGCAGGCGCGGGATGGGCCGGGGTTGGGGCTGTGCATGTCCAGAGCTGGTCCACTCCAGTTGGGGTGAGTCCAGAGCAGGTGTGTGTGTGGGGGGCTGGTGCCAGGGCTGGAACTGTGTGCTCAGCTGCTCCTAGGCACTGATGGTAGTGAGGAGCTCCAGGGTGCACAGGCTCTGGGCTGTTGCGGGGGGGTTGGGGGTGGTGGCCAGCCTGCAACAGCTCCCCAAAACTGCTTATGTGGCCCATAAGCCCAAATAATTGCCTGACCCTTAGCTTTCTAGGTACACAATGTGTCAAAATATACTTCTTTCTGGGATGTTATTACCATAGATCCTGGTTTTCTCTGTTTTAAAACTGCAATTTGTCTGATTAAAAATCCCAAATTCTCTTATTAAAAAAACCTTAAATTGGTGTTTTTCTATGATGAAAATCAAATGCCACTATATATATACGTATCTATTTAACACAATGTTTTATTGAGATATTTACAAATTTAAAACAATTTGCAAGCCTACCAGTGCCTCAATCATTATAATAAAATAAAGTCTATTCTTTTGGCATTTTATGTTGTTTTTTTTTATCATGGACAAATCAGAGCTCCCCCTGCACCAGGATGTGGGTCTAGCTATGGCTGTCCCCCAGTACATTGTGCTGATCAACTCTGATACACTAGTGTCCTACCCCTGCCCATGACATTGCCCCTCACTCCCAACCCACAGCCACCTGGCCCTAACAATGCCCCTCATTCCTGACTCACAGTCCCCTGGTTCCCCCCAGGCCATGCTGGTGCCCCTCACTCCCAAGCCACAGTCCCTCCCCGTCCTCCTGGTTCCTATCTCTCCCAAATCACAACCCCTTGCACCCCCCTCCCTGCCAGCCCTTCCAGAGGGATCTCCAGCTGCCCCTGCACAGACTACAGGATGGTGGTCTGTGGATACATGCGACAACGGCTTCCAGTATGAGGTGCATGTAGTGCACCTTATGTGGAAATACAGGCAGCGGTGACTGGGGCACCACATGCTGCCCTGCACTGCTGCCTTCAAACGAGAAAATCCACTTTTTTCTGTGTTTTTCCACAGCAAATGGAAAACCCAGATCGCTGGTTATTATGTTGAATGAGACAGGAAACTGGAAAAGGCTTACCCCTCTGGTAAATCTTCAAGCTGTGAAGCCATAGGATCCTGTGCTACCTGGCACAGAATACCAGCTTTAAAAATATCATGCACTTCAGCCCAAAATGAAAATGAACTGAACTCTTGTGAAAAAGCAACTGATATCTTCCAGGACAGCAAAGGAACCTTAAACATATGAATGCAAAAATCATGCTTAAAGAAGGAGAAATGTCTGAATTCTCCAGTTTTTCCAATCAAACCAAAAGCAGAGGCAGAACTTCAGCACTTATGGAATTCTGGTATTATATCCAAGACTAGCTGAAGTGAATGGTGCTGACTTAGGTGGGAGCACAAAAATGGCTGTTATCATTAGGGCTGCCCCAATGCACTGCTGCTGCCCAGGACAAAGAGATGGCCTGTTACCCCTCTGGTGGATTCATAAATGTCCAAACAGCTACTGAGTATGCACAGTAGCTTATGCACTGGCCAAGAAAGTCCACGGCTCCATACACACATACGTAAGTATTACTTTCCACTGCTCCCCCTACCCAAAGAAAACCAAGAGGACACTTCCATGTTTTAGCTCAGGGAACTGAGTGGTTAGAGCACTCACCCAGGAAATAGGAGGCCCTGGTTCCCAGAAAGGATTAGCTTTTATCTCCCTAATTTCTTGAGCACAGGGTACTAACCACCAGGCAGATCAGGCATTACAACGTCTCTTCTCCAGCCCTCCTTCCTGAAACTGCCACTGATTCTACATTTAATAGTGACTGGATAAAACGGATACAAAAATGGGGAAGTTTCTGTCTTAGGAGAAGAAGGATCCAGACTTGAAGGTGGTACTTATTCCCCCCCAGACTGGCATCCACAGGCCCTCTTTCTTGTTCTCTTTCTTCTGGCACCACATATCTCCTTCCCTTAGCTACCCAGGGAGCCAGCTTCAAGAGAAGTGCTGGAAAGCATACTGCCTGTCTTGTGGTGTTAGTTAGACCACTATATCAGAAACACAAAGCAATGCACGTTCAACCTCCTTTTGGGTGACAGGTCCCACTTCTTGGGCAAGTGTCCTAACCATTTGGCTACTGAAAATGAAACATGCAACAATCCTCCTCTTCTGATGTCTAGCCCCCACTAGTCATGGATTTTTGGCAGGCAGAATTTTGTAAAAGACACATGCCCGATTTATGCACATATGAAACCGCATACCTGCCTGGTCTGTGTATCACCTACTGTGAATATTCAGTAGCTGGCCACACTACATGGTTTATAAAACTGCAAACTATGTGTAAGTGACAAGAAATGTGACTTGCACATCTGGAAAACTGTTGTTTGGACGTGCAAAGCAAAATAAAAGTTTGTCCCTAGTAAGCAGGGTTATCTGGAAATCAGCAGTGCCTCTGTGGTTCTTTCATATAGTATGTCTGTTGTGTGAAAAGTAACAGACATAATATTAGGGTTGGATTAAGGGAGTTAGTAGAGCATTGCTAGCTAGCTAGAGTTTAAATGATATAGCAGGGAATTGTTTAGTATTTGATGAAGAAACAAAAAAGCAAAGAAAAACCAACACAAACATCCAGCCTTAACCAAGGCTTATTCAACCATAAAACCTGCACTTGAAACTATTGTAGCAAAAATACAGCTTCTATAACTGCTAAGGTTGTAAGAGCATTTTGCAATCTTTACAATAAATAAATGGGGGATCAAACATAAAGCACTGTGCAATCCACACTCAAAGCATGTGCACTTCTATTACGAAAAAGAGTCTCATAATGCAAATGACTGTGGTCCAAGGATGAGCCACTCAGGACAGTGGTTTTCAACCTTTTTTTATTTATGGACCCTTAAAAAAATTCAAATGGAGGTGCAGAACCCTTTGAATTGTAAGTGCATATACTTTTGATTGATCATGGTCATCTTTTGTGGACCCCTTAGACATAGTCTGCAGACCCCTGGGGTCTATGGACCACAGGTTGAAAACCACTGACATTGGAAATCATCTTTCCAACTGTAGAAAAAGGAAAGACCACTACAGGGCTCGCAATCTCTTAAAAAAGCACACTACCCTGTTCCTACACCAGATATTCTTTTCTACAAAATACATGACTGATTCCTGTGTTTTTCAAGGGTTTTTACCCAGAGTTCAAAATGGTGACAAGACAATCTGAAACACCTCTTTGGTGTTCTGTACTGGCAGTAAATCATCCTTCAGGACTCAGGGGAAGCTCTGCTTCCAAACAATGCTGGAGGAGTCAACCAAAGTGCTCAGTCACAGATCTGCATTTGTATTTTTTTACTAATTCATCAGAGTGCTGATGCTTCTGAAAAATGTGTAAGTTGGGCCTAGTCTATTCCCAAATTTTTTTACCAGCAGTTACAGAAGTAAAAGTTTCCTATTGGACAGATGTATTCTGGATAGCAGTGCTTTAATCAAAATACTTTATTTCATTCACAGAACTGAATTAAATAATATTAGCAAAAGGACTATTTGCTGGCATAAATTGTCTCTTTCCTAGGAGTGCTTTGCCTGTATTGCTATGCCAGTGTTCTGGCTCAAGCAAACACTACCAGCCTCAAAGACATGTTTATACAGCACCAGCTCTGTTGGACAGGACATGTCATAAGGATGTCTGATGACCAGCTCCCAAAAAGGTCCTATAGTCACTGACAGTCACAGCTCTAGAGGTGGAAAAAAGAAAAAAAAATCAAGGACATCTTGTTGGACAATCTGAAGAAATGTGATATTAACTTTAATATCTGAAAGACTCAAGCACTGAATCATCTCCAGTGGCACTGTGATGTACAACAAGTTATTGATCATTTTGAGCAAACTCATCTCACTATAGAGGTGGATAAACGAGAAAGGCAAAGGGAAAGAACTGTAACATACATCACCAGAATCCACTCCTTCCTCCCAGCACTGTTTGCCATGTCTACAGTCAAACATGCGGATCTCAAATCAGCCTTTCAGTCATCTCTGGACTCACTGATGACTTCTCTATTTACTGGAAGGAAGACTATCATCTTCATATTGAAGGACTTCCATCACTGCTGATACCAGCAAAGCACTCCATCCAGCTCATGCCTTTGCTACTTTGTTCCAGACTTCTTGACCAAAACAACCTATGCTAAGCCAAAAGGACTGTGGTTGGCAGGATTGCACATCTTCACATCCCTGCCCAACAGAGCTTTGCCAACAGAAGTCTGTTGTATGACCTAGCCTGTCACTCTGCCAAATGGACTAATACCTTGCTTAAACAAGTCTAAACTCTGCCTACACATCTCAAAAGACATCCCAATCAACACACCCAACAACAAACTATCAGGATCTCTTGATCCTATACATGCCTATCACAAAGCATAATAGAAGCTAGGCTATACACCAAGTGCTTCAAGAAAAAAGATATGGGTGAAACTATACAACCACTATGCTTCAGAATGAGCTCCCACAGATAAAGGACAGAAACATGCCATTACAAGGGGGAGTACATTTTTCACTTAGCGACACCTCCATCTCTAACCACACATTCCTTGTCTTGCACAATGCCATCAGAAGATCTAGGAACAAATGAAAGAGGAATGGTGGGGAAAGAACACTGGTTATACCTAGTTCACTCTCCTTTTCAGCTGTCATTCTCTGCCCCTGTGTGACACAGGATACTGGGCAAGATTGACCAATGGTCTGACCCAGTAAATGGCAGTTCTTACATTCTTATGAACAAAAATTAATGTACTTACTGGAAATTAAAGACAGGGGCTTAATGCAGAATAACTGTTTTATGGCCCATAATAATGCACCTGCTCTCTTTTCTAACTTATTTTTGCTCCACAGGTGATAACATATTTCTTCCCTTTCACATGGTTGTATTCATAATATTTAGGTTCAACTACAGCAATGGTTCTTTTTTTTACTCTGTAATGACTTTGCATAATTTCTTTTTGCTCTACAGGTCAACTGTATACACTCCATTTTAAGTGATCACATTCATAAACATATTGAGGTTAAACAAAAGAAATTTTACTAATAGGTATTTAGCTTAAGCTGTATCTGTTTCTTTAGCACACCCAAGGAAGAACATTTTTGTGCCCATAGGTTTATCTACCAATCCTCAAAACTGTAAAATTGGCCCAATAAACTTGCTTCAGAAATCCCGCTTTCACATATTTCCTGGACAACCAGAGTCAAAATAACAATACTCTATACTTCAGACACATTGCATATCAGCATCAGCCAAGTAGCCAAGGTCCCAGGCCTCTCTCACACAGAGAATCCTTGCATAGTCCCCTTTCACAGGTAATGTTTTACACTCAGCAGCACAGTAGCCCAATACAATCATTCCT
>NW_005842373.1:1258568-1260073 GCF_000455745.1 Alligator sinensis
CAATTAAATCATATATTTAGTTTTTCAAGACAAAAAGTCATTGCTGTAGTGTCATGCTTTGCAAGCAGCTGGACAAACAGTGGCCCTGATTCTCTGTTAATCTGCAACTAGCAGATTCAATAACACCAACACAAAAGGGAATGTGGCATAGACTACCACATCAGAATGGGAGCATTTTGTGACCATTTTTCAGAGGTGTAAATAGCTACACAAGGCAAAGAGAGATGGAGAATCAGTCACAAGTGCCATGAAAGGTGCTGACAGACATGTAGACCCCTGCTGTAGTTCATGGTGCTTTATGTAGAGTGCCATGAATTGGAGCACCCACCCTCCAACCCAACAGATGTTTGCCTCTGGGGGGGAAGGGAAGATCAAGCCTGCCTGCAGAAGCCTTGGGAGCCTGTCTGTAGCAGAGGAGCTGCCTCTCCCCCTTCCCCCCCCAGCTCTGGGGCTGTCTGTAGGAAGGGAAGGGGACCCTGGTGGTAAATTGAGGTCTGTCCAGCCTGTGCTGGAGGAGGTGGGGTTATGGGGGGAGGAAGGGGACAGCACAAGGTGGGAGGGCTCCAATCCACCCGCTTCCCCTCCAGCTCAGGCCAGGTAAACCCCAACCAGCAGCTCACTTTCCCTTCTCTGCCTGCAGACAGCCCCAGGGGTTGGGCTGCATCAGCTCAGCTCCAGTTGCACTGCAAATTAATCCTACTGCACCAAGTTCCCTAAGGTGTTCCAAAGTGCAGCACCTTCATCTGATCCCTCATTTGATAAGGGTTCATAGTTTCATAGTAGCTAGGGTCAGAGGCAGGAATGAATGCTGGGTTCTCAAGACCCCAGACAGGTGATCGTCCAACCTCTTCTTGAATTTGCCCAAGGTAGGGGCGAGGACCACTTCCCTGGGAAGTTGGCTCCAGATTTTGGCCACCCTAACTGTAAAATATTGCCTTCTGATCTCTAACCTAAACCTATTCTCCATCAGCTTATTACCATTGTTCCTTGTCACCCCAGGTGGTGCTGAGGAGAACAGGGCTCTACCTATTTGCTGTTGATCTCCCCTGATGAGCTTGTAGGCAGCCACCAGGTCCCCCCTCAGCCTCCTCTTGCTGAGGCTGAACAGGTTCAGGTCCCTCACTCTCTCCTCGTAGGGCCTGTCCTGATGCCCTCTCACCAAGCGGGTGGCCCTCCTCTGAACACTCTCCAGGCTGACCACATCCCTTTTGAAGTGCGGTGCCCAGTACTGGATGCAGTACTCCAACTGCGGCCTGACCATACTGGATGCAGTACTCCAATTGCGGCCTGACCAAAGTCACATAGAGGGGTAGTATCACCTCTCTGGACCAGCTTGAGATGCACCTTTGGATTCATGACAAGGTATGGCTGGCCTTCCTGGCTGCGGTCTGGCATTGGTGGCTCATGTTTATCTTGGAGTCAATAATGACACCAAGATCCCTTTCCGCCTCTGTGCTTTCAAGAAGGGAACTCCCCAGACTATATGTATGCTGTGGATTCCTTCT
>NW_005842373.1:1260475-1267639 GCF_000455745.1 Alligator sinensis
TACAGGCCTATAGTTACTTGGGTCCTCCTTCCTCCCTTGCTTGAAAATTGGGACTACATTAGCCAGTTTCCAATCCCCTGGCACATGGCCAGATGACCACGAATGCTCATACAGCTGGGCCAAGGGCTCTGCGATGACCCCTGTCAGCTCCCTCAACACCCTTGGGTGGAGGGCATCTGGATCTGCAGATTTTAAAATGTCTAGCCCTTCCAGAAGATCCCTAACTACATCTGCGCTGACCCAAGGCCTGACAGACCTATCTCCAAGATTGTCCCTACCTCTGGTAGGTGGGATATCCCGGTCCCTGTTCAAGAAAACAGAGGCAAAGAAACTGTTAAAAATATCAGCTTTCTTGTCTGGCATAGCCACAAGATTACTCTTTGCATCTTGCAGGGGCCCTACATTGTCTGGTGCCCTCTTCTTGCTCCCAATGTCCTTGAAAAAGGACTTTATGTTGTCCTTAATCCTGGATGCTAGCCTGAGTTCCATCTCTGCCTTGGCCTTCCTAATAGCCCTCCTACATTCCCAGGCCAACGAGGAGTACTCCTCCTTGGTGATAGCCCCTCCCTTCCACTGGTTGTACGCCACCCTTTTAGTCCTCAGGCATTCCTGAATGCCCTTGCTGCCTTGCTGAGCCAAGGGGGTTTCTGAGCACTCTTACCCACCTTGCTTCTCTCAGGAACTGTTATCCTTTGGGCCTGGAGGATCGCCCCCTTAAGGTACAACCATCCCTCGTGGACTCCAATCTCCTCTACCTTCTGGGCCCTCAGTGCCTCATTTGTCATGCAATCTGCCACTTTAAAATGCTCTGCAGCCATACATGTATCAGGTCACAGCTGTAGAGCACTTTCAGGGGGCCAATTGTGTGACAGACATAACTTTTATCTGTGCCCAGTGGTACACATTAGCAATTCCTAATGACTTGATGCTCAGCAGTCTACCTGCCCAGGTCCCACTCTTTGCTGCAAAAAGAACAGATACAAATAGACCTGTACCCCTGAAAGACCTCTCTCACCATACTGTGTTATAGGCCTGATTTAGCCACACTGAAAACAACTGCAAAATTGCCACAAAAATGGTTATTGTGGTACATACACTGCTGTAATGTATGATTTCAGCCACAAATATGAGAGCATGCCCTAACAAAAGAATAGCTTACATTTGCAATCCCATTTACAGAATCAGTTCAGAGCAGTCAATCCAGCCTAAAGCACCATTCTCTAATAAAAAACAAACCCTGCATGAATGCATAAATTAGTAACTAGGGCCCATTTCCATACTATGCAAATAAAAAATTCAGCCCAGACAAACAACCGTGGGTAAGATCAAAGCAATGGTAAATATATTAATAAAGTGCCTAATTCATACTGACTGATCATTTATCTCACAAGTATAAATAAAACAAATACAGAAAACAAAATTCCATCAAATTTGCTTTAATCTGGGCACGTCTACACAAGATGCTAAATGTGCAGTAGACTAATTCTACTGCGCATTAGCATGGATGGCAAAAACTGTGCTAATGTGCAATAGAATTAGTCTACTGAGCATTAGCGTCACAAAAAAAGGATGCACTGGTGCTAATGTGCAGTAGTGCTGATTATGGCACTTTAAGTTAGTACCTGTAATGACCGGTACTAAACTTAATGTGCCATAATTATGGCACATTAATGATCATGTTGATGTGCCCTCTTTCTCTGTCCTCTGCTTTTAGGGGCAAATTTTCTGAAGAGCTTATTTCCCAGGTGATATAAATGGGTGATAATGACCCCCCTGAAGATTCTGCTCTCCATACATCAAGTTTTTACTACACCTCTCTTGTCTGTTGGCTACCTGATATTTTCTCTTGCATCCCGTTTCTCTTTATCTATGTGATTTTTATACAAGTCCTTGTTTCATCAGTTATGTAGCTCTGTTGTGCCTGCTGTGCCTCCCAGACATGTGAGGAAGGGTACTGTGATACTAGAAGCTTGTCTAAAATCTATTCCAACCATGAAGTTGGTCCAATAAAAGACAAACGCTTGCTTCTCGCATATTTCCTGGACCATCACTAAAATACAGTCTACAATGGAGGTTGGCAACATTTTTGGGCAGAATGCCAAAAAAAACCCCAACCCCCTCCTTGGAAGTTGCCAAGGTTGTATTATGAGGGAGTAATGAGGGGCCGGATACTTGTTGTGGCAGCACAGCCCTGGTCCCTTCCCCACTGTCTGCCCAGAGGCATGCGTGCACCCACCACTGTCAATGAACCAGGCTGGAGCTCCACAGACCTTCGTGCAGTGGCTTGCAGCCTCTCTATGTGTTGGATGGCAGGAGCCTGCCCAGAGCCTGAGCTGGTTGTGGTAGGTGGCCAGGAGGCTGCAACCCACTGCACCAAGGTCTCTGGAGTCCCAGCATGACTTGTTGCTTGCAGCAGGTGCATGCACACCTCTGGGTGGATGGCAGGGAAGAGGCCAAGGCTGTGCTGCCACAACAAGGATTGGGCCCCTCACAGCTCCCCTTCTGTCTGCCTCAAGATACATGTGTGCCTGCCACTGGCAATGACTGGTGCAGCAGCGTGCAGCCTCCTGGATGCCTTCTGCAGCTGGCTCAGACTCTAGGCAGGCCCCTGCCACTCGCCATGGAGCCCGGGCTACTCATGGCAAATGGTAGGGAAGCTGCAAGGGACCTGATTCTTGTTGTAGCAGTGCACCCCCAGCCCCTCCCTCACATATGCCAGGGACTGCCAAGCCCTGGTCTAATAGCATCACATAAAAACTAGCTAAGAGTGACAAAATGAAAGAATTCAGTTTTCCTGTGTAACCTTATGCATCATAATTCAGTCTTTAATTACATACTAGATTTTCCATACTGCCTCAGTTCAGTGCAAAGAACTAGGGTGGCTCTAGGTCTGAGGCAGCTTTTATATATGTATTTTTATCTTCATGTTAATCACAATACTTCATGTGACTACTGCATCAAATACAGGCCTGTGAACCCACATCTTCACTTCCCATCACTGCACTAGACAATAGTTTTTTGGACTCTGACCTTATTTGCCATGCAACATTTACAGTGAATGAGAGAGATCAGGAGGGGGGGGGGAATATTCAATTACGTATTCTGTTCCTGAACCGAGGGCAAAATGCGGGTTGCAGGGTTGATTTTTTTCATTTCCTGAATTTCAGGTCCTTTACTTTGCAAATCACCTCATACAACATACAGTGGTGCTCCCAAAGACCCCTTTATATATCAAATGGAAATCCTTAACCACATATTCATTAATCTGTGCATCTTTGGCACACATATGTGCACGGAAAGCCAAGGGGCCATTAATTAATTTTTGGAGTGTAAGAGCAGCCAGTATTTATGGACCCATATAACTTAGACAGACCAAACCAATTTTTATCAAGGCAGTAACAGACATGTGTATGACCTGGAAACTATGACTCTAGAAACGTCACATCTGCATCGAGTACTACTGGTAACATAGAGCCATTCAAAAACTTGGAGCACAAAATTATGTTACCGCTAACAGAGAACATTTATCTCTGAACATGAGAACATCTGAATTGCTTTTTCTTAAACTTCCAAAAAATCTATGGCTGCCAGATTGTGCATAATATATAAAACTTTGGCCTGAAAGGTTAAAAGTAGGAAAAAAAATGATATCAGCAAATGACCCTTTAGAATAGAAATGCTTGTACAACTTTAACTGCAAGCCTTGTTATTTGCTGAAGTATGATGTCTCTAAAGAAACCCTTTCACACTTTTTGGGGGGTTTCTAACATGCCCGGTCAACATCTGAGTGTTTGTTGTGTGCTAATATTTCTTTTCAGCAACTCAAATGTACACACTGTAAAATCTCCAGTGCAATCCAAAATGGCCATTGCAAGATATCAGTTGTTACTGGCCACTTTTCCCACTGATATCATACAAAAATTTGTTGATAAATTGTTGTGTGATATATCTGACAATGTAGGGGGTCCCTGTTACCACACCCAGCTGTCTTCTCACTTCTTGCCATTTTGTGCAACGAGTATCTGCAGACAGAAGGAACGCTTCTAGTAACAGGACATTTTGCATAATAATCTTTCTCAAAATGTTTTATCTGCTAGCACTGCCTGGAGCTCTACAGATTCCTGTAACTACGGTTAAAGGAAATCATGATTACTGTTTCTGTTTTCCTGTTCTCTTTGTCTTTCACACAGCAACATGGAAGAGAAAAACCATTTTTAATGCTGAAAAAGAAACTAAAGCCATAACATTCCATTTCATTTCACTCATTTTTAAGGGTAATTGATTTAAAATGACTGTGTCCCATTGGAGCCTGTTAAGAATTCGTATGTGCTTGTGTATCATGAGCAGTAGCTGCAGCAGAGCTGCCAAAATGACAGAAAAATCTCATGTTTTGAGAACACAAAGGTAACATTGTCACCAACACAGCACTTTTTTAATAAAACAGTATGAGATTTATGGAAGTAAAGGTGAGCATCATCTCCCTCTATATTTGTATATGGGAATATTAAATAGCTATTTTTTGGATGTTCTCATCAAACGACGTTGGAATGCTGTAACAAAATAACTCAACCTTATGGTATGGAGGTGAACTTAGCTCTTTTGATGCTTCACTCATACCAAACTGGTGATCTGAAACACCAATTTGAATCTGACATAAACTGTGTAGGCCATCCAGTTGGTGAGCAAAGTAGCTTAACTGCACTAAAGTATGTAGTATCAGGAGCAGCTAAGCATTCTGAAAATGCTGCCTGGGAGCTGCTGACCTTGCCTCATTCCTGCCTATTTAATCTCCTCAATGAGTCCAAGCCCTTGGATACTGAGCTGCTTTAGGCAGAGAATGCTCTTCCCTTCTGTGCACACCATGGACAGGCTCCACTATTATGCCATGGTGAATTCTTAAGAAAATACTTTGTTTGATCAACCTTCTGCAAATCTCATTTGCATAAATGCCAAGGGTGAATTTTGATTTGCTTGTTTTCTTTACAAATGCTTTGTAAACCCCACTGGAACCTAGCCATCCCTGTCCTAACTTAACTTGTGGAACAATGGAGGGAAGCATGCAGAAGCAATAGGGAGGGAAGGGTTAAGAAAGAAAAAAGCATTACAGCCCCAGGAGTGGTGTACAGACTGCCCAGTTATGTACCCAAATGTGCCTCGCAAATGAGAAAATGATTTCTCATTAACTGGAGGTGTTAAAGCTAACAACTTGAAAAGATTTCCCTAGGCAACTCATCATTTTTCTGTATACTCCTCTAGGTAAACTGGAGAAGTCAGTTCCTGATGTCACACTTCTCTTGCAGCAGAACTTGCTCCTTTTAAATTATAATTTAATTTATCGTGCATCCACAGGTGCATCTCAAGTAGGGCCAAGGAGGTGATCCTCCCCCTCTACGCGACACTGGTCAGGCCGCAGCTGGAGTACTGTGTCCAGTTCTGGGCACCCCACTTCAAGAGGGATGTGAACAACATTGAGAGGGTCCAGAGAAGGGCCACCCGCATGATCCGGGGACAGCAGGGCAGACCCTACAATGAGAGGCTACGGGACCTGAACCTGTTCAGCCTTCACAAGAGAAGGCTGAGGGGGGACCTTGTGACCGTCTATAAACTCACTAGGGGGGACCAGAAGGGTTTGGGGGAGACCTTGTTTCCCCTAGCGCCCCCCAGGATAACAAGGAATAATGGCCACAAGTTGTTGGAGAATAGGTTTAGATTAGACATCCGCAGGAACTACTTCACAGTTAGGGCAGCTAGGATCTGGAACCGACTTCCAAGGGAAGTGGTGCTGGCTCCTACCCTGGGGGTCTTTAAGAAGAGGCTTGATGCCTACATGGCTGGGGTCATTTGAGCCCAGTTTTCCTCCTGCCCAGGCAGGGGGTCGGACTTGAAGATCTACAAGGTCCCTTCCAACCCTACTTCTATGATAATGCAGCTGTTCCTTTTACAACCCCCAGACTAAAGTCTAATTGTCATTCTCAGACCCATATCATTGCCTCTATTCGAGTTTTAGTTGGCAATACTGTCTGTGGTCTGGAGTCAACATGGGTAGAGATGGAAGCATTTAAATTTAAAACTTTATTAGAAAATGTTTAAAAAAATATAGTTTGTATAGTTGCTAGACAATATAAGATCCTACTATGTACCTGTGTAGCCACATAGTGGCCACATAGGTACATAATAGGTGTATGGTGATGCAAACTAAAACATGCAGTTGGTTATGCAGGCTACACTAGCTGAAGCTAAATAAAGTCGGTAAGAAGTTTCAGCAAAACAGTATAAAGAGAAGAGAAACAAGACACCATGCATGGTAACCATATGAATACAGAGTTATCAAGTTGTAAGACATTCTTAGACAATAATTACATCATACAGTATACAATTGCTGGGGTGGGGATATCCAAGGGCATTAACAGTCTTTGTGCATCACTGGTGCATGTCGGGTGTGTGTGTGGGGAGGGGGTGGGGAAGGTGTTCAGTCTGTCCTCTTGCTCTTGCTTCTGGCAGGTGGTCCCCAGTGGCTGTCCTCTGATTGGTGATGGCCCATGATGCATTCAAAGTAGATGTCCTTTGACCATAGGATGGTATCCATGTACCATAAGGTGACTCATAAGTTTTGAGTAGTAGTGGTATACAGAATATACAGTATATAGAACCTTACATTGCCATTCTTAAACTGTTCATAAACTGACCACTTTTTTTCCCCACTTCTTGCACTTTTCCACTTCTTGGACTTCCTTTCCTAATGCTAGAGGCCTGAAACTCTGACCAACCCTAACAATAGCATGGTGGGAACCTGGATGAAATATTGCTGAAGGAGAAACCATGGTAAACAGCGATCACAGCACATCAGAAAGCTAACTTGACCAAGGGTTTTAGAGGCATTGTGGCAGAGAAGAGTTTTCAGAGGGGGGTGGTGGGGTTGTGGATGTTTATGGGAATGAACAACCAAGCAGTGCTCAGGCATCATAGTGGCCTGGTGGGGCTCTCAGTGGTGCGGGAGCTCTCAGGAAATGCCAGGCCAGTTTATCACTCCAGTGAACGGCAGGTAGGGGCGCCTTAAACCTAGCCCTCACCTTCAGGTGGGTCATGTACCATCAGAGGTAGTTGGGGCTAGGCATGCCTGTGGCCACCTGAGCCCTGTGGGGTGTGAGACCCTGAGGAGGAAGA
>NW_005842373.1:1267649-1280096 GCF_000455745.1 Alligator sinensis
GGTCTGTAGTCACCTGAGCCCTATGGGGTGGAGAACCCCAATGAAAGGTAGTTGGGGCCAGGCAAAGCTATGGCCACCTGAGCCCACCAGGGAGGGAAGACCTGTGACTCTAGTGAGGGGGAAAAGATGAGCAGCCCCAGTGAGCACTGGGGCTCACTAGCACTAGATTACACTAGGACTGAGGCAAAGTGGAGCTCCCTGACTAGCCACAGTGCTAGTTTCCCCACTTGCCTTTGGGCATACCACCCACCTGACTCTCCTGCCATGTCTTGTTAATTAATTAAGATATTAATTAAGGCGGGAGGCTGCCCATTCTTGCCAGGGGGCGCTATCTGTGGCTCTGTTCCTCCCCTACACCGCAGCCCAAGCCTCACAGATGGCATCCAGATGACACAACGCTCCCGGCCTATAGCTAGACCAAGCTTAGGCCTCGTTGTCAGGCCTCAGTCACACACATTCATACCGCCTTTCTCTCACTAGGACCTCTCACACTCCACCCCCTCTCACAGGGTCTCTTTCACGCATCAACAACTCATACTGCCTTGCTCCCTCTTGGAGCGGGCCCCGTAGGCCATAGGCTTTACCTAGTTCGTACCTTGGGTGGCAGACGTATTGTCTTTTGGGCCTCTCCCATGGCCGTCACTGGGGTAGTGGCCATCCAGTTACCCGACCGGGTCTAAGCTTGCCCCGACTCCTTCCCGGGGCAACTCCATACACGCAGACATACTGGACTCCCAGCCCTCTGGTTCTTCTCCCCCACTGGGGTCCCTCCTCTATGCCTCCTTTCTAGGGCCACACCTCACCAGGGCATTCTTAACTCACACCATGACAGGTGTTCTGGTGTCTCACGCAGACTCTCACTCCCCCCGTGGAGCAGCAGGCCATTGTGCTCAACTATAGGTCTTGCTTTCAACCCACACATGGCCTCCCAGCAGTGGAGGACTTACCAGGGTCAGGACTCACCCCTCTCTCTGACTGAGGCCCTTTACTCAGCCTCTGTCCCAAACTATAGCGTTAGACATCTGGAGACATACCTAGGCCTATTGCCCTCACAGGGAGCCGCCCCCTCACTGAGACTCATCTCTGCCCCCCTCACTGGGGCCATAGGGCTTCCCTCCCCAGTAGGATCAGGTGGCTGTAGCCATGCCTGGCCCCGACTCTCACTCCTCAGGGTCTTGCACCCCTCAGGGCTCAGGTGGCCACAGCTGTGCCTGGCCCCAATTACCTCCAATAGTACCTGACTCACCCAAAGGTGAAGGCTAGGATTAAGGCACCCCTACCCACCTTGCACTAGGGTGATAACTGGCCTGGCATTTCCTGGGAGCTCCCGCACCACTGACAGCCTCACCAGACCACCCACTCCCAGCAGGGTACAATTTTAGGTCATGCCCGGGACCGGGAGCCTCCAAGCCATCCCCTACAGCTCCTGCCCTTACCTCCAGGATGTTGCATGCAGCCTTACAACCAGGCAATGTTACTACCCAGCCTACTAGCAGCAAACAGCCCTGTTTATATGGGTGGCCAGAGATCTAAAATGGTCACCACAATCAAGCACCTGCTGGCTGCTTGGCTCCAGTCTTAAAGTGGCAGGCATCAACAGTTCCCTGGAACACAAGACAATCAATTATGTTCAATTTTTGAAGAATTACTTTGCTGATAAATGCATGTAAGAGTGCAAAGCAGTAATCTTTGATAATTTTATTCCAAACTAATTAATTCTTACATAGTGATCATTTTGAATTATTGTAGTAGGAAACTGTACATTAAATATTTATCTGTATAATCTTACAATTCTTATACAGCAAGCCAGAGTGTATACAGTTTAGGAACACAGGCCTGGAAGGTTCCTCTAGGTCAGCGCTTTCCAACCACTGGGCCATGGCCCAGTATTGGACTGCAAAGTTTGTCTGCCTTGTTGTGGCATGAGCCCCCCGCTTGGACCCCCTTCCGTCCACCCAGATAAGTGACTTCTGCTACCAGCAGTCATGTGCTGGGTGGCGGGGCAGCCCTGGAAGGGAGGCAGCTGGCTCCATGTGCCCCTGTATAAAAAAGGTTGGGAACTACTGCTCTAGGCCATCAACTACTTTGCTGCATTCTCAGGCAATTGTTAACCAAAGGAATCTCCAAAATTTCCAGTTCATATTCTCATACATAACTACCAGGAATAATATCCACAACATCAAGAACACTATGTCCCATGCTAGAAATGAAAGCAAAGGAGAGGAGAGCACTGTCAATGCTCTGCTACTATAATGTGCAAGTTATTGGTTAATATATGCTCAAAAGAGGTTATGGAAAGGACCATGTCCAATGTTAAGAAAGGCAAAGCCCCCCGCCGTTCTCACCAATCTGACCTGGGGAAAAAATCCTTCCTAACCCTCACGTTTGGTTACTGAGATGACAGTGAGCAGAAGAGCAAGGCCCTCTAGGCAGAAGAAGGGAAAAAGGTTCCTTCTTGGCCCTAACTGACAACCATCAAAAACAACAAAAGCGTAAGTTTACCATCCACACTACAGAGGTAACTTTATATCCCAACCGCAAGGCCACAAATACATGCCTACATATCATACCCCAACTGGTGTGCCAAAATTCCTTGTCCTATCATACCCTCCCTTCCATAACCTATGTAGTGCGATCTTAAAGAGATGAAGGTCTGTTGCACCCTCCACTTTGTTTAGAAAAACATTGCAAGACTTCACTCCTCTGATAGTAAAATCTAAAATTATCTATGGTCACTTTGCAGCAATTCTAAATAGTGATTCGAAACATGATTATAAATAGTGTCTTAACAATAGTATCTGTACTTTCAATGGGATTCATAACAGAAAAGTATTTATCTTTATTGACCAGGCCTATTTTTCATTGCTTGCAGATCCTCTGATCTGAATATCCTCCAGATATTCTTAATGGCCTGTTTAAGGTTCCTGTTCAACCATGCAAATTTGCAGCTCTTCAATACCATTTTTTCCTTTTGCTGGAAAGCAAAGCACTGACAGTATTTATTCTTTTTCTTTGCAATAGTTCCATGCTGCTTCCATATCTGAGTCAATTAGTTCTCAAATCCAGTTACTCTCCTTAACTAAATTGTCTTAGTTTCTCAAAATTAGTTCTTCTTAAGTACAAGACCTTTGTAATAGTCCTGTTCTCCTCCCTTCCACAGTTTTCTCTAAACTCAGTCAGTTTATGATCATCTGACCTGAAATTATTTCCAACAAACAGCTCTTTGCAGGGTCTGGGGTAGTGCAGGTACTAAGGCACACAGTTGAACGCATAGAGGCTGCAAGTTTGAGGCCACAGCAAAAGCACTCATAGGGCAGCCATGTCAGATTTAACAAATCTGCAAATTCTGCTAAATACCATGTCACAAGGACACAAAAAAGGAAAAGAAGACTTTTGACTGGATCCGATGATCTTCCTCAAAAGATTAGTGTCGTGGGTACTCACCCAGGATGCTGGGGACCTAGGTTCTAAACTCCCATAGCCCCTTGCTTGGTGGAGCTAGATTTAAGTACATTTGAGTGGTAAATACAAAAGTCCCACTAGGTCTCTCATGGCTAAAATATACATCAGCACTGACAGCTCTACATTTAATGTCTGATGGCTTCCAGTAGGAGTTGGAGGACTAGGCTTTGACTTACGAACAACTGGGGAAATGGATGGTTTAGCTGAGAAACATAGAATAATATAATCATGAAGATTAGAATTGGAAGGAACCTCAGGAGGTCACCTAGTCCAACCCCTGCTCAAAGCAAGATCAGCCCCACTAGATCATCTCAGCCAAGGCTCTGTCTAGCTGAGTCTTAAAAGGACCTAAGGATGGAGAGTCTGCAATTTCACTGGGTAACTTGTTCCAGCACTTTACCCTCCTCCTGAGAAGGGATTTCCTTATATCTAACTTAAACTTTCCTTGCTGCAACTTGAGACTATTACTCCTTCTTCTCCCATCTGCAACCACTGAGAACAGTCTAGCTTCTTCCTCTTTGGAACCACCCTTCAGGTAGCTGAAGGCTGCTACTAAATCTCCTCTGAGTCTTCTTTTCTCTAGACTAAATGAGACTAGCTCCCTCACCCTCTCATCAGAAGCCATGTGCCTCGGCCCACTAACCATTTTTACTGATCTCCACTGAACTATCTCCAATTTGTCTACATCCTTTCTGTAATGGGAGGCCCAAAACTGGACACAGTACTCTAAATGTGGCCTCATCAGTGCTTAACAAAGGGAAATAAACACCTCTCTTGATCTGCTGGCAATGCTCGTACTAACTCGGCCCAGTATGTTGTTAGCATTTTTTGCAACAAGGGCACGCTGTTGGCTCCTGTTCAGCTTATTGCCCATGGTAACCCCCAGGTCCTTTTATGAAGAGCTGCTGCTTAGCCACATCACTTTCTATGCCACCATTATGGAGCTGCTGAGATACACCACTCCCTGAGACCTATGTGGAAAGGGAGCTCCTGCTGCCCAGAGTGTTAGAGTCCCAAAGCAACATGTATTCCCTCCACTCCTATTGTAGATCTCAGTCTTTGCTGACCATGTTATATGCCATGTGCATTTTTTACCCAGATTCCTTTTATTGGTATATAAGCTCTGCCCTGACCCTGCACCTGCTCAGGATGACCCATGCCTACCTGCAGCACAGCTCAACTTGCAAGTTGGGGCTACAAACTGAAAGGAGATACTAAGGAGCAGAGATGTATATAGGACAACTCCATGCCCTGGACAGGTTCAGTACATTTCATAGATTTCATAGACATCAGGGCTGGAAGGGACCTCGGAAGATCATCGAGTCCAGCCCCCTGCCCAAAGGGCAGGAAGTCAGCTGGGGTCATAGGATCCCAGCAAGATAAGCATCCAGTTTGCTCTTGAAGGTGTTCAGTGAAGGCGCTTGAACCACCTCCGGTGGCAGGCTGTTCCAAACCTTGGGGGCTTGGACAGTAAAGAAATTCTTCCTTATGTCCAGCCTGAAACGGTCTTGTAGTAGTTTATGACCATTTGACCTAGTCATCATCCCTTGGGGCGCTCTGGTGAACAAACGTTCCCCCAGATACTGGTGGTCACCCCTGATAAACTTATAGGTGGCCATCAGATCACCCCTGAGCCTGCGCTTTTCCAGGCTAAAGAGCCCCAGGGCTCTCAGCCTGTCATTGTAGGGTCTGCTTCCCTGACCTCTGATCATGCACGTGACTCTTCTCTGGACTCTCTCAAGCTTCTCCACATCCTTTTTGAATTGTGGAGCCCAAAACTGGATGCAGTACTCCAGCTGCAGCCTCACTAAGGCCAAGTACAAGGGGAGAATGACGTCCTGGGATTTGCTTGAGAAGCATCTATGGATGCAAGCCAGCATTTTGGTCGCTTTAGTAGCCACAGTATCACATTGCAGGCTCATGTTCATCTTGTGGTCAATGATGACCCCCAAGTCTCTTTCTTCCATAGTGCTAGCCAACATAGCACTGCCGAGCCTATAAGGATGCTGTAGGTTTTTCTTCCCAAGGTGGAGAACCTTGCATTTATCTGGCACATGGGGCAGTGCCAGATGTATTGTAGTGTAGGAGTCATACAACTGCTGAATTTCCCATGCCAGGAAAATGTCCTCTGTGAGATTCCTCCCATACATATTACAGAATCATGGAAAAGTAGGGTTGGAAGGGACTTCAGAAGGTCATCTAGTTCAGCCCTGAGCTCAAGGCAGAGAAATCCTTATGTACACCATCCCATAGAAGTGTTTGTCTAATCCAGTGGTGCTCAACCTTTTTGTCCAGCAGGCCAGCTGGATGGTGTCCAGTTTGTCTGCAGGCTGGGTGCACCTGGTGGTCCCAATCCAGCTCTGATGGTGCGTGTGGAGGGGGTTGGCCTGACCCCAATCCAGCCACAGAGTGGAAGGGAGCTTGCCTGGTTGCAACCCAGCCCTTCAGGGGGGAAGTGGGGGCATGGCCTCGCCCCTGTGGGAAGAACAGGGCAGGGCCTAGCCCCAACCTGGACCCAGGGAGGGAAGTGGACATAGCCCAGGCCCAATCTGACTGCACAAGGGGGAGTGTCCCAGCCCCACAGGGAGAAGGGAGCATGGCTCTGCCCCAACCTGGCCATGCAATGGGAAGGCAGCACTGCTTGGTTCTGATCTGGCTGTGTAGGGGAGAGGGGGTGTGGCCTGACTCCAAACAGCTGCATGGGTCTTGGGAGTTTAGAAGCAGGGATGTATGACAGTATTAACTGCCCAGCCACATCACCAAATTTCCCCACCCAAAGGGAGCCTCGCAGGCTGGATGCCTAGGTCCTGCAGGCCACATTTGATCCACATGCCAGAGTTTGAGCATTCCTGATCTAACCTGTTCTTGAAACCTCATGAGCAACCCTCATCCACAACTACCAGGTACAGTGCCTAAAAACATCAAGACCCCCTAACTTATTGCAGGTAAAGCAGAGGGAAAAGGGCATTGTCAATACCCTGTCACTGCAAGGACAGGAAGCAATTGTTAAATACACTCACGAAATCTCCAGTTACACAGAAAAGCCCAAACACCCACAGTGCATGCCAATCTGATCATGGGGTAAAATTCTTTCCCAATACCAAATGTCGTAAACACTCTGAGCCTTGTTAGATGGGGAAGACACTCTAACCAGGACTCTTCTATGGGTAGGGGGGGAGAGAGGTTAGAATGAAGTCCCAGCTGGAAAAGTGACACACCCCAGTCAAAATCCTCAGCCTTGGCTGCAGCCAATATCCAATGCTTCTGAAGAAGGTGGGAAAAAATGACACCTGCAGAAATATAATGGGGAAAAGCTCATCCTAGGCCTATATGTCAACCAGCAAAACCCAGAAGTATGGAAGAAACAAATACCCTCCACTCTGCACTGCAACCTAGTGACTGCTAACACAACTCAACACAGCACACACCCTAACCAGAGGCCCAGAACTCCCCTTTCTGTCCTCTTATGTCATCCATAAACTTGCCCTGGCTCTTTTACCCTGTTTTAGAATCAAGCAATTTTGGTACTCTGCTTCATTCTCTTGCTACTGAGCAGTGTCCTCTCCAATTTATGATGCATGTGAGAGGATGTCCTGGGTTCCCAACTATTACCCTGCACAACACACTCCAGGCAATGCCTCTCCTAAATCATACTTGACCAATGATTATCCAGCCTCTTCTTGAAAACCTCCAGTAAAAAAGATTCCATAACTTTCCCTGTAGTCTATTCCATTGCCTCACTGTTCTAACAGTAAGATTTTCCTAATATCCAATCTAAACCTATTTCGCTACACTATCAAGCAACTGATATGCATCCCCATATCATGCTCCCTCATAATCACTTTTTTTGGAAACTGAACAAGCTTATTTCTCTCAACCTCTCCTCATATAGCTTGTCTTCCAAGCCTTTTATGATTTTTGTCACCCACATTTGGACACTAAGGTTGCTTGCAGATGTTAAAAAACAAACAAAAACCCCTGCACTTTATCAGGAGAAGCAGTGCATTAGCTGGACCCGGCTCTGCAATGTCTGTATAGATTGGGTGCTTCAGCACAACTTTTTGATGCTTTTATCTAAAACTGAGTCAGTCAATCAGCTATTAAAAGCACTAAAAATCCCCACTAAAGCATCCAATCTATACAGACATTGGGCAAGTTGGGTCCAACTAATGCATTGCCTCTTTTGGGCATGCGCTGGGTTTGGAGCTGGAGTGTGCCAAGTTTACAGTAAAGCGCTGTTTTTGGCAGTTTTTTTTAACATCTGCAAGCAGCCTAACTTCATGTCCATGTCCTTTTCAAAACACAAAGCCCAGACTTGCACACCCCAATACTCTAAATGAGGCCTACTCAGGGCCAAGCAGAAATGCACTAATTCCTCCTATGTCTTGAATCTAAAACTCCTTTTGATGCAACCCAAAAATAAATTTCCCTTTCTTGCAGCAGCATCACATTACAGATGCATGTTGAATCTTTTATCCACCGAGACCCCAAGATCTTTATCTGCCATCCAGCTAGTTATCAACCATTCTGTTTCTGTGCTTTTCATGATTCTTTTCTAAGTCTAGCACTTTACATTTGTTAGCATTGAACTTCACCCTGCTTTCGCTAGTCCAGTTTTCCAGTCCATCAAGATCCTTCTGAATTCTACTCCTACTCACCAGTGTGATAGCAGTCCTTATCAGTTTCATGTAATCTGTAAATCTTCTCAGGAATCTCTCTAATCCAAAACATGTTGAACAGCACTAGACTAAAAAAGAGAGCCCTGTGGAACTCCAGTCAACACTTTGTGGCATTCCAGCATTGATTCATTTACAATTATCCTTTATTAATGGTTATTAAGCTAATTGTCTATCCACCTTGTAGTAGTTTTGTCTAGCCCACATTTCTCCAATTTGTTTATAAGAAGTTCATGTGGGACTTTGGCAAGAGCCATATGATGTAGGAAGAGGTCTGTGTCCTTTCTGTAACTGCCAAATACCTTATGTTGCTTGTACTTCAGCATATAGAAGGGAAAGTAAAATAAAAGGACAGTGCTCAGTCCTGAAATGGTTGCTGGTTGAACCTGTTTCCTGAACGGCTTCTATCACTGTTGGAAACACACGTTGAGTTTCACACGCATATTTGAAGCTCTGGGAGGTGACAGTTGCTATAAAAAGAGCTGACAATTTTCAGTGAAGCAGAATTTACATATGTTACCACTGCTGCTGCTTATATAAGTGATTTCTGACTAACCACAAATCCAAAAAGCAGATCCTGTAATAGACTTTTAAACAACCCTCTTGAAACCTAGCTATTGTGCAAATGTTACCATCACATGAAACACACCAACAGGAGGTGCTGTGTTGCCTTTAGGGAACTTACTCTTCTACTCAGAGGGCCACAGCTTTTAGGGAGTATTTAGACCCAACAACCAGCAGCTCCCTGATTACAGACTGTGGGGAGGGAGGGATATCCCACAAAAAGTTCCACCCAACTGGTTTAACATTACCTTTTACCCTACAAAGTCTAGGTTGCAGCCACAGCCAGTGCAACGCTTTGCACGTTTATGAGGTGTCCAGATCACCTCCCTATGCTGCCCTTCACATTCCTCTTGGCCCTCACTAAGGGGACTGAACAGGAGCACATGTAGCTATGAAGCTCAGCTCTTCTACTGGTGGATTTCTAGCTCAGCTATTTCAGGTTCTATATAGCTCTAGTATGCCATCACAGCAAGTAGAGGCCAAGGGAACTGTTAAGAGATCATTGGGACCATGCTACACTCTAGACCTATGTGCTAATGGCAGTTCCACCTGCCCTGTGACTATGTTCAACTATTCCAAATGAAATGGACTCTGACCCAAAGCGGGAGGTAGCAGCCCTGCTTCCAACCTGAACACAAAGCCACCTGTATAATGGAGCTGTGGCTACACAGATCTCCTCTATGTGCTACAATAAGAAGGGGATTGCATGTTTCCATGTTCAGTAATTCCATGTTTGTACAGTATTTAGCAAAATGGGACCCAGTGTGTCTTTGCTCTTGAGGTACTGCAAAGAGACAGAGACAACACAGCATCTGAGAGCCAGAATGCAGCTATCCCAGTGGTCCCCAAGCTGTGTTGCATTTGAGAGATGCTATAGGACAGCAGGTACTGAATGAGCTCTGAGAGCCAATGCAAAACCTGACTGCTTATGGACTTCACCAGGGTAGTCCCATTCCTTTCGTTACTCCTGAACATATCCATGGCTTTGCAATACTGCTGCAGCCCTGATATTAGGAATGAGCTTCATTTTTTTAAGTGTCTGAACTTAGCACATGCATTTGTGTGTGATAGGGAGAGAGAGAGAGAAAGAGGGGGCGGGGAGAGAGAGCTGCAGTATTTCTGGTATTTCTGGTGTATTTTGGGATTATTGTTGCTCTCAAGTCTTTTGCTTATGTGGTCACCTCCTAATCAATTATAATTTTGTGTCCTTTCCCTATCTTTGGTGCTGCATAAGCTGATAATAACACGTTTTCACTAACATAAGAGCTCTCTGGGCATTGAAAACACCCTCAGTAATGAGTATGTTTACTTCAGTCTCTAGCACAGACATTTGTTTCTACCTGTCCACACCCAAGCCATTAATAAGGCTCTCCAGAGCCATATGTGTCCTGCACTGAAAATATGCCTCACTACCCCACAGCAGGAAACACTCTTTTCATCCTTGCAACAGCCAAAAATCTGCTACTGAATCCCAGAAATGTTGTTTTATTGTGTAGATGAGAGTATGATTTCGTAACATTGGTTAACTCTTCATTTGCTTAATGATCACAATGGCCTCCCAGGATTATATTGTCAGGGGGCTGTGATATCACTGTGGGATTCTGGGTAAATATAGGGGTGCTTAGCCTGTGCTGTGCTCTGTGCAGACTCACCTAGGCTGATATTAGCACCCAAGCTGGCTGTTCAAACTACAGTCACACCTTTGACTGCAGTGCCGACGTACCAAGTGACTTCAGCAAGGTGAGAAGTGTGTCCAAGATGGAGGGATTGTAAAGAAAAGCAAAAAGATTGTGGGAAATATTGCCTTTCACTGGAAGTAAAGTTCGTCTCTCTACACATTTCGTTTTGGCTCCCAAGATTACTAGAACCCCTGGACAACTCAGTAATTAATTAGAAATATATAAAAATGTGTTCAATAGCTTTTCAAGTGGTCTTATAGCTGGAGAAGCCTTGTCAGATATCTTACACACTGAACTGGCAAAGGTCTCAAGGCAGGGTTCTGAAGTTGATCAAGAGCATAGAAATGCATCTGATCTCACAACATTGTGCAGAGAGACTAGCATTTCTGCTTCCTTTCTGGTTAGGAGGTACATACAAAGAAAGTCCACGCAGACTTTTCTGCATTTGGACTAAAGAAACAAATGGACAATGCTAAACCTATGAGTCAAATCCTGCTGTATGATAGAGACAGCCTCTGTTCTTAAAAGCACACCTGTTCAGCATCTGGGTCAGAGTTTCACGTAGGCTGGAGGACTAGCTCTGCTGCTTGTTGATGTTCTATGTCCCCAAAGGGCATGGTCTACAAGTTTAAGGTCATGGCAAGGCCCAGCACACCATTACAGAGACAATCCATCCATTTGCCCTTTGAAACCAGAAACAAGCCAGGCCTAGGCCTGTTCAGCAGTGTCCTGTTAACAACTGAGATACTCCTTCAGTTCATCCACAGGAAGCAGGCAGCTTATGCTTTGAGAATGGAAGGACATTGTTTCAATCCCCGAGGCCATGATGAAGGGATGGTGTAGAGTTCACTGAGGCACAGTAGAATTTTTGACAGAAAAGTCAGAAGTCAAACCTGAATGTCTGTAAGCCCTGCATGCTAAGAGTAAGCCTGATGTATTTAGGAGAGCAGGTGCATAAGTGCACTAGGCATTTCTCTGTGATAGATTCAGAACTGTTTTCCTTGCTGTCATGGGCCTTATGCTCCTGACAGCTAGCAGAGATTCTCCCTTCAGTCCGGCAGTAGGAATGTATTGGGAATCAGGGCTCTGCCCCGGTTAAAGCTGTGAAGCTCCCTGAGGTTACATGGCACAGCACCAGAATACCACAGCAGTTCTAGCCGGCAGGGAACTGTTACAGCATGGAATGATCTCCCTGACCCACCCTGTGCCCTCACAGACCCAATAAAAGGAAACCACAATGACCACTTGGAAAAAAAAAAATTGCCCACTTATATTTGAACTGTGTATGTGACTGACAGGAGCCATCACCTCAATCATGGGCTATCCTACTGGTATCACCTGTGTAAAATCTAAGATCCAAATACTATTTCACCTCTAAGGTGCCTAAGAGGTACTTAGGCACCTAAGTGTAATCCTGTTCCACCCTGCTCACACCCCTTACAAATATTAATGCAAAAAATGGGTGATTTAATGAAAAAGGCAGATGGATTCTCCACCTTCTTGCCATTTCTTGTTGCTTAGTGTTGAGGCCTTTAAGGTGAAAGAATGTTACAAAAGTTTTTCAGGGACTTTAGCAGGGGGTAACAAGATTGCATTTAGGTACCTAAGTAGTGCCAGTACTTTAGCACCTTAGAGGTGAAATAGGATTTTGGACCCAAGTGTCCAGAGCAGCCTGCAGCTGGGACTACAGCCTAGTCCTTGCCCTTCTCTGCAGGTCGTGGATGTGCACACTAAGGCATTTCTGCTGCCATTCTGCAAAACTTTTCCCCTTTTCACTGCCACGCGCTTGTACCAACCTCCAGGCCTGTCGACATGCAGACATCAGCCTAGAACACGGAGACAGTCCCTGGATGGCGTCCACCCTGTGAGAGCCCAGCCCCTGGTGCCGTAGCGGTGTCACGGGAAGTGCTCAGGTGAGCCCCTCTGCCGGCGCGTCCTCGGCCACGCAGCTCCCGGCCGGAGGGGCAGCGCCTCCTGGCGCCCGGGGCGCGGCCCGCAGAAGCCGCCCACCTGGACCGTGAGCAGCCTCCGGGGCGGAGGGTCCACAGTGGCCCCAGGGGGCTGCG
>NW_005842373.1:1280468-1301784 GCF_000455745.1 Alligator sinensis
CCGACCGCTGCCGCCCAACAAGCTCCCCCCGCCGCGGGGGCCCCGCGCTGCCCGCGCCACCCGGGCACGGTGTGCGTGCGCCTCTGTGCGCGCGCGCGCGTGTGTATGTGCGTGTGCGCGCGGGGGTTGCGCGTGTGACTCGGTCGGAGGGGGTTGCGCGTGTGCGCGTTGTGTGTGACCCGATCCAGGGGCGCGCGCGGGACCGGGGCCCCGGGGCCGCCTCCCTCGCTCGAGCGCGTTTCAAACGGGACGTGTCCCCCCGGGGCCCGCGAGCGCTGCGGGGCCTCGCGCCTGTGACGCCCCGGCCCTGCTGGCCGGCGAGTGGGCAGCGGGCACCGAGTGCCCTTGTCGCTCGCTGAGGGTGTGACAGCCCTCGGGTTGCGGGAGGAGGGGCGCGTCCTTCCAGGCCAGCGTGTTCGTGTGCGTGTGCGTGTGCCTGCCCCGCGCGCTGCGCTGCGCTCTCCGCCCGTGTGTGTCGCGCTCCAGCTGTGTGGGTGACTCGCTCCAGGGCGCGCGTGTCACTCCGCGTGTAGGGCTGTGCCCACGGGCGAATGGGCCTGTCCTTCACTCCAGTGTGTTACTCACTCCAGCCTGCCTGCGTGTCTGGCACTCAAATGCAGACATTCATGTTCATGTCACTCTCTTGGGTGTCCGTGTCCCTTTCTCCCATGTACAGTTTGAGCCAGAATGCGTGACAAACGCAGCGCCTGGTGTCGTGCCCACCCAGCCTAGAATGAGTCACACAGATGCACTCTGCAGTCCCGTACAACCTGGAGTGAGAGACATGCGCACACCTGTGAGACACTGTTCCACCTATGAGGCATCTAAGTGGACTTAAATACCCAAGTGCAATCTTTTTCCACCCTGCTGAAGTTCCGATAAAGCTGTTAATGCAAAAGGTGGGTGGGACCTCCTCCTCGCTGCTTTTTCTTGAGGGAGCCTTATGGGTCAGCTGATAGTGTGCTGTAAAAGTAGCTGCACTAATGGATTTTGAGGACCCAAGAACCATAGAAGATGCTTAAGAACCTAAGTCCACTTAAATGCCTAATAGGTGGAATAGAATCTGACCTCTTCTGTCTTTGCGTGTGTGTCACTTACATACTTGTATGTCATTCATTCTAATGTGTTTTTGTGTGCATGCCTCACTCTAGGGCATGTGTATGTATGCATGCATTTGTCATTCACTCTGGTTTGTGTGTGTTATTTCTGTGTGGACCAGTCAAAACTGGGCATGTGTGTGCACACATGACTAACCCTCCAGTGTTTGTGTGCTTATGTGTATCACTCATTCAACAGTGTGTGTTTGTGTGTGTGTGTGTGTGTGTGTGTGTGTGTGTGTGTGTGAGAGAGAGAGAGAGAAAGAGAGAGAGACTCCGGAATGTACATATTGTGCTTGTCATTCTCTGGGGAGAGCTCATACATCTGATTACTCAACAGTTGTACAATGTCAATGACACCTAGGTCTTCATGAACTCCAGCCTGCTGCCTCTAATGATGCAGGGAATACTTGCCAGGGCACTCACTACCAGTGTAAAGTTCATAGATGCTAGGGTCAGAAGGAACCCCAACAGATCATCGAGTCCAACCCCCTGCCTAGGCAGGAAAGAGTTCTGGGATCAGATGACCCCAGCCAGATGCCTGTCCAGACTTCTCTTAAAGACCCCCAAGGTAGGGGAGAGGACCATCTCCCTTGGAAGTCCATTCCAAATTTTGGCCACCCTTACTGTGAAGAAGTTCTTTTGATGTCCAGCCTAAATCTGCTCTCTGTCAGTTTGTGACCACTGTTCCTTGTTACCCCAAGAGGTGCCCTGGTGAACACAGCATCTCCAATTCCTTGCTGCCCCCACTAATGAATTTGTAGGTGGCCACAAAATCACCTCTCAGCCTTCTCTTGCAGAGGCTGAAGAGATCCAGGTCCCTCAGTCTCTCCTCATAGGGCTTGGCCTGCAGACCCTTAACCATACGAGTGGCCCTCCTCTGGACCCTCTCAAATGTATCAACATCCTTCTTAAAGTACAGCGCCCAAAACTGGATGCAGTACTCCAACTGTGGTCTGACCAATGCCGAAAGTATCCCCCCCTTGGAACCCTTCACCTGGCATCCACTAATACATGATAAAGTGCGGTTAGCTTTGCTGATGATTTTGAGTGAGTCACCCTGGTGACTCATGTTCATCCTGGAGTTCACTATGACTCTGAGATCCCTTCCCACTTCTGTGCTGCTGAGAGGGTCATTCCCCAGCCAGTAAGTGTGCTGGATATTTTTACACCCTAAGTGTACCACTCTGTCCTTGTTGAACTGCATCCTATTATGTACTGCCCAGTTTTCCAACCTGCCCAGGTCCACCTGCAATCATTCCCTACCCTCCGGAGTGTTCACTTCACCCCACAATTTAGTATCATCCACAAACTTGGACAGAGTACACTTCACACCCACATCCAAGTCACTGATGAAGACATTGAAGAGTACAGGTCCAAGGACTGGCCCTGTGGGACCCCACTGCCCACATTCTTCTGGGTCAATACTGACCCATCCACTACCACTCTCTGGGTGCGACCTCCAAGCCAATTTGCCACCCATCCGACTGTGTAATCATCTAAGTCACAGTCTCTTAATTTATTTATGAGAATGGGATGAGATACTGTATCAAAGGCCTTCCTACAATTCAAGTAAATGACATCCACCTCTACTCCTGTGTCTAAGTGTTTTGTGACCTGGTCATAAAAAGAAGCAAGATTAGTCAGGCATGAGCTACCTGCTATGAATCCATGCTGGTTGTCCTGCTGCATTATTTTTCCTGCTGGACTCCCATAGATATAATCCTTAATAATTTTTTCAAAGACATTTCCAAGGATAGAGGTGAAACTAACTGGCCAATAATTACTCGGATCCTCCCCTTCTTGAAAATAGGGACCACACTGGCCCTTTTCCAGTCCTCCGGGACCTGACTTGAGTTCCATGAGTGCTCAAACAGCCATGACAGTGGTTCTGCTATGACACTGGCCAATTCCTTCAGTACCCTTGGATGAAACTCACCCAGGCCTGCTGACTTAAACACTTCCAGTCCATCCAAGTGACTCTGCACCAAGTCAGCATCAACAGTTGGTGGGCTGGTGTCCCTCTGACGCCCATCTAAGAACCCATTAGGAGATTTGTTTTGACCCTCGTTCAGGAACACCTAGGCAAAAAATCATTGAATACTCATTTTTGTCCCCCCTGTCTGTCACTAACTGTTCCTGCTTATTCAGTAGGGGTCCTATGCTGCCCTGTGCCTTCCTTTTACTCCCTATGTTGGAAGGTGCGACTGTCCACCTACTGCTGCTTAGGGATCTGACCTATCCACTAAAGGCTATTCAATGAAGGCCTACACTGGACTTCTGGATGGCAGGAAGGAGATCTTTAACTACCATCTGAGCATTTGATTGTGGAGTGCATCTTTGGGCAACTCAAAGTATGATGGAGGGCACTTGGGGTATGCCCAGCCCTAAGTGAGTGATTGCCTGGCCTTGATCATTTTACGCTGCAAGCTGCATAACATCTGTGAGGTCATAGGCAAGACTTCCCTAGAGGCATAGCTGGTAGAAGTCCAGAGGCTCACCAACCTTTACCATGTCTCAGAGATTTCCACAACCATTAGGAAGCTGTCCTCAAGGAACCTCTGGTGAACTACATCTACTGATGCTGGGCCAGAGGAAGGAGGAGGGCACTGCTTTGTAAAGTTCAAGTCAGTTCATTGATAATTTGATCATTAGAAGAAAGCTCTATATTAAGTATTACAACCATACAAATGCTTCCTGCTGTGTTGTCGAAAATGGGACCAGGGTGTATCAGAGATGACAAGGGAGGAGACATCCTTAAAGTGACCAGCACATGTCTAGGCTGATCATATCCCTGTAGATAGCAAAGGGTCCTTGGAAGTTTCATAGATTTCAGAGACATCAGGGCTGGAAGGGATCTTGGGAGATCATTGAGTCCAGTCCCCTGCCCCAAAGCCAGGAAGTCAGCTAGGGTCAGAGGATCCCAGCAAGATAAATGTTGAAACACTTCTTAAAGTAGTCCAGAGTAGGTGCTTGCACCACCTCTGGAGGGAACTTATTTCAGGCCTTGTGGGCTTGGACAGTAAAGAAGTTTTTCCTTATGTCCAGCCTAAACTGGTCTTGGAGGAGTTTATGACCATTGGCTCCTGTCATCGCTTGGAGCGCTCTGGTGAACAGATGTTCCCCCAGATCCTGATGCACACCCATGATATGGGTTATAGGCTGTGTAGCAGGGCACTAAGGTGCCTGCTACTCTAGGAGTAGAGGTAAGAACCCAGGTGCAGGTTGCTGGGACAGCTAGGCAATGAGGGGGCTAGTGGCCCACACCTGCTAGAGGTCAGCTGACCAGAAGGGGCAGGGCCTGGCCCACATATAAACACCAGGGCTGAAGCCAGGAGGGTAGTTCTCTGCTGGTAGCCAAGGGGGAAGGAGCTCTGCCTAAGTGAGCAAAGGGGAGAGACGTGACAGCACGAGCAGCTCCTGATACTGGTGAGAGATGGAGCAACCCTGGGGTGGCTTGAATGATATTTTAGCCGGGTGGTTTGAATATATATTATAGCCCAGGCACCAGTGAGGTGCAGAGCCAGATGAGGGCTGTGGAGAGCCCAGGGAGGACAAGGGGGCTGAAGGGTAACGAGGCCCAACACTGGAGAAGGCTAGAGCCTCAGAGTCAAACACTGTTTGGTGGGTTTTGGATAGAGAGGCCTAGCTAGAGAAAAACAGGGGTCAAGCCCAGGTGGGCAAAAGACCCCAACATCCAAAATACAATAGGCAGTCTCCTGCTTGCAAGAACCACAACAATAATTTCCATCAAGACTTGGCAGGCGAGTAGAGGGCAGGACATAAGAGTTCCAAGGCAGAGTCCAAGGGTGCCCCACGTAAGGCACAGATTAACAGGGAAGATGTCGCTGGGTAGGATGACCTGTTACAGGGTGCATTGGCCGGGAAACTTCTCATGGTCATGAGTACCCTGAGACGATGGCTGACCCAAATGAAAGAAAGAACCCTTGGGTCCAAGAAGAAGACAGGAAAGGCAGAACAGACCCCCGTTTTGGATTTAAAGGAACAACAACTGTGGGTGGAACAAACAGAAAGACAACAGGCATTGGTAGAGAAGGTGGTGAGGGACATGCCGAGAGAACAAGCTTCCCCCACGGGCATTTGTGGGTATGGTGCAAGGGTTTACACGGACCCAAGAGAGGAATGGCCGGCACTGACTATAGACGTTAGACTTGAGGGACAAATAACCCAGGCGATGTTGGATTCCAGTTCATCAAACACGATAGTGCAGAAAGATTTTTACCCAGAGGAAACAGAGAAACGGCAGACTGAATTACCTTTCAATGTTTGTGCAGGGAGGCACAAAGACAGGACTGAGTGTGGGTCACCTTGCAAGTAGGTATGAAAGTACACCGGATGCTGGTCGGAGTAGTTGAACACTTACCGTACTCAATGATATTAGGATGTGACTGGCCTGAGCTCCTGGCAGTTATAGTTCAGGCATTCAGTTTGAGAGAGGCGAGGAAAAAGGGGAGTACACTACAGCGCCACCCTGGTTACACTAGGGGAAAAGCCTCGGAGGAAAAGGCAGAGGTAGGAGAAGATCCCAGTTGGAGACCCCTTGGGACAAAGAGAAGATGGTGCAAGACTGCAAGGTCCGAGACGGTCCTGGGGAATGATATTACAGCAGAGGCATTCACCGGGGAGCCGGGACCACCTGTAACAGATGAAGAAACAAAACAGGAGGTGAACGTGGCTCACCTGTGGGAGGATGAACATTTCAGGCTGGAACGGAGCAGAGAAGAAGGGTTTCGATATGCCTTCCAAGAACACCTAGCCTGGTGGAATGGGGAAGTACTGAGACCTGAGTTGATGCAGACCACCCCGAGATTTGAGGTGAGGAATGATCTGCTATATAGAGTGGAATGAAACAAACATAGAGAAGGGGAAGTAGAGCAATTACTGGTGCCTCGGCAGTATTGAAAGGCCCTACTGAAAGTAGCGCACAAACTCCCTATGGGTGGACATTTGGGGCGAGACAAGACTGAGGCTCGCATTAGGGGAAGATTCTTTTGGCCGGGATTAATATGAGAAGTGGTCAAATACTGTGCTTCTTGCCCTGTATGCCAAAAAGTGAACCCCAGTCATCCTCTAAGAGCCCCATTAGTACCACTGCCATTGGTGGAAATCCCCTTTGAACGGGTGGCCGTGGATATCGTGGGGCCTCTTCCAAAAAGCAGTGCAGGGCACCAATTTATTTTGGTCCTAATAGACTATGCGACAACATATCCAGAGGCGGTACCTATGCGGAAAGTGTCCACCCACAAGGTGGTAGAAGAATTATTAAAAATATTTTCCCAAGTGGGGCTCCCAAGAGAATTGTTAACTGACCAAGGGACTAATTTTATATCTCAGGTGTTCGAGGGAGTGAGCAAAATACTGGGAATCAAACACCTAAGGACCATGGTATACCATCCACAAACTGATGGATTAGTGGAATGATTTAACGGAACATTGAAACAGATGCTAAAAAAATTTGTAATAGAGAGTCCCCAGAAGTGGGACCAGATGCTACTGCCCTTGTTGTTCGCAATAAGAGAGGCACCTCAGGCCTCAACAGGCTTTTCCCCCTTCGAACTGTTGTACGGATGACAACCAAGAGGAGTTCTGGATTTAGTTAAGGAAAGTTGGGAAGAGCAGCAAAGTAAAGACCAGAACGTAGCTCAGTATGTAATACAGCTGAGGGAATGCCTAGAGTCAGTACGGAAGAGAGCTTTAGGAAATCTGAGGGAGGCCCAAGAGCAACAAGCAACCCATTATAACCGAGGGGCTCGAGAAAGGAAGTTTGAAGTAGGGGACCGTGTGCTGGTGCTCTTGCCGGATCAAGAGAGTAAACTGCTAGCACAATGGCAAGGCCCTTATGAAATAACATGGCAAATAGGGCCTGTAGATTATGAGGTACATCACTCAGACAAGCAGAAGAAACAGATATACCACCTCAACATGCTGAAGCCATGGCAAGAACAGGAGAGCTGTACCTGGCCCTCCAGCCAGATGAACCTGAACTAGGACCCTCCTTGAGGGAGAGAGAAGGGGGTACTGAAGTAGAAGTGGCCTCCCGACTCTCAAAAGAACAGAGATGACCGGAGCCCAGCCTAGGCCGCCTGGTCCTGTTGAGCCCGGGCTACAGGAAGTCCAAGAGACGAGGAGGGGCCAGTAGGAAAGAAGACCGGGAGACCCGCGGCAGAAGGTGGCGTCTGGCTGGGGTGTAGGGGAGGTCGGAGCCCCGTGAGTGCCCGCTGAAGGTGTGACGACCCTGGAGGCTGCTTCAAAGGGGACCCCCACCACTGAAGATCCATTCAAAGTTGTGGCAGGGGGGTTTAGGGGGGTCTTCCAACGTCATCTGAGGCACCCTCCGGGGTCCTCAAGCAGGACCGGAGCCAACCCGGGCAACTGCTCGAGCAAAAGCGGCTTGAGAACGCCTAGTGGACCAGTGGCGAGCACATTATGGGTGTGCCGAAACCTGATGGAAAAATTAGGCTCTGTATTGACTTCTGGAAGGTGAACGCGGTGATCAAGTTCGATGTGTATCCCATGCCGAGGGTGGATGAAATGGTGGAGAATATAGGGCAGGCTAGCTATATATCCATGTTGGATCTGACGAAAGGCTACTGGCAGGTCCCGTTAGCACCTGAGGATCAAGAAAAAACAGACTTTTCCATACCCTGGGGCCTATTCCAATTCCAACACATGCCATTTAGATTGCATGGAGCGGCAGTGACATTCCAATGGCTAATGGATAGAGTCCTGGCCCTGCATGGGGGTTACACAATAATGTCATCTATATATGCTGCAGTGTATACAGCAGTCTGGCCAGGACATTTAACAGCACTACGGGCCGTACTACAGGACCTAAGAAAGGCGGGATTAACTGCTAACACAAGGAAGTGCATGATTGGTAAAGAAGAAACTCGGTACCTTGGGTTCCAGGTAGGAAGCAGGAAGGTATGACTACTGCTGGACAAGGTAGAAGCAATAAAGAAGTATCAAATGCCATGGATGAAGAGACAAGTGAGGGCTTTTTTGGGAACGGTGAATTATTATAGGAAGTTCATCCCCCATTTTGCAGACTTAGTGGTGCCTTTAACCGAAATGGTGAAGGCAGCAGCTCCAACCAAAGTGAAATGGACACCAGAAGCAGAAACAGCATTTTCAAAGGCGAGGGAGGCCCTGTGTACGCAGCCATTACTGTATACACCAGACTTCAACAAACCATTTATGGTGTTGACGGATGCATCCAACTGCGCTATTGGGGTTGTGTTGGTCCAAATGGAGAAAGGAGAAGAACGTCCAATAGCGTCTATTAGTAGAAAATTACACCCCCCGGAAAAGAATTATGCAACGATAGAGAAAGAATGTTTAGCAATTAAATGGGATATAGAAACATTGTGATATTACCTGTTACGTCAGAAATTTACATTGATTATAGATCACGCATCGCTGCGATGGCTTCAGAGCATGAAGACTGATAATGCTAGACTGATGAGGTGGTCCCTCAGTCTCCAACCGTACTGCTTTGAGGTGGAGCATTGTCAAGGGCCTAAAAACGTGAGTGCAGATTTTTTTATCTAGATAATATGAAAAGGAAAAGGTTTCAGGGGGAAAATGAGTACCCCAGACAAAAGAGAAGAGGGGAGTGTGTAACAGGGAACCCAAACCCTACCATGAGGAAACAGGTTCACCCCTTTAAGGCCAGGACTTTCTGGGCATGGAGGGCTGGTGAGGAAAGAGTCACAGAGAGGCAAGAAACCCCACAATCTGCCCTAAAAAAAGAGACCAGGAGGCAGGGGTCTAAGATGGACGAGCCAGATGTGAGAGGGAGAAATCCCCCCAAAAGGTAGTGTCACGGCAGGGTCCTTCAAGAGGGCCGTGATCTCCTCAAGGCCCCCTTCCTGTGCCAAGTTGGCCCCAAGGGCACCCTCAATTTCTCACCCGCCACGTCTTTGGTGTTCAAATATGTTAGGGAGGCTGCCTTCACGTCTTCTCGGACACAGTTTAGTTGTACTTGGAGTCCCGTGGGCTCCTGGACCCCTTTGTGGGCCCCATTCTATCGTGGGTGTTTCAGGGTACCCTAGCCTTATGGGCTATGCGTGGCTCCAACCACCCCTTTACCATGCCCCAAGCCTCGCAGATGGAATAGGTATTGTTCTGTCCTGGCCTTATTATAATCTGGCCCCTTGTCCTCTCTGGGCCCTCTCTCTTTCTATCTGTGCCCTCTCCAGCGCTAGGGATCTCCACAGCCCTGTTTCCCTCTGTGCCCTCCTCTGGGGCTTCTCAATGTGCTGTCCCCTCCTCGGGACTTCTCAATAACACCGTCCTCTCTCTGGGGCTCTTCCATAATAACGCCACCCTCTCTCTGGGCTTCTCAAGTGCTGCCCCCTTCTCTAGGGGCTCTTCAAGCGCTGCCCTCTCTTCTGGGCCTTCTCAAGAATGCTGCCCTCTCTCAGGGCTTCTCAAGCGCTGCCCCCTTCCCTGGTGCTCCTCACAATGCTGCCCCTTCTCTGGGGTTCACCACACCTGCACTGGGGCTTCTCAACAATGCCCCCTTTCTCTCGGGCTTCTCTACTGCCTCTCTCTGGGGCTGGGGTCAGTGCATCCCGAATGCTGCACCCTTACTGGCGCTGGGGTTCCCATACTGCTGTGGGTCCCCTATGAGGCCTCCTCCAAACCCTAGTAGCTTCACCCAAACCACTGGTTACAAACAGTAACACAAATGCAAGCCCCTGGGCTATAACATAAACAGAAGCTGCCTGGCTATAACCACACTCAAGCCTACTGGGGATACTTCATCTTGCAGCAGTGTCAGACACTGCTCCTGCATCAGCCTTTTCCTCTCTTCCATGGCAGAAAGCTCCTTCCTCCTTGGCTGCTGGCAGGGATCTGCCTCTGGCCTCAGCCCATAGGGTTTATAAGGGAGCCAGGCCCTGCCCCTTACAGTCAGCTGACCGCTGGCAGGTGTGATTGCTTGTTAGCTCCAGTTACCCTGGCAACCAACAGCTGGGCTCCTTATTCACTGCTAGGGCTCTTTCCCGAGCAGTTTTCCCCTCTTTAGGAGCAGGGCACCTCAGTGCTCTGCTACAGTAGGCAGAGAGCTCAACCGACAGAGAGTGCAGCCTACCAAGGTTGGCTAGTGTGGGGGGGCTGCCTGTGGGGGGGCAACTCCCATAAAATCCCACATGGTGCGCCTTGGGGAAAAGGTGAGAAGGAGGCACCTGAAAACCTCTGCATCTATGTATTCGAATTGTCGGTGAGCAAGAAAAAGAGTAAAGACCCGTCCTGGTGAGTTTGGCTCTTAAAGCGGGAGGTGTGTAGCAGGGCACTAAGGTGCCTACTACTCTAGGAGTAGAGATAAGAACCCAGGTGCAGGTTGCCGGGACAACTAGGCAATGATGGGGCTAGTGGCCCACACCTGCCAGAGGTCAGCTGACTGGAAGGGGCAGGGCCTGGCCCACATATAAACACCAGGGCTGAGGCCAGGAGGGCAGTTCCCTGCTGGTAGCCAAAGGGGAAGGAGCTCTGCCTGAGTGAGCAAAGAGGAGAGGCCTGATAGCATGAGCAGCTCCTGATACTGGTGAAAGATGAAGCAACCCTGGGGTGGCTTTTATGATATTTTAGCCAGCGGTTTGAATTTGTTATAGCCCAGGTGCCAGTGAGGTGCAGAGTGAAATAGGGGCTGGGAAAAGCCCAGGGAGGACAAGGGGGCCAAAGGGTAATGATGCCCAACACTGGAGAAGGCTAGAGCCTCAGAGTCAAACCCTGTTTGGTGGGTTTTGGATGGAGAGGCCTAGCTAGAGAAAAACAGGGGTCAGGCCCGGGTGGGCAAAAGACCCCAACATCCAAAATACAATAGGCAGTCTCCCGCTCGCAAGAACAACAACAATAATTTCCATCAAGATGTGGCAGGCGAGTAGAGGGCGGGACATAAGAGTTCCAAAGCAGAGTCCAAGGGCGCCCCACGTAAGGCGCAGATTAACAGGGAAGATGGTGCTGGGGAGGACCACCTGTTACAGGCTGCCACCAGGTCACCCCATAGCCTGTGCTTTTCCAGGCTGAAGAGTCCCCTGGCTCTCAGCCTCTCTTCATAAGGCCTATTCTCCTGTCCTCTGATCATGCGTGAGGGTCTCCTCTGGACTCTCTCAAGCTTCTACACATCCTACTTGAATTGTGAAACCCAGAATTGGATACAGTACACCAGCTGCAGCCTCACCAAGGCCAAGTACAGCCGGAGGATGACATCCTGAGATTTACCTGAGAAGCATCTATGGATTCAAGCCAGAGTTTGGTTTGCTTTACCAACTGTGACATCACATTGGTGGCTCATGTTCATCTTGTGGTCAATCATGACCCCCAAGTCTCTTTCAGCCATGGTGCTAGCGCGCATAGCACTGCCGAGCCTATAAGCATGCTGTGGATTTTTTTCCCCAAGGTGGAGTACCTTACATTTGTTGGTATTGAATGTCATCAGGTTTGTGTCTGTCTACTTTTTCAGCCTATCCAAGTCAGCCTGGATCACCAGCCTATCCTCAGGTGTGGATGCTCTACCGCAAAGTTTGGTGTCATCAGCAAAGTTGGCCAGTCCACTTCTGACACCAGTGTCCACATCATTGATAAAGATATCTCCCTGGGGCTCCACGCCACCCAACATTGAATCCAGGCCCTCTACCTGTGCTCCATGCTGTGTCCCTTGGCTCTATGCTGCCTGCACCACCTCCCTTGGCTCTGCACTATCTGTGCCACTTTCCCGGAGTCCCACACTACCAGATCTGGGCCCTGCACTACCTCTGCTCAGTCCTGTACTGAAGGATCAGGATCCAAGCCATCTCCAGCCAGCCCCTGTGCCCAGATTGGCACCAGACCACATCTGTGTGCTGATCCAGTCTGCTGTCCCACTGACAGGGCTCCCCACAGGTCCAGAAATTAAACAGCATGGAACTTGGCAATTGCTACCACTGCTCTACCTAGGGTTGCCAAACCCTCCTGGATTGGCTGGGAGTCTACTGGAATTGGCATAGATCTCCCGGTAACTATTAAAAGCAATCCCAGAGACTGATATGGTGAATGGGTTGAACAGTACAATTAATGGCTAGAGGTGCACCAGTACATTGGTCCTATATCAGATCAGCACCAATATAAGGAAAATTGACAGTATCAGCAATTGGCCTTTTTTGGCTTATGTGGCTGATAATGTCACTGATAAATGCCCCATGCATGCATGCAACTTCAGTGCAGCACACAGGTGACCAGGAGCACAGTCTGGAAGCATGGAGAACAGCCGGGTCTGGCTGGTAAGTCTGTTGTCTGTTGTGAAGGAAGGGAGGGAAGGAGTGGGACTGGGACTGGGACTGGGGCAGAGGCAGGCACTGCATAGCTGGGAAATGGTGTGGGACAGCCGTGAGTGGCTTAGCCAGGGGTTGCGGGGAGAAGGGGTGGCTTGTGCTGCTGCAAGCACCCCAAGAGGGAACAGGTGGGGTGTGCCCCCAAATCTGCATGTGGGGCAAGGGCGGGATGCTGCTGTGGGCTGGGGGCAGCACTGGGCTCTTCCCGGTGGCGGGCTGGCCTGGGCTGCACTTGGGGATGGTGGTGGTAGTGCTGGGAGTGGGGGCTACAGTGAATTTTGGAGTGGTTGCAGCCCATCCCCCATAACCCCTTCCCAGCACTGGTGCTGCCTGCCCTGAGCGCAGCGCAGCCCCCCACCAGGAAGAGCTTGGCACTGCCCCAGCCCACAATGGCAGCCTGCCCTCATCCCGTGTACAGATTTAGGGGCATATGCCCCTCTTGCCCTCCCAGGGTGCATGTAGAGATGGGAGCCTCACCCCCTCCCATTGGTGGTGCATAGGGGGTGCACATGCACCCCTGAGATTGCCTGTGCACCCCCTGGAAGTGCCAGCGGAAGTGCGCTTCCAGTTTCACCGCTGGTAGTTCTGGGCTCAGCGATCGGCCACTGGACACTCCCCACATTGGCGATCTGGTGCCTCCCCAGACTCAGGAGGCACCAGTCATCCATGCCCCCTCCCTGTGCCCCTGGGATGAGCTGCTTGCAGCTTCATCCCATGCTCCACCCTGGCTGTGCCACACATGCCCCTGCCCCTGCCGCAACCCCACTCCCACTCCTTCCCTCACCATGGGGGCCTCAATCTGCCCCACCACACCCCTTTTTCTCCCCCCTCTACCCTTCTCCCACAACAGACTTACCAGCCAGACACTGCTCTCCAAGCTGCCCAGCTGCATATTGGCAATTGGATCAGTATTGACCGATATGGCTTATTAAAAATCAGGCATCGGTTTTGGCCCAAAAAATATCTATCGTGCACCCCTATTAATGACATTATGTCATGCTGGGGAAAATAATCTCCCAGAATAGCTTCAGTCAGAGCTGGCAACCCTAGCTCCCCTGCTGCCAAATTTTTAGGCCTCTGGGGATCCCTTGCAGGCTGGATGGCATAGCCCCAGGAGCTGGATCTGGACCAGAGGCTGGGGGGTTGGACACCACAGCACTAGGTCATGTGCTAAGCATTGCCCAGAGCACTTTTCAGACCTTGTCTTGAAACCAATGCACTGCATAGCCAGAAGGGAAAGATATATGGGGAGAGGAGACCAAGCAAGAAGGAGTATATGCTGTAGAAAGGAGAGTTTATCCAATGAATATTGAATGCAAGGTGCAGAAAAGCCATTAAAAGTCCCACCCTGCCAGCACAGCAGCCAGTTCAGTGAGCTAACCACACTTGGTTAACTCAAGATGGACATTACTGACCCACATCATATCCATGCTATATGTATGGGGCCTACTGATGAAGAGGTAAGCATTTTGTCATCCATCACACCCAGGATTTTCTGAAGCTGTATCTTAAGTTCTACTTACAAAACCAAACATATTTACATATGAGGCTTTCTTTGCACTTTCACAGATCTTTAATCCTGTTTGCACTGTACTTGTCCTTCTGACCTTACTCAGAGGGCTCCATGGTAGCTGCATATATTTCTTCCAGGTAGGTGTGTAATCACATCTAAGTCCCCCAAATGTGAGGTCAGAAGCAGAAACCATGGGCTGCTAATCTTCTAGCCCAGTTTCTACCTCACTTAGCCCAACATTTCTTCCCCTCTTAGATGCCCAGTGGGCAAGCTTAAAAGGAAGATGAGAAAGTGCTATACATAATGTGTAGCTTATGGTCTGGTGGGTGGGGCACCTTGATAGGAATTAGGAGGGGCAAATTCAAGTATCCCCTCAGTGAAGAGCACATGGTTGAGAACCTGGATCTCCAACTCCTTCAGCAAGTTCCCTAATCATTAGGTTATTCAGGTAAAAGGCAGGAGGGTTCTTTTCTTCCTCTGAAGTTATACAGTTATATGTCAATGAGGTAGAATGTGGCCTCAGTAGAGCCCTCTAAGCAGGTTTAGAAAGGGAAGTGTAGCAATACAGTTGGAAATAGGATCTAAAATCTGCATAAGTGCTAAAAATGCTTCCTATGTAGCTCCACTTAAATGAGTAAATCACAATTATGCCTATATGTGAAATAAGATGGGGCCCTTAAAGTTGCAAACAAATTACTACAGAAACTCCTGTCATTTTTAGAGCCTTCCTTATATCCCTTGAGTGTAATTGAAGTACCATTTTCTGCTTTTGCAGCAGCAGGACATTCACAGTGGCCTTGTTTTCCTGCTTTACCTGTGGCAGGTTACGCTGTTTTGGGGCAGTGCGCCTGACAGTTGTGCAATGTTTGTGTGGTTTTAAGAATAGGCTAGACAAATGTTTGTATAGGATAGTTTGGATAGGGTGATCATGCCTTGAGCAGGAGGCTGGACTAGAGGACCTACTGAGGTCTTTTTCTATGATTCTATGACTTAACATACAAGATAGTTTGACAGCTGTCTTCTGTCATCTCTCTGGATAATATCTCATACAAAACAATGCTGGCACTTTCTGACATGGCTATATCAGCAATCCCTCCCTGTTCTGTAGTGCTGGGATGCTAGCAGAAACACAAGGGCTATGTTGCTGGAGTGGTATGTTTAGCATGCATTATTGGTTTGAAGCATCTTGCAGGACTTGTGCTCCAATGATGATTCATGTTCCATCTGTGTGATGTCTTGGATGAGGATCCTACACAACTAAACAGAAAACAAAGCCATGAAATTATGACACACATCTTCACAAGCTATCTCTGTTCTTCCTAACTGAGACTTTCTTTGGCACGGAATAAGCACAGTTGAATGACTGCTTGTGGCCCTTTGATCACTTTGTTTCTTTGGAAATTCTCTCTGGTGAATAAGTCTAAATAAGACCTTAAATTATGATGCATAAATGACATAGCAGGCATCTGAGTCTCAGCAGCACAGTGGTTCTCAACTTTTGTAGATCCAGGGTTCCCCTCCATAACTTTTTTTAATTCAGCAGTGCCTGGTGCCTAAGTTTACATCAATGATTCCCAACCAGGTACTGCCACAGCCAGGTTTATCTAATCACCTGAAGCAGGCAGGAGCACCCAGTCCTGCTACAGTTCTTTCTGATCTGATCCTACATGCTCCTCCTGGAAATAGAGGCATGCAAGACAGTTCCACCTACCCTGTGTGCCTCTATTTTTAGAAGGACCACGCAGGGTCAAACCACAGCCTGGCTCCACACAAGGTACCTTGGGCAGTTTCATCTCATCATAGCAGTATACCTATGAAGGAATTGGCTGGGGTGATTTCAGAGCCATTGATTATCATCTTTGATAGCTTGTGGAGATCAGGTGAGGTCCCAGATGACCAGTAAAGGGGCCAAGATCTTTAAGAAAGGGAAGAAGGATCTGGGGAATTGCAAACCAGTCAGTCCAACCTGGAAAGATCGTGGAGCAGGCCAAGCAATTTTGTTGTGAAGTACCTGGAGGAGAACAAGGTGATCATCAGGACCAGACAGCATGGGTCCACCAGGAGGAATTCATGCCTGACCAACCTGATAAGGGTGATAAGCTATGATAAGGTGATAGGTGTCATGTGAGGGAGAGAGAGAGAGACATGCACAGCCATAGTGTGGTGTGTAATCTGTCCTTCCTGCAGGGGCTGTCTGACCTTTATTACTATCACCTTAGTGCAGCCTTCAAGTCCTCTCCAGAGTAGAAGGATAGGACTCTATGATCACTTCACATCTCACTTTCATTACAAAGAATAAGATTAAATTACAACTCTTTATAAAAGTTTAACAATAAACTGTAACTCTTGAATCTATTTACACTGCTAAGCCAACCTATATATATATGTTAGTCTGAAGTCAAGCAGAAGACAGGATAGGGATGTACCTTTATAGACTAACTTAATCAGATGCATTAAGTATACATATATAGCTATAAATGAATGTCTAAAGGTAAGGCTTCTGAGGAGTTCTGATCAGTCTTCTTAACCATGTTCTAACTTATATACAGCTTTCCTCTCAAACTGAGCTTTCCTGAAGACTTCCTTGAGAAGTGGATTCATTTTCATCTTCTGGCCCTGTACATGATGGTGCCTGATCCTGTTTTTGTTCAGGTAGAAGATACTGAAGATGAATCCTACGCATAAATATAAACTGGGGAATGATTAGCTAGGCTGTGGTACTGCAGAGAAGGATTTGGGAGTTACAGTAGACCATAAGTTGAAAAGAGCCAACAGTGTTCCCTTATTGCAAAAAAAGTCAACAGAATGCTGGGTTGTATTAACAGGTATGTCTCTTGTAAATCAAGAGAAGTGACTCTTCAGCATTACTCACTACAGGTTTTCCTTGCTTTTTGCTATACTCGTGTTCCTGGAAAACGGTGCATAACTTGAATTCGCATAAAGGGAACCCACTTTACAATGTAACAAATAGGGATATGTTCCAAGACGTCAACTGTACTGACCCCCAGACCCATTTCTCCCACTTTTTCAAGACAATTTTGGTACTCACCAACAGCAGACCCTATACACAAGCACAGGGCACTATCCTAGTGGGGTTGGCAACTACAGAAACATGTCGCAGACAACGAGCGAGGAGTACAGATCCACATGGGAGACTATATTTTGGTGCACGGCACTCCCACTATGCACTGCACAAAACAGCTGACTGCAGGCTTCCACCACACTGATAGCATAAGAGTGAATTTACCTTGCACATAACGAATTTTTGGTTTAAAAAGGATCATTTCATAAGAGCAAATTTGCACATGCGGAACCAGCATAAAGTGAGGAAAACCTGTACTGCTGAGGCCCCATCTGAAATATCACATCCAGTTTTGGGCTTCACACTTCAAGAAAGATGTGGACAGATTGAAGAGTCCAGCAGAGTGAAAAAGTTACTAGAAGCCTAGGAAATGTGTTTTATAGGGACCTATGAAACTCATGGCAGAAGTTGGATGAACGTCAGTGCCTTTAATCTTGCAAGTTTTTCCATGCACCTCCCCTCCCCCCTGTTGCTGATTGGCTGAAGGGCCCCAGTGGCCTTGCTGCTTGTTGCTGGCTGGCTGAGAGGCAAAAACAGTGCCATATTTAAAACAACAGTTTTTGCCTCCCTGCTGATCAGGAGTGAGTGGTGGGGCCCCTCTGCCAACTGGCAAGTTGGGCGTGCAGAAGAACCTGCAAGATTAAAGGAGCTGCTGCACAGCGCACTTCTGCCATGAACTCGGTAGGTCCCTAATGATTTACAAGAAAAGGCTAGAAGAACTGGGATTATTTATTCTGGTGAAAATAAGATTCAGGGGAGATCTGATAACAGTCTTTAAATATCTGAAGAGTGATTACAGAAAGGATGGAGACAGATTATTTTGTGGCTGCAGGAAGGGCTAGGAGCAACGGCCTCAAACTGCAGCAGAAGAAATTTAGGTTGGATGTTAGGAAGAGCTCCCTCACTATGAGGGTGGTTAAGCATTAGAACCAGCTGCCAAGAGATGCTGTGGAATCTCCAACCTTCATAATTTTCAAGATTAGATTGGACAGACACTTGAATGGAATGATTTAATCTGAAATGATTCTGTCTTGAGCAAGGGGCTGGACTACATTACCTCATGAGGTCCCTTCCAGCCCTACTTTCCTATGATCCTATGGATCATTTACTTGAACATCTGAATAAATCAGTCCACTGACCAATTTGTAAGAGGATGGTAAGCAGCAGATTTGGTACCATTTGGCATTATTTTGTTTGACAGACAATTAGACTTCTTTGCATATGATTTGAGTCATTTGCAATCTCTTCAGGACAGGGGCCAAAGTAGTATTTAAAGACATATTGCCTTATTCCTATCTGATATAGAACTGTATCTGGAGTGTGTATATATGGCAAGACATTTATTTTCTTAGCAGAGAGGGGAACTGGCATGCAACTTTTTCTTGTCTCATAGTGGTTCAGGCAGAGAAGTGCTACTGGAATATCAGAGACCTGGGTGCACCATTTGTTGTGTGCCTTGTAGATCTTTAACATCACAAGACCTAGTTTACTCTGTGCTTGTTTGATAGGAATTTTGAATTCCTTGGACTCTCTTGTGTCCTGGAAATCCAGATCCAAATGGCACACTTTTGGGGAGCTCTGGGAGATGCCATGCCTGGAGTAGTTAATCACATGCTTTTAGGAACATGGGGAAAGATGGCTGTTGCTTCACTTTTATGCAGCTCAGCACAGTCTACTTAGCATCTATCTGTTTAACCATCCAACCAAGGGCACAGATTCCTTTAGCCTACTCTTAACCCACAGGCTGCCACATAGCCATGGCAATCATCCAGAGAGCTTCAGGAACCTGTGGCTGGAAACAGATGCTGTTCTTGGAGCATGATCAGCTGTACCACCTTACATTGTGGCATACCTGATTACACTCCACAGACATCTGCAGACATTGGTGGTTGCCCTGCCCAACTTGAAGCACATCTGCAAGTGGGGAAAACCCCCACTTACAGATGAACCCCCCCTGTATTGGGGAGCAGGGTAATCCCCTGCAGAGGGATTTCCCCACATGCATATCTGCAAGCAGGAAGCAGGGAACACTTGTGGGAGTTTCCCCCTCTGCGTTCTAACGAATAATGCGTTAACAACCTGACTACAACCTCAGCATTAATCAGTACCCTCTCTAGCCCTCCCATTGAAGCTGCCTCACCCTGGGAAGATAAAAATGGAGAATATGGGGCCAGGAGAAAAAGCATGAGAACAAGGGTGCCTCTCCTAAGGGTGTTCTAGTCTGGACTTTTGCTACTAATAGGTGAGCAACTTCCCTACTGCTCTTAATCCATTTTATTCAATGAATGTCAAATACAAGGTGCAATGGCTCAGCTGCAAGAGAAGACCTGGACAAGTAACTGGATAAGGCCTAACCTGTGTCATGGTGATTAGAGCCCTGTGGTCCAGAGCAGGAGAGATGTAGATTCAAACCTTCCCTGGATGTAGGCATCCTGTAACTTGAGTATTCCATTTCCTGGGTGAGTACCAGAACAATGAAGCTATTGGGCTAAAAAGTGGGAAATCTCCTCTCTGGCAACCTGTACCTGCTACTTATAGGTTTTAGCCTGGCTACAATTTTGGAACTTAACACTTGCCCAGATAGCACTAGTGTCCTTATTCACAGATGGGGAGCTAAGATGGAAGGAGGCAAAGTTGGGCCCATCTCCAGAGTGAGATGCATGCATAAAAGCCCATTGCACCTCCATGAGCCAGGGACCCCGGCAGGGACCCTGGCAGCCCAACCTGACCCACAGCATGGAGCCAGGAGGTAAGTGGGGCCCACAGCAGGTGGGTTTTAGCTAGGCACAGGAGGCAGCCGAGTGGAGCTGAGGAGGGTCACACCCCCCCAGCTCCCACTTAGCCCAGCCCCACAGGGAACCGTGTGACCAGAGCCACAAAAACAGGCATGCTCTGGGCCCCGGTGCATGAGTTAGCATGGGAGTTTGCGCAGGAGGGCAAGCAGGAGGGGCACAAGGCTCTAGGCAGTGAGCCTGAAAAGAAAGGTCAGCACAGTAGTAGCTTAGACTATTACCTGTGTGATGGTGGTGACACACTGCACCCCAAAGATCTCCACACCAGCAGGTGGAGCCCCCCACCTCTGGTACCACTGAGGCCTCCACTCTGACACAGCCCATGGCTCTGGCCTCCTCCCAGTTGGAACCTCTGGCTCTTGGCTGTGGGAGCTGCCTAGCATGAATGTGGGCACCTGGGTTTAGGAGCAAAGGCACCTCCCCTTGTGGTATGTGCTCCTCATTAGAGTACCTAAAGTGCCAGATAGGGGAGATCCAGGCTGTGGTGCAGAAGCTGTGTGCCATCAGGGATAGCGAAGATGAGATTGATACCTACTGCCAAGCTCTTTGCCTGAAGAATAAAGATGTAAGATCAAGAAAGGCTATCAGGATGAGGGCACACAAGAGGAAGGAAGGCAACCAGCAACCACACCTAAGAAGAGATGCAGAGTGGTTATTGTGGGAGACTTTTTCCTGAGAGGAACAGAGAGTGTGATTTGCTACCCCAACCCCTTAGCCCAGGGGCAGGAAATTATTTTGGGCGGAGGGCTGCTTACCCAGTTTTGGTAGGCTGTCGAGGGCCGCATGGGTAACCCCACCCCTTGACAGGTGCCTCGCCCCCTGGTCACCATCTTGGGACCAATGTCCCAATGTCTTGAGACCAATGTCCCAGGGCCAGCACCAGTGGGGCCCAAAGCGGGGCACAGGCTGGCAGGGGTCCATGGAGCTAAGCTGGTCTGTACCAGCAGGGAGAGTGGGGAGCTGGCTTGGCTCCATAGAACCCCTGCCACCTGGGACCCCGCACTCCTGCCACCCTGCTCTGGGCCCCGCCAGCACTTACCCCGGGGCACCGATGCAGGCCCTGTGCTCCCACTGGCTCCCTGCCCACTCACACCCAGTGCCCCCCAGCCCTGCAGTACAGGCACGGGGCAGCACACAGCCCCAACCCCATGCTTGCCAGCAGGGAAGAAGCTGGTGCTGAGTGCAGGGAAAAGCAGACCCTCACCCATCCCATGGCCAGTGCTCCCTGCTGCAGGCACTCACAGCCCATGCAGGGCTGTCTGGAGCAGGCACAGGCAGTCCCAGGTGGGCTGCAAGCGGCTACAGCGCAGGGCACCGGGCACACGGCGAGTGAGGAGCTGCTCTTCCTCGTGCTCAGCACCAGCTTATAACCTGGCCCTGCTGCCAGCCTGGCAGTAGGGCCGGGTTACAAGGTGGTGCTGAGTGCGGTGGGGAAGCAGCCCCTCGCCTGCCCCATGCCCGGTGCCCCACACTGCAGCCACTTGCAGCTGGCCCGG
>NW_005842373.1:1301931-1309935 GCF_000455745.1 Alligator sinensis
CTGGGCAACAGCCATTGGGTGGGGAAGGGACTGCTTCCCCCCTGCACTCCTTCCCTGCCCAGGGTCCCCCCCTGCTCTCCTTCCCTGCACAGGGTCCCCCCCCACCTTCTCCCCTTCCACTTACCTGTGGTTCTGGCGCAGGGCAGCCACGTGCCCCCAGGCCAGAAGCCCTGGCTGTGGCTTCCGGCTGGGGGGGTGGGGCCAGGTAGGCCCCACTGTTGTTGGAGCCCTCCAGGCTTCCCTTGGGTCCTACTGCCCTTGGTTCCTGTCATTTTTGACAGGAACCAAAAGTAGGAAAATATACATTTTCTACATTTTTAGGGGCCCCGCGGGTCAGATAGAATGGCTTCGCAGGCCAGATCCAGCCTGTGGGCCATATTTTGCCCACCCCTGCCTTAGCTTGTGAGGTCTGCTGCCTCCCAGGGGCCTGTATCCGGGATGCTGCTGAGAGGATCCCAAAACTTATTCAGCTTTCCAACCACTACCCCATGATCCTAATCCATGTAGACACAAATAAACACAGCTCAGAGCAATCCTGGCCAGGTCATGAGTGACTATAGGGCTCTGGGGACTGGGCTTAGTGGGTTGGGGGCATAGGTGGTTTTCTCCTTGTTCCTCCCAGTTACAGGTCTCGGGCACAGGAGAAAGAGATATATTGAAGAGGTAAACAGAAGACTGAAGCACTGGTGCCATTGTGAAGGCTATGGCTTCTTCAACCACAGCCTGCACCTCAGGGAGAGGTGCAGGTGAAGGATGGCTTCCACATCACTCTAACAAGAAAGAAGCTTTTTTTGACCAGTTTGCCTGACCTGCTTGACAGAGCTTTAAACTAAGCTCACAGTGGGACAGGCAGACAACCATTATGACATGCTCAGGAAAAGACAAGCACATAATTAGCAGGTCAGGAAATTCAATCAAATTTACTCCTACCCCAGCCCATGAATGGGAATCTCCTAAATGCACAGAGAAACCTATGGTTTCCAATGGTAGGCTTAGCTGCCTATACAGTAATACCAGGAATATGGGGAACAAACAGGAGGAACTGGCCCTCCTGCTAAGCAATAACAAATATAATCTTATGAGACAATGGAGACCTGGTGGGACTCCATCTATGACTGGACTACAAGTATAGATGGCCATACCTTGTACAGGAGGGATTGTGCTGAGAGGAAAGGTGGGGGTGTAGTTCTCTATGTCAAGGAGAAGTACACTTCCCTACTAGCTGACATTGGCACCCAAGGAGGGTGACTTGAAACCCTCTGGGTTAGAATATGAGGAGAATGTGGTGAAGGGGGTATAACCATAAGAGTATATTACAGACCTCCTAACCAGGAGGAAGAACTTGACTGCTAATTCTCTAGGGAACTAGTGAGGCTGCATGCTCTTGATGCATGGTTGTCATGGGTGATTTCAACCACTCTGCCATCTCATGGGAGGAGCATTCAGCCAAATCTGAACAGTTGCATAGCTTCCTCACCTGCATTGATGAGCTCTATCTGACTCAAGAAGGCCATGGGCCATCAAGAGGCGAGGTGAGGCGAGGCGAGGCGAGGCGCTGCTAGATCTGGTTCTGGCCAAAGAGGATGATCTAGTGAGTGACCTGAGGATTGAAGGGCAGCTTGGTAACAGTGATCATGAGTTGCTCACTTTTTTTATCCATCACAAAGCTGGCAAATCAGCAATACATAAATCCACAACTTCAGGAAAGCTGATTTCTGCAAGCTCAGAAGGTTGGTTGGCGAGGCCCTGAAAGATCATGATTTGACAGGGAAGGGAGTCCAAGATGAATAGTTGCTCCTTAAGCACATGATCCTAAAAGCTCAAGGGAAGTGCATGCTGGGCCGCAGGAAAGGTAGTAACAGGGCTGGGAAACCCCTTTGGCTAAACAGGGAACTCATGGACCTCCTTAATTTTAAAAGAGAAGCCTAGAAGGGTTGGAAGATGAGAAATACCTATAAGGAGGATTATGTATCATTGACTCACACCTCTAGGGAAAGGACCAGAAAGGCCAAGGCCAAAAGTGAGCTCAAGCTGGCTATGGGAACACAGGAAGTCGAAAGAAAAACGTTGGACCCCTGCTGAATCAAATGGGGCAGCTGACAACTGACACCCAAGAAAAAGCTAATCTTCTCAATGATTACTTTGCGTTGGTTTTTTATCAACCCAAGGGGACCACCCTGCCTGACAGAACACAGGATTACCAGGGTACAGGTGACCATATGCCTATATTTGGTGAAGACCTTGTTAGGTAACACATTGAGAGACTGGACATCCATAAGTCAGTGGGCCCAGATGAAATGCACCCAAGAGTGCTAAAAGAGTTGACTGACATCTTAGTTTGGTCATTGGCATGGGTATCTGAGAACTTGTGGCACTCAGGTGAGGTTTCTGAAGACTGGAAGAGGGCCAGTGTGGTGCCTATCTTTAAGGAAGGAAGGAAGGAAGATCCAGGGAACTACAGGCCAATCAGTTTGACCTCAATCCCTGGAAAGATCTTCAAGAAAATTATCAAAGAATCCATTAATAATAGGCTGACAGAAGGCACCATTCTGAGAGAGAGCCAACATGGCTTTGCTATGGGTAGGTCATGCCTGACCAACCTCATTTCCTTCTATGACCAGGTGACACGTCACCTGGACGGGGGGCAGAAGTTGATGTCATATATTTGGATTTAAAAAAAACCTTTGACTTGGTCTCCCACAATGTCCTCATGGCAAAATTGGGACACTGCTGCTGTGACAACCTCGTGGTCCGATGGCTGGGGAACTGGCTCTGTGGTTAGAGCCAGAGAGTGATAGTCGATGGAACCAAGTCAACATGGTGCATGGTGATGAGTGGCATCCCTCAGGGTTCAGTACTCGGACCAGTACTCTTTAACATATTCATTAATGATCTGGATTCGGGTGTCAGAAGTGGAGTGGTTAAGTTCACAGATGACACCAAACTGTGGGGAAGTGCAGTTACATTGAAGGATAGGCTGAGGATTCAGGCCAACTTGGACAGGCTTGCAAGGTGGCCGGATGAAATCCTGATGACCTTCAATATAGAGAAATTCAATGTGCTCCACCTCGGGAGAAAGAACCCACACCATAGCTATAGGCTCGGCAGTGCTTCAGTCACTAGCACCATGAGAGAAAGAAACTTGGGGGTCATGACTGACCACAAGATGAACATGAGCCACCAATGCAATGCCACAGCTGGCAAAGCAAATAAAACCCTGGCTTGCATTTACCGATACATCTCTAACAAGATCCAAGATGTCATTCTCCTGCTTTACTCAGCCTTGGTGACGACACAGCTGGAGTACTGCATCCAGTTCTGGGCTCCACACTTTAAAAAGGGTGTAGAGAAGCTTGAGAGAGTCCAGAGGAGAGCCACGTGCATGATCAGTGGTCAAGAGAGCAGGCCTTATGAGGAAAGGCTGAGAGGCATGGGACTCTTCCTGGAGAAGCGAAGGCTCAGGGGGGACTTGGTGGCAGCCTATAAGCATATCAGGGGTGTACATCAGGATCTGAGAGAACATCTGTTCACCAGGGCTCCCCTAGGGAAGGCAAGGTTCAATGGTTTCAAACTGCAGGAAGACCATTTTAGACTGGACATAAGGAAAAATTTATTTACTGTCTGAGTCTCCAGAGTCTGGAATAGACTCCTCCTAGAAGTGGTGCAAGCACCGACTGGACACATTCAAGTTGCATCTGGATGCTTACCTTGCTGGGGTCATCTGACCCCAGCTGACTTCCTGCCCTTTGGGGAGGGGGCTGGACTCAATGATCTTGTGAGGTCCCTTCCAGCCCTAATGTCCATGAAATCTATGAAAGGAGTTGTCTGTATTAGAATCACTGCTACAGACCTAAGGCCTAGGCTGCTTTCTTCTGCCAGCCAGCTGCTGACTGATAACAATTTGCTGTCAATTCCCTGACAATGGGGAAATTTGCAGCCATCAGCAACCATGATTTGCATACATGCCCCGTAGGAACTTTGCATGCCTCCACACTTTGGGGTACGCTGCCCAACATCATTTGCTGCGGTGTCTTATCTATACCTAGGTAGTAGGATTGTGTGAAACAACATCGTTCTGCTTTGACCCATTTCAACGTTTCAATGGAACAGTGTTTTATTTAGAGTTTCATTTAATTTCAAAAGCACTGTTCCATTTCGTTTTCTCAAAACTCTTTTGCTGTTTCAATGCTGTTTCGATGTTTCGCCCGTAGGCTATTCCATAGCCAGTGCTGGGAAGATCGGTGCTGCTGCTGGCCCCAACTGGCAGCACCAGCCTTCTGTCATCTGGCAGGCAGATTGGGGGCCCGTGCCCTGGGAGCAGTCTGGCACAGCCCCTGCTGTGGAGAGAGCCCCCGATCTGCCTGCCAGATGACAGGAGGCTGGTGTTGCCAGCTGGGGTCAATGGCAGCGCCGGTCCTCGCCGTGTCATCCAGCAGGCATATTGTGGACTTGCCTGCACCCCCAGGAGGGCTGTGGGGGCTGTGCCGGACTGCCCCTGGGGGTGCAGGCCTCCAATGTGCCTCCTGTCACCTGGCAGGCAGATTGGGAGCTGCACCCCCGGGAGCAGTCCAGCATAGCCCCTGCAGCCCTCCCAGGGGTATGGGGAAGCCCCTGATCTGTCTGCCGGATGACAGGAGGCTGGTGCTGTCAGCTAGAGCCAGCAGCAGCACTGATCTTCCCAGGATGGGTTGTGTCCAGCCAGCAGCGCCAGCCTCCTCTCATCCAGCAAGCAGATCCAGGACTCATCAGCATGCCCGGGAGGGCTGTGGGGGCTGTGCTGGTCTCCCCCTGGGGGTGCAGGCCCCGATCTGCCTCCTGGATCACAGGAGGCTGGTACTGCCACCTGGGGCCAGTGGCAGGTGGGCCTGGGGAAAATCAGCTCATGTGGGGACCTGCCACCACCCCAATCCAGCTGATTTGCCCCAGGCCCCACACCCTCCTCTGATCAGCTCTTGTTCAGGATCCGGGGAAAATCAGCTCCCAGCAGCTTGAAGCTTCATGGAACTGAGCCCAGTGTGGTGAACTGGAGAGCAGTGCCGGGGCTGTGCTTTGCCTCCCTCCACCGGGCTCAGCTCCCGGCGGCTTGCAGCCCCGTGGAACTCAGCCCGGTGGTGGGAGGCAGAGTGCAGTGCTGGCTCTGCCCAACTCCCACCACTGGGCTGAGCTCCATGGGGCTGTTGGAGCTGATTGGAGCACAGCCTGGCGGTGGGAGGCAGGCAGATCCAGCACTGTGCTCCAGTTGACTCCACCACCTCCATGGAGTGCAGCCTGGCAGTGGGAGGCAAGGAGATCCAGGGCTGCGCGTCCCATCAGGCTGAGCCACATGGGGCTGTGGAGCCACTCAGAGCACAGCCTTAGGTCTCCCCTGCCTCCCACCACCGGGCTGCTTTGAAATTTGAAACATTTCAAAAGCTTCAGAACATTTTGACTGGCCTTGTTTCATTTCAAGGCTGCTTCAAAGCCCTTTGTTTCATTTCGATTTTGCTGTTTCAAGCTCAAAATGAGTCAAAACAGGGTCGAAACAAAACAGCCGGTGAAGCTTTGCATAACCCTACTAAGTAGCCATGTGAACTGGACTGACTGTTTCTAAGAGCACCCCACCTATCTAACTCCATTGACAAACTCCAGACCCAGAAATATGCAGGAGAGACTACTTAAGGTGTGCCCCTTTGTGTTGCTGTTAAGCTGTTAGCCAGAATGCACCATGACAGCAGTGAAGGCAAGCCATGAAAGGGAGTAACAGCATGGACTTGGACCTATTGGTATTGATCAGTTTAGGGCCTGAATAAATGAGCCAACCTTCTTCTAAACATTGTTTTCTGCCTTCAGCTTTAATTTCAGCTCTGACTGTGGGAATTTGGTATATGGCTTAGCTACTGTAGCTTGTTGGAATTCAGGGATGTCTGGTTTCCTATTTTGGCAGAAAATAGGGCTTTAGCCAGCTGGAAAGAGCAAGCACCAGTCCAAAGTCTTTGGGCTCCCTTCAGCTAACTTCCTTGGGTGTGCTAGCTTGGGGACTCCTATTTCACTGACCGCTAATCTTTTTTAAAGTGAATTGCTTCTCACTTGACTCCTATTAGGGATATCTTCTGTTAGGGATATCTTCCCCCAAGGGATTCTGCTTGGCTACACAAGTTGAACACACTAAGTAGGACTGGCTGGCAGTTTGTGGATAGAATTGCTGATCTGTACTGGTATCTACTTGACACAGATGTCTCTGTGCCTCCCTCAATGATGTCTCTGTTCTGCAAACAACTGTGTATAAAGCTACTATTCTCTCACTGACAATGAACCGCAAGGGGAAAGTCTCTTAGAATTAAACTGTGTTCATATAGTTCTAAGGATGAGGCTTCAAGCTCATAAACCCTTATGAATTAAACAATAACATTCCCATGGCACCACTAATTCTTAGAACCTGCAGATGTAGCAGTGAGCCGGAACATGCTGCTTCCAAGGTGTAGACACACTTAGTCAGCTGGAAAGAGCAAATATCAGTCAAAAGCCATTGGGCTGCCTCTAGCTAACTTTCTTGGCTGTGCTAGCTTGGAGACTGAGTCCTTTCCTTCATCGTGTCCTTGTGACAAGGTATTTAGCAGGATTCACAGATTCACTGGAATCTGACTGCTGTGCCATGAGTGCTTCTTGGCCTCTAGTACACGAAGAATGAATCCAAGTTTTGATCTTTTTGTTTCTCTGGAACCTGTTTCAATGTATCCAGTAGGGGTGTGTGAAGTGGGCCCTATTCAATTCAGATTTGGATTTGGCCTGAATCAGGGATAGTGATTCAATTTGTTAATTTGGATCACTGTCCCTGATTCGATTCGGCTGAATCTGAATCTGAAGATTTGATGCAGATTTGGAGAATCAGCAATTTGGACAGACACACCTTTAAAAGCTGTTTCTATATACCTCGAGGTACCAGGCACAGCTCGTGAGTGCTGCGATGCTGGGGTGCATGAAGCATCCCACAGGAGTGTGGGGGTGGGCCCTCCACATGCTTGGCAGCTAACCTGGAGGTGGACCAGAAGTACTTCTGGTCCACTTCTGGGTCTGCTGGGGAGCACGCTAGGAGACCCCCTGCATCCCCCCCAGCTCAGCAATTGGTTACAAGAGGACCCTGGGTGCCCCGCCCAGACCCAGGAGGCACCAGTTGCTGAGCTGGGGTGGTATGGGGTGGGGGGCAATGTTCCACGGTGGACCAAGAAGTGGACCGGGAGTGCTTTTGGAACCCGAAAGTGAACTGGAAGTACTTCCGGTCCAGCGGAACAATGGCCATAAGTTGACCGAGAGTAGATTCAGGCTAGATATCAGGAGGCACTACTTCACAGTCAGAGTGGCTAGGATCTGGATCCAACTTCCAAGGGAAGTGGTGCTCACTCCTACCCTGGGGGTCTTCAAAAAGAGGCTAGACAATCACCTAGCTGGGGTCGTTTGACCCCAGCATTCTTCCCTGCCCAGGGCAGGGGGTCAGACTTGATGATCTGCTCAGGTCCCTTCTGACCTTACCTGCTATGAACCTATGAAACTTCTGGGTCTGCCGGGGAGCACGTGGGGGACCCCCCCCCGGCTCAGCGATCAGTCACAGGGGGACTCCATGTGCTCTCCCCAGACCCAGGAGGCTCCAGTCACTGAGCCTGGGTGGGGGGTGGAGAGGCCCTCCAGTGCGCGCTCCCCGGCAGACCTGGAAGTGCTTCTGGTCCACTTCTGGGTCTCCTGCCAAGCACGCTGGGGAGCCCCTTGTGCTCCTGTGGGATGCTTCATGCACCCCAGCATCCCAGCATTCACGAGCCACCTGGTACCTAGAGGTATGTAGAAAAAACATTTAAAGCGGTCTCTATGTCTGAATCTCCAAATCTTTCTGAATCTCTCCAAATCGATTTGTAGGGTTCCAATTTGATTTGGAGAGATTAAAGTTAGGGCTCGGAAGCGGCGAGAGACGCGCGGGTGAAAGCTCGCTGCGCCCCCTCTCCCCCGAAGCCCCCCAGAAGCCCCCCAAAACCCCCC
>NW_005842373.1:1314121-1325709 GCF_000455745.1 Alligator sinensis
CACCCAGCACTCTTCCCTGCCTATGCAGGGGGTCAGACTCGATGATCTCAAGCAAATCCCGGGACGTCTCAAGCAAATCCCGGGACGTCTCTCAAGCAAATCCCGGGACGTCATTCTCCCCCTGTACTCGGCCTTAGTGAGGCCGCAGCTGGAGTACTGTGTCCAGTTTTGGGCTCCACAATTCAAAAAGGATGTGGAGAAGCTTGAGAGAGTCCAGAGAAGAGCCACGCGCATGATCAGAGGTCAGGGAAGCAGACCCTACGATGACAGGCTGAGAGCCCTGGGGCTCTTTAGCCTGAAAAAGCGCAGGCTCAGGGGTGATCTGATGGGCCACCTACAAGTTTATCAGGGGTGACCACCAGCATCTGGGGGAACGTTTGTTCACCATAGCGCCCCAAGGGATGACAAGGTCGAATGGTCACAAACTACTTCAAGATCGTTTCAGGCTGGACATAAGGAAGAATTTCTTTACTGTCCGAGCCCCCAAGGTCTGGAACAGCCTGCCACCGGAGGAGGTTCAAGCGCCTTCATTGAACTCCTTCAAGGAGTTCAATGAACTGGACTGGATGCTTATCTTGCTGGGATCCTATGACCCCAGCTGACTTCCTGCCCTTTGGGCGGGGGGCTGGACTCGATGATCTTCCGAGGTCCCTTCCAGCCCTGATGTCTATGAAATCTATGAAAGGGTCTGTTGATTCCATTCAGATTCAGAGATTCGGCCACTGAATTGGGCCAAATCTCCACTGAATCAAATCAGGGACTGAAGCTTCGCACAGCCCTAGTATCCAGCTCCAACAGCTGACCCAGTAGTTATGTCTCTGGTGCTCATCGTCCCCTTTGGTGTTCTTTTACAATTTTAAAGGCCAGAGATAGCAGGACATTTGGCTGCCTTCCAGGAGTGAAGACCAAGGATATCACAACAAGAATAAGCAAGATTTGAAGATCATCAGGAGGGATTCTTTGGGCAGAGATATACATGGGCACCAATGCTACCTCATCATCAGACACCATTCTGCATATCTATGAAGATTTCATGCAACTGGAAGGAGAGGTGAAGCAGAGGAACATTTTGAGGAACTTATAAAGCCTTTCTGCATTTGTTTGATATTATTTGTTGAGTTGTAGGCAGAGCTTGCTCCAGCTCTCCAGCATTCTGACATAAGGAAGAAAGCAGCTCTTTCAATTGACAACTAGGTGGTAACCACACTGAAAAAAATGGTAACACTGGATTATTACCCAACTGTGAGAAATCAATTTAAAGTTGTAGAATCCAGAATTGGGGCCACAAGTGCATCCTCCTGTGGAGAGTTATGACTGGGGAATATAGAAGAAATAATAATGGGGCTTGAATCATGAAGTTCCTGAACTATGTTAAGGGAATCAACAGAATTCATATACCTGTTCTGCTCTTCCTGCCCCCTCCATTCCTAGATGCCAAATATTTCAGCTGGGAAAGGTTGTCAGAAATCCCTTGATTTAAGGATGATCTCTACTGCAGATCATTGATGATTATTGAGGTGACTTATGAGTCCAATCCTTAGCCACAGATCCATCAGCAGAGGTTGGGTCTTTTCACATGGAAGAGTAGGCCATAGGCTGGGATTTCTCTCCTTTTCCTTCCTCTACTCTCTTTCCTCTGCTTTGAGGGCAAAACATTTTACCTAAAAGTAGGCTGCCATTTGGTTGAGGTTGAGGCACCATTAAAGTTGTTTAGCAGCAAGCCAGTGCTTCTGCATGGTTATGCAAGTCATTTCACGGACAAGGTTTGCAGTACTTTCATATCTATATATAAGGGCCTTTTAAAAAAAGTTGCAAGCAGGGACCTTCTTTCCTGATCTTGATATTCACATTAGGGATAAATGCCTATAGTCATTCTGGAGGGCTTATCCTGCCCTCTGCCCTCTTGGCTCATGAAGCCATACAGTGGCAATTTGTCAGAAGCAAGGAGAGGTTTTAACCATTGCCTAAGCAGGTGCAGGTTGACAATAAAGTGCACTGTGGGTATCTGAAGGCATGCTAGAGCCCATGAGCAGACTCAACCTTAGTTAGACCATTGTCCGCATACCTGTTTCTGCCTACTCTGTTCTACACAAGGTATGTGAGAACAAAGCGGGAAGCATTGCTTCAGAATGACAAGTGGAGATGGAAGTGGTGTCTGCTGACTTTGACTATCCTGGCACCAAGGCCAGTAAGAGCTGACTGTAGGGTTGAAAGGATGTAGGAGACAAGCAAGAGATTGCTGCCCTATTGCATCTTAACTTTCAAGCCTAAGTCTTTAAAGGTTGTACATACCTTAACAGGGAATGGGGGGAAAGGGGTGTGTGCTAGTACATGTATGTAGCTGTCAATTAATTTCCTAACCCAAGCAGAGTCTGGAATCCAAAAAATAAATGTATCTTTATTCAAAGCAATATCAAACTGAAGGGAAACTCTCTATCTCCAAATTAGGACAAAGCGATCTTACTTTGTTGGACAGGGCCCTTGAAAAAAGAGGGAGCACATCTGTCTCTTCTCAAGAGAATCACTTTTTTGGAAAGTTAACATAAGCTTAACTAGCATTCAGATCAGGCATTGGAAATGTAGAAACATACTCACACCTGGGAGGATGGGCATAGGCCAGAACCTAGGATATCTGAGCTTTTGTTGGTTGTTCAGTTCCTCTGATTCTTCATTCCCCAATCTCCTCGGGTTTACAATTACAGATATACAGTTGTTAACGGTATGCATCTATTTACACTTTCGATTGGATATATTCAAATGTATTTGTTTCACTAAAACTTTTGGAACTGGATTGATTTAATTCCTCTATAGATTTAGAATCTGTTAATTAGTTGGGATTTATGTTCCTGTGAAAGTTGTACTTCTACAAAGGAGGATTTCTTATCTCCTTCCCTCACCATCATGGAAAGTTTTGTATCACCAATCTGTTTTCTTAGTTACTTTATTTATGGTCTTCATTGACAAGGCTACTTTGGGTCTTTTTACAACTGTTCTAAGTATCCTAACACAAATACATATTTTAAAATTAAACTTAATCTAATATATTTGGTTACATCAGTTATTCCTGCTAAAATGTATAAATTATGATATAGTATGTTTGGATTTTCTATTTTAAAGCCTTCTTTTATAAAATCTTCTTTCAGGCCTTGTGCTCCATTTAATCCAATTTGGTTCAGCTGGAGATGTTAATTGCTTTCTTTCCTTTGCTAATTGTAATGTCTGCCAAGATTTATTTTACTGTCACCCAGAAACAGGTTTTTGGGGCCTCCTGCTTTACTCACACTTTTGCAGTTTAACCCAGAATTTCTATTATTTATGTAACAGCTGAAAAGGCTTGCTTGCCTGCAAGCTGAGTGGGTGAGCTGTACCTAAGAACTTTGCAAGACAGGTGGCAAAAAGTTTGCAGATGGTGCAATAGCTTTTCAAGACAGGAAGGTATGCTATGCACAGTGCATGCTTTTTATTGGAACATTTGAACTGTGACCATAGCCCCCATTGCAAAACCAAGGGCTCTGATTGGCTGCTATTGAGCCATAAAAAGCTAAGGGTGGGAAAAGAAGAACAGAGAAGCCAGAAGAGAGCAAAAGTAGCCTGGAGAGAGGGGCAGAGATTCATCCCCCTCTTCCCTCATGCAGAGGGAACAGAGCTGAGGCTTGCTGGGGAGCAGACATCAGGAGGAAGGAGAGCCTGAGTCATCCCAGGAGAAGATGATTCCCCACCTGGGTCAGAGCTGTGCAATCAGGGACACAGATACCCAGGGAAAGGGTAGGGAGCATTGGTAAGCTGGCTGGGAGCTGGGAGAAGCTGTCTGGTCAGAGACCTGTGGAGGAAAGTCCTCTGTTTGAGCTGGAAAGGCTTGTACTGCAGGAACAGAGACCTGCAGAAGGAATCCACTGTCTGCGTGTGGAGATGCTGGGGGAGAGAGGCAGCCCAGAGAGGAGGGAGCAGGCTGTGAGAATCCCAAACCCGCATGGGTGCATGAGGGGACACTTAATCCCTAGTGTTTGCACTAGGTATATTTTTTAGAAGGAAACTAAAGAAAAGAAGTCTATTACCTACAGTAGCTGATCAGAGACGTGTTTTGATGAGTTACCAAGAAAGACCAAGGAGTCCACTTTCCCTAGAGTAGCAGAAGCCTCGCATCCACCGTTTAGTGGTGGATCATAGTTAAAGCTGTGTTGCCATTTATTGTTATGGGAAAGGAATTGTGACTAGAGGGAAATCAGCCTGGGTTAGGGGGGGAACTGTTTTAAAGGGTTATAACCAGGTGAATGTAATTACTGAGGTTGTCTGATGCAAGTGGGATTACCCAGTGTGTTGGAATTATTCACCTAATTTTGCAGTTGTAAATTATATTCAAACTGTTGGTTTTATTATTAACTACTGTTGTTATATATATTTTTTTTCTTTTGCTTATCCATTTCTTTACTGTATACAGTTGTATATAATAAAGAAACCAATGTGTTCATTGGATTTGGAGTAAGCTCCTGGGCGGTGAGGGTGAGGAACACATCTCTTCATGGGATGCCTCAGTCAGCAGATTTGCCTGAGGAGGATTCCCAGGGGTACTGGCACTCTGAGGATCCAAAATCTGGCACAGCACCCATTTTAGCATGCCGGCACAGGTTACATTTAGTTACACATTTAGATGGACAACACATGGGTCAAGTTTCACATAATGAAGGACACATACATGATGGAGGTGTTACATCTCAGCTCTGTGTTCTTGGGCAACCCTGGCACAGGATGCAGTCTGTCTGACTCACAAGGACTCGCCCCCCCTCCCTCCCCTCCTCTACCTAAACGAAACTGATTAAGATGCACTGAGAGACACACCTAAGACCCTCAAGATAAGGGTGACAAGAGTGAACCAACTGCCCTAGGTCTCATTTACATCCGAGATGGAACCAGATGACCATTCATTTACATAAGAGATGGAGAACAGAAAGCCTGAAGCAGAGACTGCAGTGAATTCTGGGACCAGAGAAGCAGGGGAGCACTGCATGATGGGGAATCTGTGCTTTAAATGTTAATCAACCCATGTTCACACACACCCAGCTCAGCATTTATCAGACCAGTTCTAATCTGGATTTGCTAAGGACTTTCCCCCCCCCAGACACACACACACACCTCTAAGTTTAATAGGCATCTCGGGCCGTACATTCCCCAGTCCCACTGTGGGAGGCCTATTTAAACTTGATTGACTAAAACTCGGTTGCCGGGTTAGGGAATGCTGAGGCAAGAGACCGAGTCAGAGGGGGCATGGGCAACATTTGAACAATGGTTAAGGGTTCATCACAATGTCCAGCCCGTTGGAACCCTAATCACAGGTGTTGTCATACCTTTCCCGAGACGACTGGTGGGAGTCCTCTCCACAAAAGGTTATGAGCACCCCAATAATTGTCTTAAGTCTGTTAAAAGACTATAGTAAGATCTGGAAAAGTCATGCTAAGCTGAGGCTTGTGCACAACAAGTAAAAATCCAAAATCCTGATGCTGCAAGCTATCTATTGTTCCTGAAGAAACCATGAGATATCCCATCAGTATATCTGCCACCCATAGGAATCTCAAGCTGGCTCCCAAGTATTTGGGTTACTCCCTAATCTTAAGTGTTTCCTGATTATCAATCAGTTTCCTGAGATGGTCCAAACCAGATAACCCCTTGTCAATAGAAAAGACAATGATTTACACTACTGAGGGTGCTACGGAGCAGCTGAACTGAGGGTATAAAAATCTGTAAGTGTGTGTGCTGCTAGAGGGAGAGAAGAAGAAGAGGAAAAGGAAGGAAAAGAAGTAGAAGCAGGAGGAAAGAAGGAGAAGAAGAAAACCCCTGTGCTGACACCATCCCCTGTCGTTCTTGGGACGCTGGAAGAACAGATCATCTCTCCCTTCAAGGACTGTGCTACAGACTGTGCCTGTCAGCTTTGCAGCCTGAGTACCGTGGACTAGGTGAGATCCCAGCGTTCTCTGTCTTCTTTCTAGGCATAAACTTCTGAACCTGAACTGTATCAGTTAAGCTTGAGCTAAGTTTCCCCAAATACTTAGTGAAACCAGGGTAGTATTGTCATTGTTGGTGTTTGTTTTTCTTTTGCATGTCTATTACTACTAGTACTATTATATATTTCATATGCTTAGCAATAAATAACTTTTATAGTCAAACTGGTAGTAATTGGGTATATTTTTCCTTCTCTGCTTCTCTTTCCTCCCGTGCTCTGCAGCAACGCTTCTTTTACCTATGCTAAAGATCCCTGTGAAGCCCAAATTATTGTGGGGTCTGCTCATCAAGATTTGTTTTTCCTTTGCATGTCTATTACTACTAGTACTATTATATATTTCATATGCTTAGCAATAAATAACTTTTATAGTCAAACTGGTAGTAATTGGGTATATTTTTCCTTCTCTGCTTCTCTTTCCTCCCGTGCTCTGTAGCAACGCTTCTTTTACCTAAGCTAAAGATCCCTGTGAAGTCCAAAAATATTGTGGGGTCTGCTCATCAAGAGGCCAAAGATTGGGACGTGCTGAGTTTGAAACACATAAGGGGATCAGCTTGTACAGGCTGATTGACCCAGTTTGACTCAGACGTGCCCTTATGAACTGAATGCTGGCCCATGAGGGTGTCAGCTGGACACCCAGCCGGATTCAGAGGGATTCTGTTTACCTGTGTGCTTGTGTCTGACTGCATTTTATTGTTGCTCTTATGAACTGATTCTTGGCATATGAGGGTGTCAGCCTGTCCATGCTGATCAGCCCGGCCAGGTCAGGCGTGTCACGTTAATTTGTGTGTGTTTGTGTGTATGACTGATTTGGTGGCTGGAGGAACCCAGTCCCATTGAGATTGAGTCCTGCAAGATAGCTCCACTGGGGGTGAGGGCTTGCAGAAGGGAGAGATACAGCTCCATATAGTAACAGAAGCAGCACATTGACAGAATCACCAAGACCCTAGAAACTATCCCTAATAAATGAGCACACCCCAAAGCAATGGGCAAATTTGGTAACAGAGGCACTTAGGCCAAGGTCTCTAGTGTGTTCCATACACTCCCCTCTCTTGATCTTTTCCAGTGATAAGGCCTGGCTTGGTTACAGTCAGGAAAGGAAATAATGTATTATTTGTCTTAAGGGTCCATACATGGCAGCATCTGTCTTGACTGTCTTTATCTTTCAAAGGATCATCCCTGTCATTGACTACCTGCCTTCTTTGGTACTTATCTATATAGAATGCATTTTCTGACTCAACAGTGTAACAACCAGGCTTTAATCTTCCACAGAACATGTGGACAACTCTTAATAGGATATACACTAGATATGACCAGTGTGGCCACCTGATGTACAAGTGGCACCTAAAAACCTTGCCTGGTTGTGACTGTGGAAATCCTGACCAAACCATGGAGCATATAATAATATCCTGCCTGAGACACAAGTTTGAGGGTGACATCCTGGAGTTGCACACACTTTCCAGAAGGGCATTGGTCTGGTTGGGGAATTTGGAATTAAAACTGTGATGATAGCTCTTGCTCCTACAGCCATATGAAAGGAAGAAGAATGCATGATCTTAAAGCAAACTTATCAGCATAATCCTCCAAAAAAGGTTCTATTCTTATGAATCATTTGGTGGTGGTGTTTTCCTACATGAGCACACTGCAATCAATAAAACTACAATTTCAAGAACAAAAATTGTAACAATGAAATGTAGTATAAAGTTGAATACTGTTGTAGCAGTCGATGTATACGCCAATGGGCTTTCTCACTAGTTAACTTTGGCATCTTCTTTAAGAGTATTTAGTGATTTTTTTTTTTAATCTTTTGGTTTTAATATTTTATGCCAAAGTTTGGTTTGGCAACACAGAACATTTTGGGCACCTATACACATGCCTGACACCTGCTCCGAGGCATTCTAGTTAGAATGCATGGGAGCAGGCTTGATTAATTGAGTCTGCTGGAGTGTTCTAATTAGAATGCTTCAGCAGCCTCATTGTTGTATGTATTTAGCATCCCCGAATTTCAAAATGGCACTGGGGGCATTTTAACTAAAGCTTGACAAATGAGCTTTAGTTAAAGTGCCCCCGCCATTGTTTTGAAGCTCGGGATGCTGAATACACAAGATACTATAGGCCTTTTAATTAAAGCAGCCCCTGAGTGCCACTCTAATTAACAACCCCTGACCCCCCCTCACAACATCCTCCCACCCCAGTGCATGTGTAAAGATGCCCATTGAGTTCAGTACATCCATAGTTCTGTAGCATCTTTTTGATATGGGATTCATTCCAAGATTTATATTTTAAGGCTGCTAAGAATGAAGTTCTGACCATTTCTATTATTGTATTTTCAAGTACAGGTATGTTTGTTCATGTAGGCTATCTGAAAGCAACCTAGAGTCTGTACTGGATCACGGTATGTCACGCTGAAGAGTAGTCTCATAGGTTCCCTTCTGGTGAACCACAAGGGAAATGTATGTCACCTGAAAAAGATTAAAATAGACTCTTCCCTTTCCCAGATAAAATTCTGATTACATTTACCAGTTAAAGTGCAGTGTCTCTGACCACAGCACACCCTAAGATTCCTTGTATATATCTCTGAATATGAGTCTTACAAAGAGTCTACAAAGCTAAATTGATTAATCTGTCGTAAGTGATTTGAGCACTAAACATTCTCCAGTGTCATGTATTAAATAGAGGATTTAATCTCTAATTGTAGTGGGAGCTATCTATATCCAGTGTTTTCCTGGTTTGGCAAAAATTATATCAATTACCATGTGGCAAAAATTATATCAATTTCCTTGATAATTGTCACAATATTTAGGTTTGGATATTCCCTTTCCTTCAGTATCATTACTTTGAAGATACTTTAAATACATCCACTTTTAGTAGGTTTAATAGTAGGTTTAGATTTTTGTTTAACAGCCTCAGTTGAAGCAGTAATTATCTTCCATTTTTTCCCATTAAAGCATGTTTTTTTAATTCAGCTTTATTATTCCAATAGGCTGATTGTCCAATCTTTTTGTGTTCCTTTTCTTTTGTGATGGAAGTTTTGCCTGTTCTTTGTTTTACATGTTGTAAAGTGTTATCTATTGGTGACTTACGTGGTGACTTATAGGTAGAGACGTACCTAATTCTCAGAGGCTGTTTCTATCTTTCATTGTCCCAGCATTGTGTCGGGTGCCATTCTTGTGGCAGAGCATGGTGGCCCCCACATGACTTGACTGGTAGAGTGGCCTTGGAAGTCCCACATTAACCTGGAGATTAACGGATGGCTACTGTCAATCTCCAGGAAGGGGCAGGACTTCTGGGACCCCTCGGTCAGTCAGAGGCATGGGGGCCCTCCCATCGCTCTCCAGGGGGAGGGACTTCTAGAGCCCCTCAGCAAATCAGAGGTATGGTAGGGAGCTCCACTGCCCCTCCCTGGAGATTGAGAGATGGCTATCTATCAATTTCCATGGAGGGGTGGGGCTTCCAGTGCCCCCAGCCAATCTCCCTTTCCCTGTGCTCCAGGACGCCAGGGCTTCCTGCCTTTCTGATTGCAGCTGCCACTCCCTCCGCATCCCCCCCACCCTGGCTCGCTGCCATTTTCCCACTTTTTCACAGTCCCTGTGCTTTTTTGTAACTAGGATTACATGGACTAGGATTTTTCATGGGGGACCTACCAAATTTGCAGTTTCTGTGAAAACTGCAAAATCATGAACTTGGTAGGTCCCTACTTATAGGTTTACCATGAGCCCTAAGAAAATTCCTTCTTCTCCATTCTCCCCTGCAATCTTAGGGGGAGGGGTAAATTAGAGCGGCTTAAAGCAGACACCACCCAGTGTGAATCAGAAAACAAATACAGATCTTAATCTAGAGGTATTATTTCTAATGCCTGAATGTCTCCAGAAGGCAGAGTAGATATGGAGATTTATAGATTAGCTAAATAGCATAGAGAGACAGAGTAAGTAAGCGAGCACATACAAGCCTTAATAAACCTAGATTCATTTCACAGAATCTGATTAAGTGAACTTGAGCTCATGAAAGCCTGTGTTCTCTCTATATATCTTATTTAGTCTATAAAGGTGCATATCTACCTTATCTTCTGATTGACTTCAGACTAACATGATTAACTACCTCTTTATGAATGACTCAAACTATTTCAGCAAATTGAGCAAAGTTTCCTAAATACCTTTTCTCAATAACTTCTCTAGATATCAGATTAATTAGAGCAAAACCAGTATTTGGTTTCCCTTTCTGACAGAAAAATGAACTATTTATAAAATAAACTTGCTCATTTTCTTCACAATCCCAAACTTCCCATTGTCGTCCTTCTTGAACATACTGTTTGGGAAGGGAGGTACCCTTGTAAATGGGGATTTGTGTATCTCTCCATCTAAACTGAATCCTGTTGCGTGTTTGTATGAATCCTTTTGCATTTCAAGTTGGGTTTCTTTGTCCACTGGGCTATTCTGTGCTTAGATACTTTTCCTCCTTTATTTTTTCCTGTCATTAATAAGTTTATGGGTGTGCAGTTTGTTCTCAAAATGATGTTATTAAATCAAAGAATCCTTTCAAAATGAGACAAAGCCCAATAAAGAGCCAGTACTCCTTTTTCAGAGTTTGAAAATTGTTTTTCTACTTGAGACAAAATCTTGGAAATGAAAATTACTAGCCTGTCTTTGCCATTAAGGTATTATATTAAGAGAGAGGACATAGCCTGATTAGAAGTGTGTCATTCTAAAATAAATGGCTTTTGTGGATTTGGATTGATAAGCATTGTGGTATTTGCAATGGCTTGCTTGAGAGCAGTGGTTCTTAACTGTTTTTGTACCAGGGGCCATTTGTAAACATCAATGGCCAGTCCTCACCCAGTAAATAGTTTATGTACAAACCACCCCAGCCCATTACTTCTCATGCTGCTGGTGGCACAGCTGGCACGGGGGGCCCAGAGAAAACAGCAATGAATCTCACTGCCCCACTCTGCCCTCCTATACTGGGTCCTGCCTGCTGCCCCGGGTGCCCCCCCCCAGACCCAGGAGGCACCAATCAACGAGCCAGGGGGGCATGAGGGGGCCTGGCAGGGTGCTCCCCGGTGCACCCAGAAATGGACTAGAAGTGCTTCTGGTTCACTTCTTGCTCAGCTGATGAGTGTGCTGGGGACCCACCTGTGCTCCTGTGGGATGCTTCATCTGCCCCACCATCTCAACATCCATGAGGCACCTGGTACTTTGAGGTATGTAGAAAAACATTTAAAGCTGTGTCTATGTCCAAATCGTTGAATCTTTCCAAATCATTTTGGAGGGTTCCAATTCAATTCAGAGAGATTAAAGGTTCTCCTGATTCAATTAGGATTCAAAGATTTGGCCACCAAATCAGGCCAAATCTCCTCCAAATCAAATCAGCAAACAAAGTTTTGCACAGCCCTACTGACAAGGCACCCAGTGTGCTGCAGTGCTGGGCAGCTTTCCCTTCCATTCCATTTTGTTCTTCCAACTCCTCGTGCTGCCTCACTCTAAATGTCAAGTCATTTGAGTTATCTAGGATCTACAAGCTGATAGATTTCACAGACATTTGGGCTGGAAGGGACCCTGGAGGATCATCAAGTCCAGCCCCCTGCCCCAGGGGCAGGAAG
>NW_005842373.1:1326550-1339839 GCF_000455745.1 Alligator sinensis
CACCCTCTGGGTCCTACCGTGGAGCCAGTTCCCCAGCCAGTGGATTGTGGCAACATCGAGGCCGGAGTTAGCCAGTTTAGCCAAGAGGTGATCATGGGATACCAGATCGAAGGCTTTTTTTAAAGTCAAGGTATACAACGTCGATCTCTTTCCCCTTGTCCAGGTGATTAGTCACCTGGTCATAAAAGGAAATGAGATTGGTCAAGCAAGACCTACCTGCAACAAAACAAATTGCATGTTGAACCGGGGTGGCATATTCCCAACTGGCAGGGTGCCTGGGGGTCAGCCTGCCAGCCCAGACTTGCTGCACCCCAGCTCAATGAGCTGCAGAGAGGCTGACTGGAGCACAAAGACGCTGCAGTGCAGAGCTAGCCATTAGGCAGCACTCACAGTGTAGTACCCTCATGCCCTAGCGAGCCCCATCACCATCTATGTGTGTGTTTCAGCAGAGTAAATAACTCCACCATCAGATAGTACTTGTGTAGGGCAGTTAACTACTCAGGTCTAATAGCTCTTCATGTCTAGATGGTGATGCTTTACTCTGGAGCTAATTAGGCAACTCAGCAGTAAGCATGAAGTTCATAGGTCCAGCTGGGAAAAGTGGTTTGCATTGTAATTTCTTCCCTGTCAGGATCAGGATTGAGAGATTGGAGGCAGAGTGTTTTTTTGGTGAGGAATGTGCCCCCACAGGTAGTTGGGTTTTGTTGTCTTTGATAGATTCTGGTGTGCAGTTTGTGAGGGTACTTGAGATTGTTGGCAGGTTTTGTGTTTTGAGCTGTAGGAAGTTGGCTTCAATTTTGGTGATACGGTTAGGTGCTTGTTTGAATGTACAAACCACTTTTCAGAGCTGGGCCTATGAACTGCACTTCATCAGCCTCTTAGGTAGTAGGTACAGAAACTCATGGACTCAATATAGATTAGACAGTGGAATTCTGACTCCCTGCAACCTGCTGGACATCTGACTCCCCAGGTACCTCTGCACTTTTACCTGTGCTGCTACATCCCTCTTCCCCCCCCACTCTCCCACTGATATACACTTTTTCTAAGATGTACGCTTTTTCTATTTCTATCTAGCTAAATGCATAAAGCAGTTTGCCGGCACTGGGAGGGGTGTGGTATATATAAGATAAAAAAAGATTGCTTGCTAAAAAAAGATGCCATGTAGACAAGTACGAGCATGTTCTGTGGCTAAGGTGCTATGCGCATGAGCTAAGAGAAACAACCAATAGTAACTGCACAGCGTGTTAAATAAAAAAAAACACTATATAAGGCTAACACCAACTAGGTTGGGTGGTGCTTGCTTTGCGAACGATCGCCAAGTACCCCATTCTGCACAGACTTAGAATAATAAAGTTTAAGTTGGATCCTCCACCCCTGTGTGTTTATTGACAAAAGCGCACCGGGCACGAACTCACTGTCTTTTGGAGACAACAATTTGGCGACCCAGATGGGACTACACTAACCGCCTTGCCTGGTGCACCTCCTCGGCTCCGGCAACTTCCGCGGACGGCGCGAGGACCAGGCGCCACCGGCCTTTTTTGTTGGAGGTCTGACCGTCTCCTGGTTGTTTGACAGAGCCATGGAAGGGCACAAAGGTGCAACGCTTGGAGGACCAACTTAATCCGATGGGACGAGGGAGGTCTCAACGGACTGGTACACTAACCGCCTTGCCTGGTGCACCTCCTCGGCTCCGGCAACTTCCGCGGACGGCGCGAGGACCAGGCGCCACCGGCCTTTTTTGTTGGAGGTCTGACCGTCTCCTGGTTGTTTGACAGAGCCATGGAAGGGCACAAAGGTGCAACGCTTGGAGGACCAACTTAATCCGATGGGACGAGGGAGGTCTCAACGGACTGGTGAGTGTCTCTTTTGATTTACGGATAGGTTGGTTAAGGGAGGCGGCTTTAAAAGTTCCGACTGCGTAGACGACCTAGGAGAGTGAGATCGGGTAGTAGTCCCGTGAACTCCCTTTAGTCAGTTTGGTTCTGAGGCTGAGCGGCGGGGGCCGTCCATTGTTTAATAGATGGGGAGTAACCAGTCCAAGATTCTGCCCTGCAGTCCCTTGGGATGCATTTTGAAAAATTGGTCAAAGTTTGGAGGTGACCCAATGATGAAAAAGAGAATGATTCAGTATTGCAATAAATGGTGGCCACAGTACAAACTCGAGGATGGTGTGGCCTGGCCAGAAAATGGGGCTTTAGATTATAACACTGTTTTGCAATTGCAATTGTTTTGTAGGCGCCAAGAAAAATGGGATGAAATGCTTTATGTAGATACGTATATGTCTTTGTACGGCGATAGGACTACTCAGAAGTCCTGTGGGATATCCGGGGGGAATGGGATAATGGCTTTGAGGAGAGTTGAGACCGTATGTCCGGAGGAGCCAGAGGAGGAGGACACGCAATTGCTGGTTGCTCCCCCGCCCCCCCCGCCATATCCTGTGCCCCATGCATCACCACCGGGGACTTCCACGACACCTGTAATTACCAGTCATGGGCCCCCGACCAGCTCACCTAGCTCATCATCCACCACTACCCCCAGCAGCCCTGGAGTGCCGTCCCCGGGTTCTGCGGATGCGAGCGGAAGCGATTTGGCGGTAGAAGGGACTATGGGCAGTGAGACCCAGTGGCAGGCCGCTTACGATCGACCAAACCAGCAATTCAGGCTCCCTTGCGCCAGGCGGTAGGCCCTGAGGATAAACCGGTTTTTGTTCATGTGCCGTTCAGCATGGCTGACTTAATCAACTAAAAACAGTCAACAGGCCCGTACCGCCAGAACCCTGAGGCGATGGTGCAATTGTTTACCACCATTTTCCTTACCCACCAGCTGAACTGGTTGGACGTCCAAGCTTTAATGGCCTCCCTCTTAACTCTGGAAGAGAAGAGGTTGGTCTTAGAAAAGGCGCGCGCGGTGGCTCAACAGCGCCACCCGAACGGCGATGTGGATAAACTTTGCCCCAAGGCAAACCCAAGTTGGGACTGCACAGTCCTGTACCCGGGAGGGACTGCACAGTCTAAAAATGTATCAGAAACTTGTGTTGGCCGCCCATAGGGAAGCCATCCCTAAGCAGAAAAATTTGTCTAAATTATATGAGGTGCGGCAGGGTCCAGAGGAGGACCCGTCCAGTTTCTATGGGAGGTTGTGCACGGCGGCCAAACAGTGGACGGATTTAGATCCGGAGTCGGAAAAAAATGCCAAAATGTTTAACACGCTGTTTATAGGGCAGTCGGCCCCAGATATCAAAAAAAAGTTACAAAAGGCTAAAGGGGCTGCCGGAATGGGTATCAGCCAAATAATTAAAATTGCTTATAGGATATACTCGAACCGAGATCAGGTTAAAGAGAAAAAGTAAGACAAAAAAATAAAGACACAAGTGTCGTTGTTGGCGGCAGCGATTATACACCAAAGGGGAAGAGGACGAGAAAAAAAGAATAGAGGATATAGAGGAAGGGGGGTGGTGCATGCTACGTCCCGGGAGGACAAGGACAGGGCCCCAGGCTGGGACCTGACCAGTGCGCCATCTGCAAACAGAACGGGCACTGGAAGAATGTGTGCCCCAAAAGGGGGGAAAAAAAACGTGATAAAGAAGAGAGAGTGATGATGTTAAAAGATTCTGACCAAGAGTGACAGGGACCGGGGACAAACATCAAAATAACTCCTGTCTCCCCTGATGAGCCCCTGGTTAAAATACAAGTTGGGGGAGAGCTTATTGATTTTCTGGTGGACAGTGGAGCCACTCATTCAGTTGTGACAAAATTTAAAGGACCCCTGTCAAAAACCAAGATCCCCATAGTGGGAGCAACAGGTCAACAGATCCATCGTCCTTTTGTGCCCCCCATGGAGTATAAATTAAAAAAAAAAAAAATATCACCAGTTCCTATATATGCCCGAGTGCCCCCTACCCTTGTTTGGAAGAGATTTGCTGTACAAATTACAAGCCCAACTAACCTTTTCAGATAAAAAAAATCACTATAAAAATACCAACAGAGGAGGCCTGGAAGGTCCAGATGTGTCTCCTACAAAAGACAAGAAAAAAAAAATCCCCCCCGAAATAAAAGACGCCATAGTACCCTGGGTATGGGCAGGAAAAAAGCCAGGGAGAGTGAAGCTGGCCACCCCTGTCAAGGTTAACTTGAAATCAGGGGTTAACCCACCCAGGGTGCCACAATACCGGTTAAAATTGGAAGCTTAAAAAGGTCTAGAACCACTCATAAAGCGATTCCTTGAACATGGCTTGCTCCGGGAGTGCCAATCATCCTTTAATACCCCCATTTTACCTGTCAAAAAGCCCCACAGTGATGAGTATCATTTCGTGCAAGACCTTAGGGCTGTAAACACGACAACAATGACCCTCCACCCGGTGGTGCCGAACCCTTATACCTTGCTGGCTACGTTGTCTACAAAAGACAGGTGGTTTACGGTCCTGGACCTAAAGGACGCCTTCTTTTGTATCCCGCTTGAAAAAGGCAGCCTAAAATTTTTTACATTCGAGTAAAAAGACCCGAATACTAAAAAAAACCCACAATTGTGCTGGACAGTTTTGTCCCAAGGTTTCAAAAACAGCCCCACCATCTTTAGCGTGGCCTTGAGTGCTGACCTCCAGAAGTGGGACAAAGGATCATCAGAAACCCTGTTACAATACGTTGACGATTTGTTAATCGCAACAGCCACACAGGAAGAGTGCCGTCGGTTGACCGTGAGTCTGCTAAACTTCTTGGGACAGGTGGGGTACCGGGTATCCCGAAAAAAGGCCCAGATAGAGCAAGAGAAGGTACGGTACGTGGGATTTAACATCTCACAAGGCCAGAGAGCATTGGGCCCCGAGAGAAAAGAGGCCATCGGCCAGATGGCAGTCCCGAGAACTAAGAGGCAGCTGAGAGGTTTCATAAAAATGGCAGGATTCTGCCGAATCTGGATCCCCAACTTTGGACTAATAGCCAAAGCCCTTTATGAGGCTACCACTGGCAGCAAGGGAGAGTTACAATAAACAACAAAATGCCAAAAGAGCTTCAACACCATCAAACAGGCCCTCATGACAGCGCCGGCCCTGGGCCTGCCAGATCTCAATAAACCATTTCAACTTTACGTTCATGAACGCCAGGGGGTTGCGTCAGGGGTGCTGACTCAGCATTTAGATAGCTAAAAGAGAGCCGTGGCCTATTTCTCCAAACAATTAGACCCTACTAGTTTAGGATGGCTGGCTTGTCTGCGAGCAGTGGCAGCTACAGCCATGTTAGTGGAGAAATCTAAAAAACTTACTTTAGGACAGCCAATGACAGTGTACACTCCACATTCCGTATTGGCGGTGATAAATGCGAAAGTGGGGGCATGGCTTTCCCCAGGTCAAATGGCTAAATATCAAGTTGCTCTCCTGGACCAGGGAGACATCAATTTACAGGTCTCCAATACCCTGAACCTGGCTACACTATTGCCGGTAGAACAGGATAAAGAATTACAGCATAATTGCATTGAAACCATTGAGTGTGTGTATGCTAATAGGCCAGACCTCAAGGACACCCCATTGCTTAATGCGGACCTCGAATTATACACAGATGGAAGCAGTTTTATGAATAATGGGATCCGGAGAGCAGGATATGCTGTAGTCACATCATGGGACACCATAAAAACAAGAGCCTTGCCTCCGAATACATCTGCACAAAGAGCTGAGCTTATTACATTGACCCGAGCTCTTCATCTGGCAAAAAAAAAGACAGTTACAATATACACGGACTCAAAATATGCTTTTGGAGTTTTACATGCACATGGAGCTATATGGAAAGAGAGAGGACTCTTGACAACAGATAAAAGCCCAATAAAGTACGGGACAAAAATTTTAAAGTTACTTAAAGCTATAATAGAACCGGTTAAAATAGCCATGGTACACTATAAGGCCCATCAGAAGAGAGATAATAAAATTATTTAAAAAAATCGGCGAGCAGATGCTGCGGCAAAGGGAGCTGCTAGAGAACTGGTCCAAGAGACTCCAATACTGGCACTGGTGCCTCAAGTGATACTGCCAGAAGAACCCCTCAAGTATACTAAAAAAAAAAAAACAACTCGCAGAGAAGTTAAAAAACAAAAAACAACGAGATGGATGGTTTGCCTAAAGGACGGTCCTGGTGCCGAGACTGATTCTCAGTAGAGTGCTCCAGAAGTACCACCAGGGCACTCACCTGGGAGCCGACGCCATGACCCAAGGTCTCCAAAGTGTCATGACCCAAAGGGTATGATTTTGTGTGTGCTTCGGCACTGCAGAATTATTTCCCGCCACGAGGAGCTTTCTTTGCACGGTGCAATTCTCAGTTGCATAGAGAAAACCCCGGTGCAAAGGAGTTCCCGCCACCCGTATGTAAATTTGTGTCCCACTATTGGCTGTTTCTAAATTATTCCCACGTGGCGGCTAGCGATTGGCTTGCTAGCCGTATAAGAGGCTTGAGTGGTTTCCGCCCAAGTTGGAGGACTGCACAACCATCTCGTGGAGGAGGAGAAGGAGGACTTCACATCTCGTGAAGAACTCTAAGTGCGCTGTGGAGCTTAACAAACCCAGCATGTGCCTTAAGAAGGATATAGGGGCCTGATCAACCTCTAGCCTCTCCCCGTCACCACCTGATCCCTCAACGTACCTTTCCCTGCACGTTTTCGTGGAGAGTCACCTTTTGGACTCTCATCGTGGTATCCAGAGCTCTGTCCGGGTTTAAGAGGCTCGAGTTTTCTACGGGTCTTGTTCGTGCGAGTTTTCTTTTCGTTTGTAACTGCAACTTAAGCGAAGTTTTTCCTGCCTGCACCCTACGGTGTAAGTAAAATCATCTTTAATCAACCACTATGCGTCCGTGCCTAATTCTAGTCCGCCGTGCCGAATTCCCCGACCCACGTGCCAGGGCTGCTGGCCACAGCCCGCTGCGTGCCCCTGAAAGCCTCGGACCGCTCCCGGCCCGCACACAAAGAATCGTAGTGGAACCCAAAATAAAAAAAAATGACAGAACAGATAGTGCAAAGGTGTTCTGTCTGCTGTGCCAACAATCCTAAGATTTCCCCCAAACCTCCACCAGGAACAAGAAGACAAGGACTATTAGCAGGCAAATGCTGACAGATAGATTTCTCTAAAGTTCCCAAAAAGGGACACTACAAATACCTGTTAATACTCATAGACACCTTGACTGGATGGACTGAGGCCTTCCCGTGCTGGACCAATCAGACAAAAAAAGTGGTTCAAATAATGCTAAAAAAAATAATTTCACGATTCAAAATTCCGGAAGGATTAGCCTCAGACCGAGGGCCACACTTTGTGTCAGAAGTAACCCAAGGAGTTTCTTGGGCTCTAAAAATACAATGAGACCTCCACACAGCATGGAGGCCACAGTAGAGCGAGCAAATAAAAAAAATAAATCAGACTCTAAAGAGACAATTGGCTAAACTCCAGGAGACTCAGCTGAGATGGCCCAAAGCTCTACCCCTTGCCTTACTTACAGTGCGCATAGCCCCTAGAACAAAATTGGGAGTTAGTCCATTTAAATTAATATACGACAAGCCATATCCTAAGAATCCAGTGGTGGCGCATGGGAGCCAGATACATATAAAGAGAAAAGGTTGGATAAAAGACTATTCGCACTCTCTGTCTGCTGTGTTGTCTTCTCTCCACAGATATGTCCAAAAGCAACTTCCGTTCCCCCTAGATACACCGGTCCACAAGTTTCAGATCGGAGACGAGGTTTTGGTCCGAACATAAAAAGACAAACCTCTTCAACCCAAATAAAAGGGACCGTATCCCGTGATCCTCACCACTCATACAGCGGTAAAGGTCCAAGGAATAAAGCCGTGGATCCACTATACCAGGATAAAGGCCGCACCGGAAGTTTCATCTGAGGGAGCAGGTACCGAGAGTGTCGCACCAGAAGCCGACACAGACGGACATCGTTAGACAGCAGAACCTGTGGAATGACTTAGATTCTTGTTTAGACGCCAGCCATATAAAAAATAGTTCTTTACATGAGCTTAGTGTTCCTAGGGTCTGAGGGATTGTTGCGTCAAAAATTTTAAAAAAACCAAAACGTGTGGGTTTATTTGGCAAAAAAGGTGCTAAACCCAACTCATTTCTGTTTGGCTGGTAAAACATCGGTTCAGGATGTTTTCACATCATACCTTATAGGGGTGCCTACTCCATTAGAGACACTCTAAAATCAGACCTGGTTCGCATCAGGAGGGATAAAAGTCCCAATAAATTACACTAACAATCCCATGTGGGGACCCATTACCACGAAAAGGAGTGCCAGTACCTTTTCGGTGGATCTGCTAACCGTCACCTCACTTGATAACACAAGTTGCGCCCAATTTATAAATTATACCAAAGTCTATAAAAACCTAACCCGAGAGAGAGGGACTTTTAATTGCTCAGACAAAACTAATGTGTCTTATAATAATGGCCATGTTATATTGCCCTTAGGGTGGTTCCTCCTTTATAAAAAAACTGCTTATTCATACATTCCAGCCAATACAACGGGGGGACCCTGTGCTCTCGGCAGGTTAACCGTCTGGCTACCAAATATGCCTGAAGCCTCTGACAGGCGTCGCCAAAAAAGCTCGAGCCCACTAGACAAGTCATATAATAGTGATATAAACCTCCTGAGTAAGGCCGAGGCAGTGTTCCTAGCAGCCTCTATAGTGGGCGTACTGGCCCTAGCGATAGCCAACCAGGGTCAGATAAACAAAGTGGCCCATGCCTTGGCAAAGGGCCTGAACATGACCTCACACGCCCTAGCTGCCCTCAGCACTAAAATAAAAAAACTGAGGGGGGCTACCCTACAAAACAAAACAGCCATAGACTACCTCTTGCTGAGACATAACCACGGATATAAAGAGTTCAACAAAATGTGTTGTTTCAATTTAACAGATAATTCTGGGCTAATAGAGTCAAAGGTACAAAAGTTACAAGACATTCTGTCACATATCAAACAAGATGATGGATTTGATTTTTCATGGCTTACTTCTTGGCTTCCTAATTTTTCATGGCTAAGACAAGTTTTCCTTTTAATTATAACAGGTATATGTATTTTCATAATAATTTGTTGTGGAGTGCAGTGCATACCTGTGTGCTATAACGCACTAAAAAAATTAATGTCTACCTCTGTCAATCGAATAATGTTTATAAAACCATCAGTCGTGGACCCGATCCAAAAAAATCGAGATGACACAAAACGGTTTTTAAGGATAAAAAGAATGGTCGAGGACTATGGTCCTATTCCATAGGGTCATAGCCTTGAAGGGGGGATTTGATATACGCTTTTTCTAAGATGTACGCTTTTTCTATTTCTATCTAGCTAAATGCATAAAGCAGTTTGCCGGCACTGGGAGGGGTGTGGTATATATAAGATAAAAAAAGATTGCTTGCTAAAAAAAGATGCTACATAGACAAATACGAGCATGCTCTGTGGCTAAGGTGATATGCGCATGAGCTAAGAGAAGCAACCAATAGTAACTGCACAGCGTGTTAAATAAAAAAAACCTATATAAGGCTAACGCCAACTAGGTTGGGTGGTGCTTGCTTTGCAAACAATCGCCAAGTACCCCATTCTGCACAGACTTAAAATAATAAAGTTTAAGTTAAATCCTCCACCCCTGTGTGTTTATTGACAAAAGCGCACCGGGCACGAACTCGCTGTCTTTTGGAAACAACACCGCCAGCCTGTCCCTCTCCCCCTGATGCCTCCTTTTTCCATTTTCACTGACTGGCTTTCTTGCCTGCATTGCATGCCAGGCCAGCCTCTGGCTTCTTTACTATTCTTTCCATCCAGGACCAGGAGACACACCAACTGCAGGTACTTCCTCAGCCCAACAAAGGGTTTTTCAACCCGAAAGCTTCCTAAGATATATTTTTTTTAAGTATTCCTTTTTTTTTTCATAATAAACATATAGACATAAAAACACAAGATAAGCCATCATACACCGTGAATAACATCATATATCCAACAGAACACAACATTTTTACTTCTTGCTGTCAATTTCTTTATAAAAAGAAAGGCTCTGTGACAGTTCCGTTTGGGTACCTTTGCTGCTGCTGCTGCTGCTGGTGGTATTGAGCCAGCTAAGTTATTTTGACCTGCTGTCATTTACAGTGGTGGACTGGACTGAATCTGTAGGGGAGGAGGAGGCCTCACTGGGGCACACTGCCGTGTTGTGCAGAGGCCCCAGCACCAGTGAGGATGCACCTCAACACAAGTACAAGTGTACGTACACACACACACACACACACACACACACACACACAGAGTCGCACAGTGAGAGCACACCTTAACAGACATGCTAGAGAAGAAGCAGCTCCTACCTGAGAGGAAAGAAGGGCTCTCTGACAGTGGCTACCTGAGATGCTGCTGGTGCTACTGCTAGTGCTCAGTCAGTCACTAAGTTATTTTACCTGTTGTCATGTAAAGTGGTGTACCGGACTGAGGCTGTAGGGAAGGAGGAGACCTCACTGGGGTACACTACCATGTTGTGTAGAGGCCCCAGCACCAGTGAGGGCACACCTTAATGCATACATAGTGTCACCCCCCCACATCACAAGTTTTGCCTGTTGGTGGCCAGAGGTGCAGGGCCCCAGAAGCCAGACCCCCCCCCACCCCTCCCTGCACCTATCTCTTTGACAGTTGGCAGGCTTTGTGGCCACAGCAGGGTCTAGCATCCAGGCCTGTAGTAGTTTTTTTTCACCTGCCTGCACCCTAAGAGAGAGACAGTTGTACAAGCACCCATGTCATGAATTTTGCTTGTTAGGAGCCAGAGGTGCAGGGCCCCAGAACCCTCCCTCCCCCTACACCTATCTCTTTGACAGCTGGCAGGCTTTGTGGCCACAGTAGGGCCTACCAGGCCTGCAGTAATGTTCCCCCCCACCGTGCCCTAGGACAGACAGACACAACTGGCAGGCTTCATGGCCTCAGCAGGTCCTAGCAAGCGTGCAGTAGTTCTTTTCACCCCCCTGCACCCTAATAGAAACGCAGTCACACAAGCACCCACATCATGAGTTTTGCCTGTTAGCAGTCAGAGGCTCAGGGCCCCAGAACCACCCCCTGCACCTAACAGCTGGAAGGCTTTGTGGCTACATCAGGGCCTAGCATCCAGGCCTGCAGTAGTTTTTTTTCACCTTCCTGCGCCCTAAGAGAAACACAGTTGTACAAGCACTAACGTTAGAAGTCTTGCCTGTTAGCAGCCAGAGGTGCAGGGCCCCAGAAGACAGACCCCCCTGCACCTATCTCCTTGACAGCTGGAAGACTTTGTGGCTGCAGCAGGGCCTAGAAGGCCTGTAGTTTTAACCCTGCTGCGCCTTAACACACACACAGTGTCACCTATGTCACGAGTTTTGCTTGTCAGCAGCCTGAGGTGCAGTTTCCCAGAAACACCTGCACCTATCTACTTGAAACTTGGTAGGATTTGTGGCCTCAGCAGGAGCTACCACACCTGCAGTTTTCACCCTACTGTGGCATAATACACACATGGAAGCCTAGGAAGTCATGGAAACTGAACTTCGGTATGAAAGCAAGGAAGAAGATGACACAGATGTCAGGATTGTAGAGAGGAACAGTCTCTTCAAATAGGGAGACAAGTTTGAAATCAAGGGGAACGTTCATACATGTAGGCACGTGCACATGCAGCAGCTCAAATAGAAGCAGTGCAGATTTGAGCTAAGGCTTTGTGCCTCAGTGCACGTGCCTAGACATGCACTTTGGTGTGGGGCAAATTGTGCCACTTGGGGAAAAATAATCGAGGATGTGGAGCCACTGAACTGTGTGACCCCTTAGCCTACTGGGCAAGCCACAGCCAGATGTTGCAGGATCTAGCCACAGTTGCCCGGCAACACCTGTCCTGTCCATCAAACAGTGTTCCAAGTGAGAGGGTGTTCAGCATTGCTGGGGATGTAGTGACACCCCACTGCACCTCCTTGAATCTTGCTTTGGTGGAGCAACTGGTGTTCTTGTGAACCTTCCGCTGCTGAGGTTCCCCAAGTTCCACCTGCAGACAGACTGAGTGCCACCCTTCTCACTCAATCTGCAACTATTTCCTCTTTTCATTTAAAAAAAAAAAGTTAATGCCCTGCTCTCAGCTGGAGGGGGAACTCACTGCATCACCAGCCAGCAGGGGAAGAACATGTCCCTGCTGAGCTCACTCCCCTGCCAGGATGAACTTGGAGGTATGGACTGGGGCTATGGGGAAGGAGGAGGCCCCAGGTCCTGAGCATGACCACTAAAACTGCACCCTTCCAGGGTAGAGAGGCCTGGTGGGACTGTTGGCAGCATGTCAGCCCCATAGATGCCAGGAGCAACGATCCCCTGGTGAAAGGCAGGTAGGAGGTGCTATAACGTCCAAGTACCACATGCATTCACACAGTCCTGGCTGGGGAAAGCCCAGACCTGTCACGCCTTTGACAGTCCTGAGGCTTGCTGGTTGCAGTTTAGTTGTGAGGCTCCCGGTGAGCTAAGTGTAGCTACCTGGGATGCCTGCTTTCACGTTGAAAAACCCTTTGTCAGGCTGAAGCACACAGTTGGTGTGTCTCCTGGTCCTGGATGAAAGGAATAGTAAAGAAGCCAGAGGCTGGCCTGGCATGCAATGCAGGCAAGAAAGCCAGTCAGTGAAAATGGAAAAAGGAGGTGTCAGGGGTGAGGGACAGGCTGGGGTGTGGGGGTGGGAAAGAGGGATGTAGCAGTGCAGGTAAAAGTCCAGAGGTACCTGGGGAGTCAGATGTCTGGCAGGTTGCAGTTACTAACCTAATATGCAGTAAAGGATCACTGTCTACATATTCAGAGCAATTATTGCACAGTAGATTAGTCTAATGTGCTATTTTCTAGTACCTATAGACACAGGTACTAGAAATCAGAGCATTAAACTAATGCACTGGAGTGCACATGTAGATCATAGAATCATAGAAGTAGGGTCGGAGGGGACCTTGTAGATCTTCAAGTCCGACCCCCTGCTGGGCAGGAGGGAAACTGGGCTCAAGTGACCCCAGCCAGGTAGGCATCGAGCCGCTTCCTAAAGACCCCCAGGGTAGGAGCCAGCACCACTTCCCTTGGAAGTTGGTTCCAGATCCTAGCTGCCCTAACTGTGAAGTAGTTCCTACGGATGTCTAATCTAAACCTACTCTCCAACAACTTGTGGCCGTTATTCCTTGTTATCCTGGGGGGCGCTAGGGGAAACAAGGTCTCCCCCAAACCCTTCTGGTCCCCCCTAGTGAGTTTATAGATGGTCACCAGGTCCCCCCTCAGCCTTCTCTTGTGAAGGCTGAACAGGTTCAGGTCCCGTAGCCTCTCATT
>NW_005842373.1:1341242-1353113 GCF_000455745.1 Alligator sinensis
TATATTTGAAAAAGGACTTTTTATTATCTTTGATCTTGGACGCTAGTCCTAGCTCTATGTGCACCTTAGCTTTCCTAAGAGCCCCCCTACAGGCCTGAGCAGTGGAGGTATACTCTTCTTTGGAGATAGCCCCCGCCCTTCCACCGGGTGTACCCTGCCTTTTTGGCAACCAGGCATTCCCGGACATCCTTGGTGAGCCAGGGAGTCTTTTGGGCACTCTTGCCCCCCCCTTGCTTCTTGTTGGGATCGTCACCCCTTGGGCCCTGAGTATCGTCTCCTTAAGGAACGGCCACTCATCTTGGGCACTGAGTTCCCCTGCCCTCGAGAACCCCAGCGCCTCTCCCACCAATCTCAACTCGTTGAAGTTGGCCCTCTTGAATTCTAAGGCTACCACCTTGCTGCAGGCCCTTGATACCCTGCGCTGGATGATGAATTCCAGCAAGTGATGATCGCTGTCACCCAGATAGTCAAGGACCTGGAGCCCCCTTACCAGATCATCACCTGTGGCCAGGACCAGGTCCAACAGGGCATTTCCTCTGGTGGGACTGTGCACCTCCTGGGTTAAGTGGAGGTCCTGTATCTTGGCCAGGAACCTCCTGGAATGGTCTGACCTGGCTGACTGCTCCGCCCAGCAGATGTCCAGGTAATTTAGATCACCCATGACAACTACATCCCTTGCCTTAAGTGCCTCTGCAAGCTGGCCCAAAAATTCCTGGTCCAGCTCCTCCGCTTGGTTGGGGGGTCTGTAGCAGACCCCCACCGTTACATCCCTCTCCCCACGACCCCCTTGTATCTTGACCCAGAGCACTTCAGCTTGTCCCTCCTCCGACCCCATTTTGTTGGCAGAGGATATGTATTGCTCTTTGACATAAAGCTCCACACCCCCTCCCTTCCTTCCTTCTCTATCCCGCCTGTAGAGCCTATAGCCCCTAATGCTAACTGCCCAGTCGTGGGATGAATCCCACCACGTTTCTGTAAGCCCTACTATGTCTGGGTTTGAACTGGCTATTCTGAGGGTGATTTCCTCCTGTTTGTTCCCCATACTCCGAGCATTGGTATACAGGCATTTAAGCCTTGCATAGCTGCGCGTGCCACCCCCCGATTAGGAAGACTATCCAGACCCCTGTTTCTTACCTAGGCACTCCTTGCATGTGTCACCTGTCTTGCTCGGGTGGCGTCTCCTCGTCTTCCTGCAGCCCCCTCCCCCGGCGAGGCTAGTTTAAAGCTTGCTGGATGAGATCAGCCAACCTGAAAGAGAAGACACACTTGCCTTTAGGAGAGAGGTGAAGCCCATCCAGCCCTAGAAAGTCCCCTGCCCAAAAGCATGGGTCGTTATCTAGGAACCCAAGGCCCACCTGGCGGCACCAACTCTGTAAGCACCGGTTGACCTAGCCAATGCAGGCCTTGTGTCACTGTCCCTGCCTACTCACTGGAAGGAGAGAGGAGAATACCACCTGTGCCCCCGTCTCCTTAAGCTTGGCCCCCAGAGTCTCGAAGTCCTTCATAATGCGGTTAGGGTTTCCCCTGGCCGCGTGATTCGTTCCCACGTTAACTGATGTTGATTGGGAGCAAATTACTCCTGGTCAGTCTAGGCAGTAGGGGGCCACAGGGGGTAGAGAGAACTGTTCCAGCAGCTGGGACTGCTCCATTACAGTCACATCCCAGCTGCATCCCAACCTGAACTCTACGGGGCTGGTGATCAGGACCAGCCCTTGTGTCACCTGCCAGCCCCAGGCAGGCACTCAGGGAAGCCTGGATCTCCCCCTGGCTGCTACAGGTTGCGGGGGGGCGTGCAAAGCAGAGCAGGAGCATCCCTGGAATGAACTTCTCCCATTGGGAGAAAATTTGCCCCTGAAGGGTACATGTTCACGTGTGTGCAGGGGTTCAGTTTAATGCGCCTGAATTTTCTGTGAAGAAAATTCAGGTGCATTAATTGTGCACGTTGACATGTCCAGAGAACTCTAGTAGGTTGGTGAGACATGATTTCTTTTTGACAAATCCATGTTTATTCCTCCCCAGCAAGTCATGTTCATCCATGTGCTAAATAATTTTGTATTGTTATTTTTTCTACCAGTATTCCAGGAAGGGAAGTTAGGCTCACTGACGTGTAGTTCCCTGCATCCTCTCTACAGCCTTTTTTAAATATTGGAGTCACATTGGCAAACCCTGGTACCAAAGCTGTTTTTAGTGATAGGTTGCATACCATAGTTAAAAGCTTGGCTATTTCTGATCTAAGCTGTTTCTGGATTCTATGGTGAGTACCATCAGAACCTGGTGATTTTCTACTGTTTAGTTTATCAGTTTTCTCTATGACCTTCTCTATGAAAACCTAAATTTGAGTCAGCTCCACTGACTTATCCCTAGAGAGGAATGGATCTGGTGTGGGATTCTCACTAACATCTTCCACATGAAGACAAATATAAAGAATTCATTTAGTTTCTCAGCAATGGCACTGTCATCCTTTAGCATCTCTTTTTACACCCTGATCATCCAAAGGCCCAACTGACTCTTTGGCTCCTATCATATTTAAAAAATATATTTGTTGTTACCTTTTGTGTCTCTAGCAAGTTTCTCCTCAAATTCTCTCTTAGCTTGTCTTATTACAATTTTATATTTTGTTTGCTGTTTTATGCTCTTTTTTATTTTCCTCCTTAGGATTTGACTTCCACTTTTTGAAAGAAGCCCTTTTCTGCTTATTGCCTCTTCAACTTTGTCATTAAATCATGTTGGCTTTGTTTTGGTCCACTGTATATTTTTCAATTTAGTTAGGGTATGCATTTGTTCTGTGCCTCCAAAATGGTGTTCTTAAGCAGTTCCCATGCTGCTTGCAAGTTCTTCATCTCCTTAGGGGCCCCTTTAACTTCTATCAGACTAGCATCCTCATTTTGGTGTAGTTTCCCTTTTTATTCATAGATTTCATAAACATTAGGGCTGGAAGGGACCTTGTAAGATCATCAGGTCGGACCCCCAGCCCAAGGGGCAGGAAGTCATCTAGGGTCAAAAGATCCCAGAAAGATAAGTAATGGAGACAGTAATGAAGATTTTCCTTGTGTCCAGCCTAAAATGATCTTGCAGGAGTTTGTAACCATTGGACCTTGTCATCCCTTGGGTCGCTCCGGTGACCTGGTGTTCCCCCAGATCCAGATGCACACCCCTTATTTACTTATAGGCTGCCACCAAGTCACCCCTGAGCCTGCGCTTCTCTAGGCTGAAGAGTCCCATGGCTCGCAGCCTCTCTTCATAAGGCCTGTTCTCTTGCCCTCTGATCACATGTGTGGCTCTCCTCTGGACTCTTCCAAGCTTCTCCACATCCTTCCTGAATTGTGGAGCCCAGAATTGGATGCAGTACTCCAGCTGTGGCCTCACCAAGGCCGAGTACAGTAGGAGGATGACATCCTGGGTCTTGCTTGAAATGCATTGGTAGATGCAAGCCAGAGTTTTGTTCACTTGCCAGCTGCAGTATCATATTGGTGGCTCATGTTCATCTTGTGGTGAATCATGACCCCCAAATCTCTTTCAGTCATGGTGTTAGCAAGTATAGCATTGCTGAGCCTATGAGTGTGATGTGGGTTTTTTTCTCCCAAGGTGGAACACCTTGCATTTCTCTATATTGGATGCCATCAGGTTTCCATCTACCCACCTTGAAAGCCTACTGAGGTCAGCCTGAATCACCAGCCTATCCTCAAGTGTGGATACTCTTCCCCAAAGTTTGATGTCATCAGCAAACTTAGCCAGTCCACTTCTGACACCAGAGTCCAGATCATTTATAAAGACATTAAAGAGTACAGGCCTGAGAATGGAGCCTTGGAGAACACCACTGGTCACTGAGTGCCATGCTGATTCAGTTCCATTAAGTACCACCCTCTGGGTCTGAACTCAGAGCCAGTTCCCCAGCCACCAGACTGGTGTATTCCAGGCTGCAGTTGCCCATTTTTTCTATGAGGACATCATGGGACACCAGGTCAATGGCTTTTTTAAAGTTCAAATATATGATATCCACCTCTTCCCTTTTATCCAGGTGATATGTCACCTGGTCATAGAAGGAAATGAGATTGGTCAGGCAAGACCTACCCACAACAAACCTCTGCTGGCTATCCCTCAGAATGTTGCCTTCTGTTAGCCTGTCAAGAATGGTTTCTTTGGTATTTTTCAAGATCATCCCAGGGATTGAGGTCAAACTGATTGACCTGTAATTTCCTGGGCTTTCTTTCTTCCCTTTCTTGAATATAGGTGCCACATTGGCCCTCTTCCAATCTTCAGTTACTTTGTTCAAGTGCCACGAGTTCTCAAATATCTTTGCCAGTGGGTGCACTATGATGTCTGCCAATTCCTTTAGCACTCTTGGGTACGAACTATCCAGATCAGCTGATTTGCGGGGGTCCAGACTCTCAAGGTGCTCCCTTACAAGATCTACGCCAATGGTGGGCATATATTCACCCTCACCCTGGTCATCTCACATCATTTTGGCAAAGTGGTTCCTTTGGGTTGGTGAAAAGCTGACACAAAGTTATCATTGAGCAGATTGGCTTTTTCCTGGGTGTTGGTTGTCAGCTGCCCCAACTGGTTTAGCAGGGGTCCGATGTTGCCCTTATTTTTCTTTCGACTCCCCACATGTCTGAAGAAGGACTTTTTATTGTCCTTGATTCATGTAGCTATTTTGAGTTTGGTTGCAGCCCTGGCTTTTGTAGTTCACTCCCTACAGGTGAGGACCAGTGAGAATATTCCTCCATAGTGGTGTTTCCTGTCTTTCATCCTTTATAAACCTCTCTTTTTAAACATAGGAGGTCAATGAGTTACCTGTTGAACCAAGGGGGTTGCTGAGCCCTTTTACCACCTTTCCTACAGGTTGGGATGGACTTCCTTTGTGCTTCTAGGATCACTTCCTTTAGAAGCAACCACTCATCATGAACTCCCTTCCCTGTCAAATCATTGCCTCTCAGTTAAAGGTTACTATGGTAGATTTTCTTTTCTCCCCTGTTTCTCCAAAATGGTGTTCTTAAGCAGTTTTCATGCTGCTTGCAAGTTCTTCATCTCCTTAGGGGCCCCTTTCACTTAGCCCCTCCTCTGAGGCTCCTGGACCCATAGATTGTAAGGCTGGGGACCTCAGAAGATCATCCCCTACATAGATGTCAAACCCAATTGCATTTTGGTCATTGTGGTGCATTGTTGAGTGCCTCAGTGGGTACCTATACACGATCCCAGAGGAAGCTCCAATGCATTGTAATTACAGTGCATCAGAGCAGACTTGATTAATCAAGTCTGCTGGAGCATGGTAATTACCACACTCCAGCCAGCTTCTGCATCTCATGTATCAGTGTCCCCATGCTTCAAAATGGTGGCAGGGGCACCTTATTTAAAGCTTGTTTGACAAACTTTAGATAAAGCACCCCCAAAGCCATTTTGAAGAGTGGCGATGCTGATACACAAGATATTCCAGGCACTTTAATTAGAGAGGTTCTCAGACCCACTTTAATTAAAGTGCCCCCTATCCCACTCCTAGAGCACATGTAAAAACACCCAGTAACACTTACCTTATGCACCAAATCCTGTGCATTACTTATGACTAGGTCAGCAATGGCCTTTCCTCTTGTAGGCTCCAGTACTAACTGCTCCAAGAAGCAGTCTTTTGTAATATCAATAAATTTGGTCTCTGTATCTCAGCCTGATGTTAGATTGACCCAGTCTATTTGGGGTTAGTTGAGATTCTCTACTGTAATTGAGTCCCTGGTGATTCTGTGTTTAATGCTGAGATTTCCAAGGAAACATTCATATTGCATGCAGAAGCACTGGTGGCAGCAGGCAGCACCTGTTTCATGCACAAAGCTGTGTGCAGTGATAAAGAGACTCCATTTGGAATGCCAGAACTTGAATCTTTATTAGAATAACCATGTGCTCAATGCTGCTGCTTGCTACCATGTTATACAGTGTGTGCTCAGAGCTATTGTGAAATTCTCTAAGCACACTGAGCTTTCTGGTGCCACCCTCCAAATCATGCCCATGACAATTTATGCTCCAATGTGTAGGAACCTTCAGGTTGTTAAATCTTTCCTTGTAATAAACAAACCAGCCAACCAACCAACCAACAAACAAACAAACAAAAAGAGAGGAAAAAAAAAAACAACATTGATTTGGATGTGTGTGTGTCTGGTTGTTTGGGGCCAGAGGCTGCTAGCACACAGCCTATGATAGGGACGTGGCCTTCACTGCTAGTCCATCATGAAGCCTCCTAGGTGCTGTGGCCATTCAGGTGTGTTCTTTGTCAAACCAGTCACCCACACCTTGGCCACTTCTACATGAGATGTTTACTGAGCGAGATGCTGATGAGTACTAAATGACTGCTCAGTAACCTGAGACAGTATCAGGCTACCTGAGAAAGTATCAGGTTACTGTGCAGCCAGTGTCTTATGTCTTATGTGTTCCAGTGCTTTACTACCCTCCGTGTGAGAATTTTTTTCAAAAGATCTAACCTAAACTTCCCTTGCTGCAACTTGAGACCATTGCTTCTTGTTCTGTCATCTGTCACCACTGAGAACAGTCTAGCTCCATCCTCTTTCAGACTCCCCTTCAGGTAGTTGAAGGCTGCTATTAAATTCTGCCTCAGTCTCCTTTTCTTCAAACTAAATAAGCCCAGTTTCCTTATCCTCTCCCCAGAAGTCATGTCACGTAGCATTCAAACCATTTCCATTGCCCTCTGCTGGACTCTTTCCAATTCGTCCATATCCTTTCTGTAGTGGGGGCCCAAAACTGGACACAGTACTCCAGATACGGCCCCACCAGTGCTGAATAGAGGGGAATAATCACTTCCCTAGATCTTCTGGCAATGTTTCTGCTAATGCAGCCCGGTATGCTATTAGCTTTCTTTACCACAGGGGCACACTGTTGGCTTATGTTCATCTTATAGTTCACTGTAATTCATTTATAGTTCACTGTTCACTGTAACATCTTATAGTTCGCCAGGTCATTTTCTACAGAGCTGCTGTTTAGCCAGTCAGTCCTCTGCCTGTAACAGTGTGAAAACATGCCTGAGTTGTTCATTCTGTATCCAGGAATATTTTACAAAAATCTGGATCTGAGAAAGACCTTTATGATGATATAACAGGTTGCAACACACTTTTCCTTAACAAGGAGTTAGAGTAATAATTAAGGAAATCTCTGGTTGCTCCTTTTATGGGCTGCTGGTGACAGTCCACCAACACTGAGTAAAACTGTGATGAACCCAGACAGAATTGTTGACAAGCTTCTTTTCCAAATGTCTGTTAGCACAAGAGTAAGACAGGGAGTTCTGTGGAACCAATCCCAGGTGCAAGTGCAGAGAATGCCACAGAAACAAAGGAGCTGCCTGTGGAAATAACCCCTCATATTAGAATCAGACCTGTACCCATCACACCAGACTTGGTTTCTGATAATTTAGGAGTCATAAAAACAGAACCTCTTGAGGAACTGCAAAAAGGATTTCTGGCTCAAACTGGGCACAGCCTAAAAGATGTAAGAGGAGCATCACTGGTTAGGAAGTGTCGTGAAGATGAAAGTTCAAGACCTGAGGCAGGGAAAGAATAAGACAGTCTTTGGATGACTCAGGATGACTAGTCATAAGACCAGGGGAGGTAAGTGGGAAGAATAAGGCTGGGAGGTGTCCTATTTTGTGAATGCCATTGTGCTTCTAACTGAAGCTTTGCTTAAGATGTTTTATTGAAAGCCCATATACTTTGAATGCTTCATGCTTTGTAAAGGTTGTGCGCCACCTCCTAGAGTGGGCCTGCATTGGGCCATCAGTTTGGTGGACCCTCACCAGTTGGGATCTTGGACTAGTGGCCAGAAAGGCAACTAGTCTTGAATCCACTCTCTTTCCAAGAAAGCTGTCTAAGAACAAGAAGGTGGCTGAAATCCCTGAGGTTAAGCGTATGTACTGGTCAACCACATGTCTCTGCTTCTCCTACTGATGGCAGAGACTGGTTCAAAGGTAGCTGCTGTCTTAGTCAAAGGAGCCATTTAATTACTAGAAAGGAAAGACCAGATGTAGCAGTATGAGGGGCTTTGCCTCCACTAAAAGATGGGTCAAATCTAGAGATTGACAAATGGGTGGTACCAGAGTGATTGGGATGGTTTCAGGAGCTTGTTCTCCATAGATCTGCAACTTTTACCCTCTTTTGTAGTAGATAACAGAATGTGTGTATACGAAATTCTTTTGCTAAGCCCAGGGGTCCTTATTTGACTGCTTCATTATCCCTGGAAAATGGAGTATGAAACCAGAGAAGCCACAGCCAGGTGGTTAGCAGTGTATAAGCACTTTCTGAGTGTTGGATGGCTTGGACAGTGGCTCCAAGATCCTACTACTGGGTCATGCTTCCGAAAAAAGATATCATATGTGGAAACTGAACTGGTCATTGTGTCCCAGAGGTTCAGATCTAGAAACTGTGACAAATCATGCCCAAACTCAAAGTCATTTAGCAACACATGAGCTTGAGTAGTTGGGTCACATCACAACAGCATAATTTCTATTAAGAGAGAACAGGAATGTACAAGTTTGTGACATGAACACTTTCATGAATGGATTAATTTAAAAAAAATCTTCATTTGCAACCTTGCTACAGCCCTGATCCAGGAAAAGATTTAAGTACAGGAATCCCACCAGAATCCTTGGAAGTGCTCACAGTCTTCAGTCATTTGGGAAGTTTGGTCCTAGAATAAAAAAATTAAACATGAACTGGGGCCTAGAAGAAGTATTTGGCTTTAGTAGTTGACAGTAATAGTGGTTAGTGGTTACAGCCAGATCCTGATGTCCTTCCCCAGGCTGAGGGATGCTGAGTTTCTCAGGTTGTCCCATCGATTCAAATGGAGCTGGTTGTGAGTGGGGCAGTATACAATAAAAGGGTGACAGGAACTGGCATTGTAATTCTCTTGGCCCTTAAAGTCTTTTGTTGGCTAGTGGCAGATATTGTGGGTGCTGTCATGGTTGCTTGTGGCCAACTGCAAAATTCACAGACTTCAGTAAGGCCAATCCTCCACACTGTGAGCATCTGGTTCCTCTCTTCTGTTTGTGATAACTCTAACCATCAGAACAGGGGTCTTCCTTGTCCATTCTGGGCATCTGGTTGCCACAGAACTTCACTCAAGTTGTTCACCTTCTAGATCTACTGCCTGGGCCTCACTCTTCCAAAGGAAGATTTGTGTTTGAATGTGTGCAGATTCTGCTCTTGACACGTCCATGTCCTTAGCATCATGTGCTCTAAGCCAGTGGTTCTCCACCTTTCTTGCACCAGAGATCCATTTGTAAACATCGATGGCCAGTTCTGACCCAGTGCCCCTCACTCTTGACCTGCTGCCCCCTCCCCCTGCCCCAGCCCCCCAGTGTATGGGGCAGGTGGGTGGGTGTGGGGCATGGGGAACCCAAGCAGCCTCTTGCAGGCTGGAACTCTGCCAGCCTGCAAGGGAAAACCCACATTTTCCAACATTTTTCTCTTTAAAGAAGAATCCATTTTTTAAGTTTATTGATCCATTTTTAAAGTTTTTTCATGACCCTTTCATATATTCTTGCAACCCACTTTTGGGTTGCAACCTACTGGTTGAGAAATGCTGCTCTAAGCCATGTAGAAAGTCCTGCCCTCTGCAGATGCATACACACTGCTGAGGGAACTCAGATATGGGGCATCAGCTATGAAAGACTTTTGGCTCCCATCAGCCTCCTCTGTGTCCTAATTGCCAGAGATTGTTTACCCAATCACCAGCCTCTTCTGTGTTGTTCTTGGTGTCCAGTAACATTCAACCTAAGATTAAATTAGTCTGTAGCAGGTTTCAGAACATGATAGATGTACTCTCTGAGCTCCCAAGAATATATAAAGGGTCCTGTTCAGTCTGAGCCATTGCTAGGTCTTCAGTATGTCTATCTGGTTCTTTTAGCAAACAAGCCCAAAATATGCTGGGTACACTCATTTGGGGTTACCTGTTTTGAAGAAAACACTCTAGTTTTCCTTTAACAAACTGCATCATCACACAGTCCTGATTTTTCTGGGTGCTCAGCCAAAGTTCAGAAGATGGACCCAAATGCAAGTCTAAAAGAGTCCTGGCTTATTTCACTGTCATTAGAAAAACTTATTTACAAAGGACTCTGAACTTTCTTTTTTGTTTCAGGCCTTCAGTAGAACCTCACTTCAGAAGGTGCAGAAGCCTGCATTGAACCTTCTGAAAGCTTTTCAACCTAAGAAGGACCTCATTGCAAGACTGATAGTCCACTACATTGAGAATGAGGTGAGGGAAGAGAAGGTGGAGAAAAAGCTGGAAGTAGAGCAGAAGTGAGAGGATGACAACAAGGTGCAGCAGGAAAAGGAGGCCATTTAAGATGTTTTAAAAGTCAAGTCCTTTGTATCTGGAGACCATGTCAGCTTCATCCATGGGCAGTGAACTAATAAAATAACTTTTCTGGAAGTATAGCAAGAAAGTAAGGTATGGTAGAGTGGGAACAAATGGGGCCTCTGGGCTGGACTGCCCCTTACATTATACAAGGCTCAGTATGAAGGCACACAGGGCTCTGTCTAACTCTCTCCTTGCCTATGACCAGAACTTGTCATCTTTAGAACACAGTAGGACCCAAGGGCAACTGGTCCCATCTGAGTCAGAAAGGGCACATTCCCCCCCAGCAACCAGTCAGTGACCAAGGGAAGTCCACCGCAGCCAGTATCGCCAACCAGGGGGGCAGAAGGTCCCCCTGTGGCCAATCTCACTGACTAGGAAGTGGCCGTGGCACTCCCACAAGTGGCTGCAGCAGTCCCAGAAGTATTCGTGGTGCTTCCGGACGTGTCAGCGGTGCTTCACCTGGAGCCCCCACTCCCTGGCCAGTGCTTGCAGGGGGAGCACCGGCACTCCGGCCTGCCCCCCCTGCCCATTGCCTAAGCAGGGGTGCGGTCTGTCAGGGGGTGAACATGCACCCCCATGCACCCCCTACATATTGCCACAGGTAGGACCAGGCTCTCTGCTAGTGGCTCTGAGATTCCATACAAAGTTAATTTATTCCACCACCAGTATACCTGCTTCCTTCCGATCCCCAGATAAACCCACACAACCAAAGGTGACAGGGGACATGTTCAACAGAGAGGCATTTAGAATAAGGGCATGTCTCTCAGCTACCCCTGCTGTGCATCCAGAATCCAATAGGACAGGATTCTCAACCTGCCAGACATCCGACTCCCCAGGTACCTCTCCACTTTTACCTGCACTGCTACACCTCCATTTCCATTTTCACTGACTGGCTTTCTTGCCTACATTGAATGCCAGCCTCTGGCTTCTTTACTGTTCCTTCTATCTATGACCAGCACACACACACACACACACACACACACACACACACCCCCCAACTGCAGGTGCTTTCTCAGCCTGACAAAAGGTCTTTCAACCTGAAATCTTGCTAAGATATATTTCTCTAACTATTCAGTTGGTCTACGGAAAGATATTTGGGGAAACTTAGCTCAAGCTTAACTAATACAGTTCAGGTTCAGAAATTTATGCCTAGAGAGAGAAGAGAGGGAGAGCGCTGGGATCTCACCAGTCCAAGGTACTCGGGTTGCAAAGCTGACAGGTAAAGTTCTTAGCACAATCCTTGAAGGGAGACGATATGTTTCCTCCAGCCTCTCGAGAAGAACAGCGGATGGTTTCAGCATACACACTGCTGCTTTTTTTACAGATTTTTATACCCTCAGCTCAGCTTCTTCAAAGCATTCTTAATAGTGTAAATCATTGTCTTTTCTATTGACAAGGGGTTATCTGGTTTAGAACATCTCAAGAAACTGATTGATAATCAGAAAACACATAAGGTTAGGGAGTAACCAGATACTTGGGAGCCAGCTTGAAATTCCTATGGATAGCAGATATACTGATGGG
>NW_005842373.1:1353345-1358564 GCF_000455745.1 Alligator sinensis
GGCTTCCCATAGTGGGACTGAGAAATGTACAGCCCGAGATGCCTATTAAACTTAGAGATGTGTGTGTGTGTGTGTGTGTGTGTGTGTCGGGGGAGGGGGCGGGGGGGAGCGGGGAGTCCTTTGTAAATCCAGATTAGAACTGGTCTGATAAATGCTGAGCTGGGTGTGTGTACATGTAGGTTGATTAGCATTTGGAGCACAGATTCCCCATCATGCAGTGCTCCCCTGCTTCTCTGGTCCCAGAATTCACTGCAGTCTCTGCTTCAGGCTTTCTGTTCTCCATCTCTCATGTAAATGAATAGTCATGTGGTTCCATCTCAGATGCAAATGAGACCTAGGGCAGTTGTTTCACTCTTGTCACCCTTATCTGGAGGGTCTTAGGTGTGTCTCTCACTGCATCTTAATCAGTTTCGTTTAGGTGGGGGGGGGATTATTTGTGAATCAGACAGACTGTGTCCTGTGCCAAGGTTCCCCAAGAACACACGCTGAGAGGTAACACAGCCCTGCAGCCCTCCTGGGGTTGTGGGTGGGCCACTGATCTGTGTGCCAGATGACAGAAGGTTGCTGCTGCCGGCTGGGACCGGTGCTGGATGAAGACTGTGTTGAGCACCGGGAAGACTGCTGCTGCTGCTGGCCCAGCCAGCAACCAAGGCATGCTGTCATCCCACACACAAATCCAGGGGCCCGCACCCCTAAGAGGGCTGCAGGGCTGTGCCAAGTAAGCCCAGCTTCAAAACTCAAAATATTTTGAAACTTTCAAAACATTTTGAGTGCCCTCGTTTCATTTCAAAGCTCTTTTGAAGGCTTTTGTTTCATTTTGATTTCACTGTTTCAAGCTTGAAATACACATTCAACACTCATGCAGCATTTGCTCAGATGATAGTTGAACATCTTCTTCTGCTGGTCAGTCACTTGTCTCACATATAGCTTCATGAGACAGGGCAGGAGGTGGTAAGGTGCATCTGCTATGATTAGAGGGGGTGCAGGAACACCATGGATCACAACATCATCCAGTCCAGCCACATAGTGTCCTTTCTCCTTCATGGCAGGTAGTGGTAAGCTTCAAAAGACATGTGCATTCTGAACACTGCCTGTACAGCCAGTATAAACATTAGTAAATTGTCCACAGTACTTGACTACAGTTTGGAGGACCACTGAATGAAATCCATTTCTGTTGATGAATGACCTGCTCTTCTAAGATGGTGACAGGACTAGAATGTGTGTGCAGTCTAATGCACCCATCACCCTGAATCCTTCAACAACTTCCCTAGGGTTGCTGATGCAGATTAACATGTTTGCCATGACATCCTGCAGCAGCTCATATGTGTATTGCCACCCCTGTTATGCAAGGAACCATGCTGAACTGTTTTCCAGTGAAGCAGAGGCTGGTTGAGGTGGCAAGTTTCATGATGGCCATGGCCACCCACTTTTCTGGGGCAATGGCCTGTTGCATGACAGTTTCCTGTTGCTCTTTGTGCAGTGACAGCATATTGACTATGTGAAAGAATGTCTCCCTGCTCATTCTGAATGTCTCCAGCCACTGCTAATCTACCCAAGTTGACATAATGATGCATTCCCACCAGTCAGAGCTGCTTGCATCTGCCTGTACCTGGCAATCATTGCTCTTTAGGTTTAGCAACAAAGCCCTCACGGTCTCCAAATCCAAGGCTTCCTCTTGTTTGAGTGACTCCAGCATCACATAAAGTTGCCACAACATGGTGCACCTTGAAGATGCTAACATGTGATGGTATCCCATTAATAGGGTAAACATACCATGCATTCCATTCAGCAACATGAGCAATTGCTTATCAAGTAGCTTAGTTTTCTGCTTGGACATTTCAAGAGACTGCAAGATCTTCAGGTTCTCTTTGTTCAGTCCATTAGGAGTCTACAAGCCATGTTCTTGTGATGCAGGGAGCAGAGACACAGTTGGGTGTGCTAAGGGGGGGTGGGGTCCTGGTTACATAGGAATGTTGTATAGGCTCATTAGCATTATAACACTTGCATTCTTTACATTTCAATTCCTATCATGCACAGATCATGTTATTGTAAAGCCCCTTGAAAATGTGGGGTGTCCAATGCCCACAGCATAACCCCCTTTCCTATCCCCTTTGGGCCACTAAGCAAACAACCTTTGGTTGAGAACACTGATTTGATATTTTTCTGGGCCCAGGGGTGCACACATCCCCATCATCCACCTTAACAATAGGTACCATTAGCACATTTAAAGCAATTTCAGGCATCCAAAAACAGTTCCTACAAGGGTGGTAGGGGGATGGGGTAGTTTATGGCCAAGCAGCAATGCCTTTCAATAAAACTATACTACAGTTTCATGTGTTACCGGCAACCAGCCATTATCACCTACCAACTTGCATAGATTCATAGATTGTAAAGCCAGAAGGGACCTTGGAAGATCATCAGTTCCAGTCCCCTGCACCAAGCAGGAAAGATAACTAGGGGTCAGGTCATCCCAGCAAGGTGAGTGTCTAGTCTCCTCTTGAAGATTTCCACTGTAGGTGATTGCACCACCTCTGGGGGTGGGGAGCTTATTCCACAGTCTGGACACCCTGACTGTGAAGAAGTTTTTCTTAATGTTGAGCCTGAATCGATCTTCCAGGAATTTGTGGCCATTACTCCTAGTTTTCCCTTCAGGTGCCCTGGTGAGCAGTTGCTCACCGGGTCCTTTATGTACTCCCCTAGTGTAGTGGTAAGCTGCTACCAGGTCTCCTCTCAGCCTTCTTTTCTTCAGGATGAAGAGTCTCAGATCCCTCAGCCTTTCCTTGTATGGCTTGCCATGTAAGACTCTAATCATACTAATGGCTCTTCTTTGGACTCTCAAGCTTGTACATTTCCTTGTTAAGGTGTGGGGCCCAGAAGTGGATGCAGGACTCCAGCTGCAGTCTCACCAGTGCTGAGTACAGCGGAAGGATCACCTCCTTGGTTTTACTGGAGACGCATCAATTGATGCATGCCAGAGTATTGTTTGCCCTACTGACTACAGCATTGCACTGCTGGCTCATATTCATACTGTGGTCTATTATTATCCCCAGGTCTCTTTCATTCGTGGTGCTAGTCAGTTTGGTGCAGCCAAGCCTATAGGTGTGTTGGGGGTTGCTTGTCCCGAGGTGGAGCACTTTACATTTCTCGATGTTGAACTTCATCAGATTCTGATCCACCCAACTTGCTAGTATGTCTAGGTCTGCCTATATCTGTAGCCTATCTTCAAGTGTGACCACACTTCCCCATAACTTGGTGTCATCCATGAACTTGGCCAGTGTGCTCTTCACCTCCACATCCAAATCATTAATAAAGATGTTGAAAGGTACTGGACCAAGCACTGACCCCTGCGGGACACCACTGCCCACTTCTCACCAGCATGATACAGATGATCTGTCCACTACGACTCTCTGGGTCCTATCCTGCAGCCAGTTTCTCACCCACCTGACTGTCTTGGAGTTAAGCCCACAATCCTCCAATTTTCTCATAAGGTCATCATGGGATACTAGATCAAAGGCCTTTTGGAAGTCAAGGTATACAATTTCAGCCTGCTCTCTCGTGTCCAGGTGGCAAGTTACCTGGTCATAGAAGGAGATAAGGTTGGTAAGGCAAGACCTGCCTGTGATGAAGTCATGCTGGCTTTCATTCAGAATCTTCCCTTCTGCAAGCTTATCACAGATAGACTCCTTGATGAACTTTTATAGGATTTTCCCTAGGATAGAATTTAGGCTGATTGGCGTATAGTGACCCAGTTCCTCCCTCTTGCCCTTCTTGTGGATGGGCACAACATTGGCCCGCTTCCAGTCCTCAGGGACTTCTCCAGAGTGCCATGAGTTGTGGAAGAGTTTTGCCAGGGGTTGCAGAATGTCTTTGGCTAGCTCTTCCAGCACTCTCAGATGAAGATAATCCAGTCTCACTGACTTGTATATGTCTATTTTTTAATTTTTAAAATTTATTTGTGTCTAATTTTTTAAAAATTAAATTCATTATTTTTTTTAACTTAGACAATCAGGCCAATAATTTGTGTCAGACTATCGGTATCAATGGCACTGCCTTCAATTACAAAAGACCACGTGGGCAGATTGGCATGAGTGTCTGGGTAATGCACAAATCACATCTGTATAGGTATGCAAAACTTTAACAAGTCAAGACTTTTTTTTCATGGATGTCACATATGCTGAGACCAGGTCATAAAACAGGGGTAGGCAAAATACAACCTGCGGGCTGGATATGGCCCTCTAGGCCATTCAACCTGGCCCTTAGAGGGCCCCTAAAAAAAATTAGAAAATTAATATTTATCTGCTCCTGGCTGCCTGTCAAAGATGACATGAGACAGGGGCAGTAGAACCCAGGGGAAGACAGCAGCAAGGCCAGCCCAGCCCCACCCCCCGAACTGGAAGCCCCTGCCTAGCAGAGGTTTCTGGCCTGGGACCATGGAGCTGTTCCTGCCTCCCTTCACCGGAGAGGGAAACTCAGATAAGAACATGGTGGGGGTGGGGGGAGAGGAAGGCAGGGGAGGACAGCCCCAGTCCTTGGGGCTGGGCCGGCTCCAGCTGAGTCCTGCAGTCATGGCCATGCAGCTGGGAACCATGTGGTGCCAGAACATCATGGCAGCAGTCAGGAAAGTGAGGAAAGTGGTGGTGGGGGTGGGGAGAAGTGGGAGCAAGCAGGCATGTGGGAGTGCAGCAGCAATTGGGTGGGAGCACGGGGACACACTGGTGTCCCAGGGCCAGTGCCAGTGGGGCCCAAAGCAGGGTGGCAGGAGAGTGGGGCATGGGTTGGCAGGGGTCTGTGGAGCTGGGCTGAGTTGTGCCAGCAGGGAGAGAGGGGAGCTGGCCTGGCTTCATAGAACTACTACTGGCCTGGCCCCATGCTCCTGCCACCCCATTCTGGGCCCCACTGGTGTGGGCCCCACACTCCTGCCTAGCTGTTGCTGCGCTCCCACGTGCCCACTCACTCCCATTCTCTCCTGTCTGCTGGCACTTTCAGCTCTTCCCTGCCTGCTTGCCAGATGTTCCTGCACCACATGGATCCTGGCTGCATGGCCAGACCATAGGAGCATGGGGTCCACACCAATACCCTGGGGTTAGGAGCAGGAGGTGTGTGTGTGTGTGGGGTGTGTGCGTGCATCCATGCAATGAGGGAGGGAGGGGGGGAGAGAGAGAGCAATGAGGGAGGGACAGTGTGTGTGTGTGTGTGTGTGTGTGTGTGTGTATTCATAG
>NW_005842373.1:1358574-1361330 GCF_000455745.1 Alligator sinensis
CCCACCCATCCACATGCACCCACAGCCCCCTCACACTGCCATACATGCAGACCCAACACTCACATCCCCTCACACACCCCAGTCACCCTCCCCCCACACACTTACACCACACACTACTCCCCACAAACCCCATACCCACCCACACTCCACGTATCCACACACACACCCACATGCTCCCTCACCCCACACCCACCCCACACCTATCCACCCCTCACACCCTCCCACACCCCCACAAACCTATACCCACCCCCATGCCTCTCCCCTCACAAACAATATACAAAAGTAAGACTTCATTTAAGCTATTGTGCAATCACCTCTGTGTACACTACACAAACACATGTAAATTGGGGCAAAATATTTTTTTAAATCAAATTAATGAATGTTTTAGTTGCTCAGTTTTTAGAATATAAGTTGGTATTTTTCTGGATCGAAGATGGCAAAACCCCTTGCTGAAAGAAGTACCTCCAGGGGCAAGGGAAGGGACTTTTGGTGGCAAAGTTTGGGGGTTAGGGGGTGGGATTTCTGTCACAAGTTGGTGACCAGGGGCAGGGCACCTATCAAGGGGTGGGGCTACCCATGCAGCCATTGACAGCTTGCAAAAACTCCATAAGTTCCCCTCTGCCTGAAATAATTGCCCACCCCTGTCATAAAGCATCAGGAATTGCAACCAGTCTCTCTGAGCATCACTCCTCAGCCACTAAATACCTACTCAATGGAGGTCCAGAAGAAGAAGGCATTTTCATCTGGCATGGAGGAGCAGCCAGATACACCTCAAAGACATGGTCCCAACTGGGCCCATGCTGAAGTTGAGACACTGATCAATATTTGGGCAGAAAGGAAGGTGATAATGCAGCTGGGAAATCAAATAAGCCAGTCTATGCATCCATTGCTGAGCAAATGAAGGAACATGGGTACAGTCACAATTTAGAACAGTGCTGCAGTAAGATCAAGTCCCTAAAATGTGCTTTCCACCAGGCCAAGGACAATAATTCTCGTTCTAGGGCAGCACATAGAGTAATTCCATTCTATGATAAGCTAGCAACCATTCTAACAAAGGACACTGAAGATGTTTGCCTATAGTCATTCAGCACTATGGGTGTGTTGGAGACAGCCACAGAATCACCTCCCCAGGGCCAGTCTACAGGCTGCCCTGACATCAGAGTTGGCAGCATGGTAGCCACTGCTCAAACTTCATTCAATCACTTGCAGGTTGGGGGTGAGTGTTTGGAGCAGCCACAGGAGATGTAGAACCAAGATCAAGAAGTTATCTTGAACATGAGTGCAGTCTCCCCACAGTCATTCCTCAATATGAGAGACAGGGAGAGGAGGAGGACACCTCGGACTCCACTGTTACCCTGAGTCAGCCTTTTTTCAACTCACAAGACAGATTGGTCTCTTCTGTGCAGGAGGCGCTTGAAGATCCACAACCTGTGATTTGCAAGTTATAGGAAAGGGACATTAGAAAGCTCTGGGTGAGTACAGTTTCCTTGCATGTTAGTGTGGGAGTGAGGAAGGGGGTTACTGTAAGCAGGAACAATGTCTGCTCCTAGCACTTAGTTTCATATATAATGGCTTGGGGGTGGGGGGAAGGGGGAGAGGAGGAAGGAGGGGTTCCTTCTGTGCTGCCACTTACAGGTGATTATTTTTTTTTTACCCTTGTTACTAGCTACCCTTGCCGCTGCAGTTATAGCACAGATGCCCAAAACTGAAACACCAGCATGCATCGGAGCTGAGAGAATTTGTGAATACTGCTGTTGCCAGTGATGGTCAAGGGAAGGCATGATGGAGGCTTTGGTGGTGGTGTTCCAAGCTTGAGCAATGTCTGCTGATCACTTGAGTGACAAAGTGCGCCAGGTCTCTGGATAGCTTGAACAGAAGGAGGATGCCAATTTTAAAAAGATAATGGCCAGCAAAAAGCATTCATTGACATGGATGATAAGTTCTGTCTGAGTGCTGAGTGTAGCCGGCATCAAGAGAGAAAGTTTAGATAGGAGCTGCTTAAGCATCTGTGCAACAGGGGCACCATTGAGACTATCTCATTGACAGGGTCTGTGGGTGCGAATGAGGGGTGCCCCTCCTCTAAGTGGAGAAGAAGAGACCCATTATGCTTTAGGGATAAAGGGGAGGAAGATACAAACACGGGGTGCTGCTCGGGAGGGATAAAGAGAAAGTGAGGATTCCTAAGTCAAGCAGCGTCTATGGGAAACATAAACGCATGCTTCACCAGTGGGCAACATTACACTTTGGGGTACACCGCTAACAAAAATCAGGGATTGTTGTTGAATGTGTGTCACTGAGTGCACCTCATTTTTCATCGCTGAGGAAGATGCCTGCAAAAAGAGAGTGCTGTGTGGGAGATATCAGGAAACAGTGAGAGGGACACCTGGGTCCAGCAGTGTCACAAGGATGAATTAACACAAGGGTCAACAGCATTGAACTGGATGACAGCTGTACCCAAGCCCTCCACCTACCCCCATCCCCCCCTGGAGTCTATGGGCAAAGTTGAAAGACCAGATATACTCTGAAAATGTTTTTGGTGCCAGACCAAGCGGTTTCAGCAGTGGCCGGGGGGGGGGGGGGTGCGGAGGGGGCACTCTGTCTGAGCATGACCCCTCTCTGTGCATAAACCTGATCCAATTTAAGGTCCATGAGCAGGTTCACAGAACCCTGCTTTCGAACTGCCATGGCAAGGTGGTCAGATGCACCAAGGAGGCAAAAATATCTGGATACCCCCATTTTCCAGCCCCCAACCCCTG
>NW_005842373.1:1361340-1361562 GCF_000455745.1 Alligator sinensis
TTCCACAATCCTATTATCATGGTGGTGATGCTGCTACTCACTGTGATCCTGTTTCACAAACCCACTGTGGTGTAGCTTTACCATCCCCCATTTCCCTCAAGAACACAAATCCCAACCTCCCCCCCCCCCCCCCCCCCACAACACACTGTAGCTTTACCATCCCCCATTTCCCTCAAGAACACAAATCCCAACCTCCCCCCCCCCCCCCCCCCCACAACACAC
>NW_005842373.1:1361572-1362897 GCF_000455745.1 Alligator sinensis
GCTGAAAGGACCAGATCAGGGGCCAGAGGAAGAAGCTCAGCAGGTGGTAAGGTTTCCATGCAGGGGAGGGTGGGGCTTGGGGACATGGTAAAAGGGGAGGAAACAATAACAGAAGAGTAGACGAAGGGGACATTTTTGAAAGGGTGTGATAATGTGTATTTTTAACTGTGCTATTTATAAAGAAAATAAAGTCTTATTATGGTAATTTTCTGTGTTTTCAATCAATGTATGCATTGGCCAATGTCTTGTGCCTGTCAGCTGTTGGTGATGTGTGGGTCTCCTTGGGCCGGGGGGAGCTGGGGGAAGGTTTATGTGTGTTGTGGGGGGGAGGGGTTCAGCCATGAAGGCTGTCCTTGAGGCTGTGATGATGGTTGGTGACATCTGGGGAGGAGAAGCAATAGCCAAGGAAGAGCTGTGATAGCAATCAAATGGATACGAACTGGTAGGTTAACACCTAGGAGAAATTAGTGAGCAATTAGCTTGGTAACTGCTACCATTGTGAAGTCAAGTCGTCCCTTGACCAAAAACAATTGTTGGGGCTTTGGCGGATCTCATGCCAGAAAGAGTCAACCAGAGGACCGCCCCCCTCCCCCACCAACCCATCTGCCCCAGCCTTAATCGTGTCAGCAACAAAAGACTCTGTAAGCTAGCAGTTGTGCGGGCCGGCTCCTGATCCCGTTCTTGCCAGGAGCGGGCCAGGCCTGTCTGTGTGCACGCGGGCTGTGGCCGGCAGCCCGGGCATGCGGAGCCGGAGAAGACCGCGGTGCGGTATAGTACGTTCGAGCTAGACTCAGTCACGGAGGCGTAATGGTTGATTGAAAAGATTATTTACTTACACCGAAGGTGGTCGCGGTGTAGGCTGGTCAGCTTTCCAGGCACAGCTCCGCTTCCTTCCTCGTTGGAGGACTCTGATAAACTCGGTTCCTTGGCCCCGGAGCGGCTTAGGCTCCGCGGGTCCAGCAATTCTAACTCGGTTCCTTTCTCACAGAGCAGCTGTATCTCCGTGGGTTCTTGTTCGGTACCCAGGTCCCCCGGAGCTGTTAAGACTCTGTGGGTTCGAAAATGGGGTTGCAGGATAGGGATACGTCTGGGCTGCGATCGACAACGGGGAGAGGCTAGAGGCCGTCGGTGAGTGGTGCCCCGGAGTTTGCTAGGCTCTGGGGGTTCGGCAATTGGAGCCTCTGTCGCCTTCTTAAGAAAGACGCGCTGGGTTCGAACGGACCCACAGCGCTTAGAGATCCGTCTCTCCATCTCTCTCTCCGTCTCTCTCTCCAACTTGGGCGGAAACCACCCAAGCCTTTTGTACGGCTAGCAAGCCAATAGCT
>NW_005842373.1:1363049-1371856 GCF_000455745.1 Alligator sinensis
GGGTTCTCTATAACAACAGAACACTCCATCGTGCAAAAGAGCTGCAATTCGGCGGGAACATAATTTAGCGGTGCCGAAGCACACACAATCAAAAATCCACAACTTTGGGTTGTGACAGCAGTCAGACAGACCACTGCTGTCTTTTCTCCAAGACCTGGTGCCTGTGACATGTACTGAAAGGGCCCATTCTCAGCCTGAAATCATTGCAAGGTCTGCAAATATAGATCCTTTAAATAATGAGGGTTCTGGAACAAATGCTTCCTTGATTCAGAGTACCTCCCCATGGTCTTTGATTGCACTGTGTTATCATATAGCCACCTTGTTTTGCTGCCCAGAAAAAATGTTTCATTGCAACCCCATATCTGTACATCACAACCCAGAGGATGCCATAGCTGTGTTCTACCCAGCTGCTGATAGGTCCCCCCACCCCAAAGCGAAGCCTCTCAACTGCCCCTCCCCACCCCTCACCCTCACCAAGAAGAAACCAGGCTCAGAATAGCAAGCAAATACATTTTATACTTTACAGAGATGAAAGCTTTAATTTACTTTATTTATATATAGATATATATACATACATATATATTATTAATTACAATTAAATTAAAGGGAATCTATTAAAGCTATTTAAATCTTAATTATTTAAGCTTTTAATATTCATTTATTTATTTAAGGTTAAATAGTTAAACTTTTGGCATATTTTAATTAAAGCTAAGTAGTTAAAGCTAAATTGAAATTAAATAGATATATTTTCTGTCTAGAACAGCACCACCCAAAGTATGAGAATTCAAACTATATGAATCTACCCTGTAAAATACATCATGGCATATAAGCACCATCCAGTGGTGCTAAGAGGAACATAACATACATGCCTGAATGAATGCATATCACCCCTCTTAACAGCAGATGCTTCTAAATCCGATGCAGTTGAATCCACATTTAGATAAGTCATTTGCACGTGTATCAAGACCTCATCTAAAGTAAAGTAACACTGCTGCAGCTGCTGCCTCCTTGTATTTGCATATGCAATGTGACTGGTGCCACACCATAACACCTGTGCTTTGCTTACTATCCCCTTTTGTACTAAGGCAGTGTTTTGTTCTACCAACCCGTTGTTTGCTCCTGCAGACAACATAAATAAAGCCTCTGTTCTGGACTCTATTACTTGTATCAACCAACAACTCAGCTGGGCTGCCTCCTTCCCCCAGTGCGATCTAGTATGGGGTTGGGAAAGCAGCCCAGCTGAGCTGTCTCCTGCCCCTGGTGCGATCTAGCGTGGGGGTTGGGAAAGCAGCCCAGCTGGGCTACCTTCCTCCCCTGGCACAATCTAGTGTGGGGTCAGGAAAGCAGCCCAGCTGAGCTGCCTCCTGCCCCTGGTGCAATCTAGCGTGGGGGTTGGGAAAGCAGCCCAGCTGGGCTACCTTCCTCCCCTGGCACAATCTAGTGTGGGGTCAGGAAAGCAGCCCAGCTGAGCTGCCTCCTGCCCCTGGCACAATCTAGCGCGGGGGTTGGGAAAGCAGCCCAGCTGAGCTGCCTCCTGTCTCTGGCACAATGTAGCTGGGCTGCCTCCCACCCTCAGTGCAATCTAGCACTGGGGTCGGGAAGGCAGCCCAGCTGGGCAACACCTCTCCATTGCACACTTGGAACTTTGGAATCCTTGCTGGGGAAAAGCTTGCTGGCTGGGTAGTAGTTTCTTCGGCCCACTTCTCACCCTCCACCTGGTTACTGGACATGTCCTTCATCAGCAGAAGCTGAGGCTTCTTCACAAGCTTTGGCATGAGCAACAACACTTGCCCTGTGGCATAATCCTCTCCCTTGCAAACCTTCTTTGTTGCTGGCCAAGTTCTCCACATTCTAGGTAGTGGGCTCTTCTCCCCACTTGCCCCTGTGCCTTATTAAACCTCTCTGTTGCACACTTGTATCTTTGGGATCCTTGTTGGGAGAAAGCTTCTTGCTTGGTAGTGAAAACACTGACTGCTTGATTTCATCAGAAAGTCAATATCATTACTCTGTCTCTTCCTCCTGTAAGACCTGTAATGCCTTCTTCTTGGTTGAAATCAAAATACTACTTATATCTCCTTCTTGCAAAATCTGAAGAAAACCTTCCATTTTAAGGTTTTTTAATAGCTTTTGTTAAATACCATCTTCTTGATGGCTGGCCAAAGACCTCCCCTGAGATTCACCCTTGGCACCTCAGCAAGCAAGCAGACACATCCTGACATGACCTCCATGTTCCAGGTAGTAGGCTCTTCGCCTCACTTGCCCCTGTGCCGTTGCACAAGTTCTTCAGGCCTACATAATAGTCTTCTCTCCCTCCTCCTGGTTACTGGCCATGTCCTGCATCAGTCCCAGGCCTTGCAATTGGTGCTGGCCACAAAGCCTTATTCTTGGGCGATGCCCTGGCATATTGCCTAGAAAGTCAATACTCTATATCTTCTTCCTGTAAAATCTGAACATACCTTTTTAAGGTCATTTTTGTGAATACCTTCTTGGTTGTAATCAAAATATTACTTATATTCCCCTCTTGGCCATGTCTTGCATCAGTACCAGGATTTGCAATTGGTGCTGGCCACAAGGCCTTCTTCTTCTAGGTTCCTGGCCAAGACCTCTTTGCTCCACTTGCCCTGTGCCTTATTAGGACACCTCTCCATTGCACACTTGTAACTTTGGAATCCTTGCTGGGGAACAGCTTCCTGCTTTTTAGGGGAAAAGGTTTTTCCCTAAAATTCAAGACCAAGATTACATTGTTTGGACACATTGCTGTGCTACTTGGTTGCACACCTGTAACTTTGGAATCCTTGCTGGGGAAAAGCTTCTTCCTGTGTGGGGAAAACCCTGCCTGCTTCCTGCCCTTCTCCTTGGGAGCACTGGCAGAAGCTGAGGCTTGTTCACAAGCTTTGGCAAAAGCAGCAGCACTTGCCCTGTGCCCTATAACCTCTTGGGCCCTTATTCCTCTCCCTTGCAAAACTTCTTCTTGGTTGCTGACCAAGATCTCTGTTGCACCCTTGGCACTTTTTTCAGTTGGTGCTGGCCACAAAGCCTTGTTTTTGGTTGCTGGCTGGCCAAGACCTCGGCTGTCCAGGTTGCAGGTTCCTCGGCCCACTCTCCCTTTGCCTTACACCTCAGCAACCAAGCAGACAGCTGACCACAAAGCAAGCTGTTCTCATGAGCTATGGCCCCTGTATTGACAGAGGGCTTGAGTTGCATTGGGGACCTTCCACTAAGGAAGGTGCTGAGGCTTGAGTTTCTCTTCTGAATGGCAGAGGCCTTCAGTTACTGAAGTGGCGGAAGCTGAGGTGCTATGGCCCGAACTTTTCACAAGTTCTGCAGGCCCACATAATAGTCTTCTCTCCATTCTCCTGGTTACTGGCCATGTCCTGCATCAGTACCAAGATTTTTCGCAGTTCAGTGCAAGCAACACCTCTCTGTTCTGTACTATCCAAAATTCTTCTTGGTTGCTGGCAAAGCCTCCCCTCCATGGCATTCTGGCATACTCTCTCCCTAGCAACTCCTTCATACTCCCTCCCTAGCAATTCCTTCATGGTTACTGGACATGTCTCAGAAAATGCACTACTGCACTGCAGGAAATTGCTACATAAAATCCTCATTGACTACTGTAGCATGTGTGCTTTCAAAAATATTTTTTTGCTATAGTAGTCTACAAGGATTATATTAGATTTTAGATTTTAGTTAGGCCACTGGTCTTGACCTGAGGGGGCTCTAACCATGTGTGGGGGGTCCCCACCTGAGGGGGGTCTCCTTTGGCTGGGTTCCCTCCCCTGCCCAATCCTCTTGGGTGGGACATATTAAGTAACTGGGAAGGGGGGGCAGGATGCCTCCCTACCTTCCTCCACCCCTCTCCCCCGCCCTCCTGCCTGGGGGCTCCCCCCACCCCTCCCTAAGCTTTGTGGCCAGCAAAGATTCCAAAGATACAATGCACCATAGAGTAGCACCCCACTCCTCTCCCCAACCCTACCTGAGGGGGCCCCTCCATAAAAAAGCTTTGTGGGTGGGTGGGTGGGTTGGTGAGTGGGTTGTTTGGTTGTTTTTTTTCTTGCAATAAAATGCTGGCTGGCTGCATGCAGACTAGACGAGCTCTGGCCAAACATTTGACTTCCCTCTACCTGATAGCAGTCCACTCTGCAACTTTCCAGTAATAGACTCTATAAAAGTCGCAGGGTCATCAGTAACTAGCAGGAAGGGCCAGTAACCAGTCTGGCTGTATGCCTGCCTGCCTCCATCCCTCCCTCTCAACCTTCCACCATACAGCAATCCATCCATCTATATCTACACAAGGGACATGGGAGCATAATTGTGAATTGGTGTTTAATGCTATGCATGGCTGTAGTGTAAATTGTATTGTAAATGGTATTTTGCTTTCTCAATGGAATTGATTGCAATTCACTTTATTGTGAAAAAAATAACAATGAGGAAGAAAAAAATTATGATTTGTATTTGCTCCTGCTTGATTTCTTGGACCTGGGAGGCAGGGAGGTGGGGGTTTGCAGGTGGCCAGGGGTGGGGAGTGAGTGCAGTTGCTTCCCTAGCTGGACACAAACAGGGCCCATATTTCAGATTGGTTGACCTCCCCTCCAAGCACCTCTAAATAATAGTCTGGGGATAGTCATCTGACGCAAAATGTCTGGATAATCAGCCACATCCATGTGGCTATGCATCCAAAGACAGAGTGCCTCTGAATGTGCTAATACTAAAAATGCACTGTATGTCATCAAAAGACCAGGTGAGCAGGAAAAAATAGAATATGTCAAGGCCTTGGACAAGCAGGCCAGATATTTCAATGCTTACAGAATGCTCTCTGCAGCATGAGCGGTTATTGTATGGACAAAGCACCAATGAGGAACACTTTCCAGACATGACCAGATACCCCCTCTCCAGCCTCTGCTCAGCTCCTGCTCCTTTTCTGCAAACCCTGTGAACCCGATTCACCCTGCAAACATCTCCCTGCACATTTGAAATGAAGCAGGCAGGGGGAGGAGGTGGGCGGTCTGCAAACCATCTGAAAGGTTCTGCATTCATGGTTTTTTGTAAAGCAAGTGGTGTGCATTACAAAGAAGAAAGTATTGGGGAAAAGAAACCTTTTTGCATTGCACCTCTCGAAACAGTACACCCTGCCTGTCCTGCAAAGAAGCTGTTTTGCAGGCATTAACCCCAACCCCCCACCATATGCATTATAATGCATTTAAAGACTTGCTAAAGGATTAAGGCCTGAATGTGGTTGTTAATGTCTTTTTCTTAGAAGATATTTCTGACTGGACCATACCCTAGCTAGCACTTAACAAGTGCTAGCAACTCTCAAGTGCTCAAGTGCTGGCAATTCTTCACCCTGAAAGTCTTTGCAAGTGTTTTGAGTAATGTAATGCCACCCCCACCACATTCAGCATCCCTGCCACTGAGGCGGGCGTGGTCTCCGAAAACAAACCCAACCACCCCAAAGAAAAAATGACACATCCATTATAGTAGAACAAAAAACTTTAACAAATTGCAAAAATAGCTAAATTGACACACACACACACACACACACACACACACACATATAAATACAAAATAAACACAAAATGTAACAAAAATTCAAATGTAAAACAAAAAAAACAGGTGATTCACTTCTCTTCCACTCCTCACTGGCCTGTGGGCTCCACCACGGTGAGATCCACCCACGAAAGTTTTCTGCAAGGAGGAAGGAAAAGAGAGGAGGAAGAGCAGTGAGGCTTGGCGAATAATTGAAAATATGGACTTTGCCAACCCTCCCCCGCCCCTCCCCACACACTCACAGACACAGTCACACAGGGTCAGTGGGACATATTACCTAAATATAACCCGGGAAGCTGCATAATGCCGAGTCTGGCAGGCAGCGTCTTGGACTCGCAGCTCTGGAATGGAATGCGATGCAAGTTCAAGTTGCAATATTGAAGGAAGTCATGTAACCACTCCTTCCCTCCAAAGTTTCAAAATAATTGCAGAAAAATTACCACTGTTGTAGCCATTGGGATGTAGTATTGCAGTGACTATAATTGCTTGTATTGTTATTTTTCTTTTCATATAATGAAATATTTAACCATTAAGATAAAGTTAATCTTGTTATAATTGTCTTCTTATAATAATTTAATTAGTCATTATTAGTGTTCTGAAATTAACCATCTATTTTAAATTTCTTATTGCTTAATATAAATATATTTGACATATTGGTCTCATGATTTTAAACATATATGACCTATTCGTCTCATGACTTTAGAACTTAAATTTAGTATAAGGAAAAGATTTGTGTAAGGGTTTGGGGCATGTCTGGCAAATGTGGAAAGATGTATGTATGTGACAACGTGAAGGAAGATAGTCATCTTGCAGCAGGTGAAAATAGCCTTCTGTGGTTTAAAGGTTAAAGGCTGCAGCAACATCGAGTCAGCAGTTAAGGATTACCAAATACTAGATCATGCTTCACTCTGATGGCTGAAGACTTCAAGCAACAACCCCCCTGAAGATTGCAGACCACAAAGCCAGAAGATCATGCCTGCCCAGCCTGCCAACAGGACAAGGATGATGACCTTCACATCTGACTCAGTGGAATCCATAGGCTTGTATGGACAGCTATCACTATAAAGAATGAACACAAAAGACAAGGCTCTGGGTCTTTTCCATCTGCAAGAAGGAGCTTTGGGCATGCCCAACAAGACCTGACTCCATCTCTCATGGTCAGTCTGGCCAGCCACCAGACTGACCTGACCAACTTTAGAACTTGGTAACACCTTAACCTTTGTAGGCCTGTTCAACTATCTGTGTGTGTGTGCTTGTCTCTTTTGTATGAATGAATGAATGAGTATTCATGGTAATGAGTGAAGCAGACAACCTTACTGTTCTTTATTCTTTTCATGTTGCATTTTTTATGTCTTATGTTCCAATAAATGTGGTACTGTGCCTTATCCCCTGATAAGATTCTTGCTTGTTTTTAATTCACAATGTATGCCCTGTGTGCACAACAGGGAGCCATGGCCACTGCCACTGCACCGGCAGTCAAAGAGGTATGAGTGGGTTACAGCAGGTGGAGGGTACTGGGGGAGGTGAGGCTGGAAGACAGGAGGGTACAAGGGTGGTGGGGGTAGGACATAGGCAATAGGTTGGAGGAAGGGAACAATTAAGAGGGGGTAGAAAATTATACATTTTTTCCCCATTATTTTTTTTTAAGTAATAAAATTGAAAAGTAATAAAAAGGACGAACAAACAAACAAGCAGACACATCCCGACACGACCGTGAAGCAGGGAGGGGTGAAGAAAGAAGGAGGGGTGAGGAGTGAGGAGTGAATAGAAGGTAGGCTCAGGGCTGCAGGTGGCAGCTCAGGTTCGGTCTGACCCCCATCTGTCAGGAAGCCAGGCAGCTCAGTGTGCAGATGTCACATGGAGGATCCCACAGGCACTAGAGCCTGGAGTTGGAGGCTAGAGACCAGGCAAAGATAGCTAAATGGTATAACTATTGCCTGCCACATGGAAGACCTGGGTCTGATTCCCAGCCAGGGCACCAGATGGTTAAGTTACTTGTAAAAGGGAATCCTCACTGTGGAGTTGGTTCCCCTCAACTCTTTTACCCTGCCCCACTGGGGTGCCTATGACTCAAATTTTGTGGGATCTGCTTCTCATATTTTGGGAAACACTGCTCCCTCATAAGCTCACTCATAAGTGGCTATTCCTCCAATAGCACACTAACACCTGCTAAATCCCTTCCATTAGAGAGGGGGTACCCCATCTGAGTACCATCCATGTTACATTGTTGCCCTGTGGGGTCAGGCCAATGCTCAGGATCTCAATATTGCACTGTTAGACAGGAGGGCATGGTATACAATTGAACATACACAGACACACACAAATCAGTTAGGTGCACACACACACACTCTAGGTGCATACACCCCCACCAGGTGCACACACACTGCTTGCTGCCTAAGCACATGTACACCTATCACCAATTCAAGCTCATACACACTATACACAAAAAAAATTAGACAACAATCAGTTGTCAATACCCACACACTCAGTACACATACACGGATCACTAATTCATATATCATGCACACAATGACTAATATATATATATATATATATTCACCAGTTCACACCAGTTCACACACAAACCACTTACCTACACATACACACGGGTGAGTACCTAACTTGAATGGTACGGTATGTGTGTGTGTGTTTGGGAGACTTGGGATACCTGGGGGAAGGTTAAGGTGAGAGAGAAAATGTTAGAACCGATAGACTAGAGAGAAGATGGACTGGGGAACTGAGGCTTGGGGTTACTTAAGGTTAAGTGGCCCCAGGGTTACTCGAGGTCACTGGTGCAAGGGAAAAAGTCCGGTGGCAAGGAGGAGACAGCCAGGAATTAGAGAGAGAGGCAGACAGCTGGGAGCTTGGGACTGGAAACTGAGGCAGACAGCTGTGTTGTCCCCAAAGGACAGTGAGTTCGTGCCCGGTGCGCTTGTGCCAATAAACACACAGGGGTGAAGGATCCAACTTAATCTTTATTTCTGTGCAGAAAGCGGTGCTTGGCAATCGTTCGCAAAGCAAGCACACCCACCCAAGTGGGCGTTAGCCTTATATAGCCTCTTCTAACCTTACATGCTATGCAGTTACTATAGGTTGCCCCTTTTGGTCCATGCACACTTCACCCTAGCTACAGACCCCTCCCTAGTCAGTTTAAACTTGCCTTTGTGACAGTGTAATTTGCTGATGTGGCACCTGTTATTCAGCAAGCTCAGCCAGTAACCCCCCTTTCTAACCCCTTAGGGACCTTGCTGATATGGCTTTCC
>NW_005842373.1:1372247-1418662 GCF_000455745.1 Alligator sinensis
AGGAGAAAGAGACTCAGTGGAAGGGTTGGAGTCCAGGTAGGGAAGAGAAGCAGAGTCCAAGTCCTTGGTTGAAGAGAGGGTGGGGGTGATAGCTACCTATCCAGGCTGAAAAAGGGTCTTTGTCCAGCAGTTGTTGCCCAGACGGGGTTGCCAGCAGGCCCTCTGGGTGGATAGGTGGTGTGGCGTGGTACTGGTCCAGATGGAGAGGGCATCCCAAGGAGTCAGTCTTCACTACCCCTTTTTATGGGGCAGACCACCTATGATCTCCTATGGGGAGGGCCTGTCCAGGCAATGTCAGTCCTGTTCCAAAGGGTTCCAGGTGTTCTTACTGAGCATGTGCATCCTTGGCACAATGGTGGGTTGCCTCATCTTTTGTTTCTTGAATGCTGAGGGTGATTCTAATGGCTGGGTCATTGGTCCAGGTATTGGTTTTGATGGTTCAGTCATTCAGAGTGAGCTATTTTTAGACCTACTTCCATTGTCTCTCAAGCACCCTCATTCATCCCCATTCATTCAGGAACCAAGTTACATAGAAGGGGTAAGTATGAGTCATAGGTTACACCATACACAACAGGGCGTTGGGACAAGATGGGGACAAGATGGGAACAAGATGAGAACCTGACACGAAAAATAGATACTTGACATCACTTATACCAACCCACATTGCAGGCCTAAATCATACAATGTTAATATGAAATGATAAAAATCAATGTACAAATGATAGGAATACAATATAATACAAGTATGAGTCATAGGTTACACCATACACAACAGGGCGTTGGGACAAGATGGGGACAAGATGGGAACAAGATGAGAACCTGACACGAAAAATAGATACTTGACATCACTTATACCAACCCACATTGCAGGCCTAAATCATACAATGTTAATATGAAATGATAAAAATCAATGTACAAATGATAGGAATACAATATAATACAATAAAAAACAGTAAAAATCAATACAAACATAACAGAACACTAGTTACAATATATAAAAAAAGGGCTTCTTACAATAATAGTATACAAAAACTTAGCTTAGCTTACCTAGTACTTGTAATCACTTAGAGAGGGTAGAGAGAAAGTCAGAAATGGTTGGGGAAGGGGAGGGAATACATTTTTTAATAAAAAAGAAGAAAAACTGGGGGAGAGTTGTATAACATTTACCACCTGGGTTACCCTTACCCTCTCAGCCCTGCCAGTCCCCTTCACACCTGACCTGCCCCGCCAGCCCTGCCAAACCAAAAACCAAATACCCAGTCCAACAAAAAGTAATTTTAATTAGCCTGGGTCTTGAACTGCCTGACCCATAACAATTTGATCTTTGAAGTACATGTGAACACAGGGAACAATTTTTTTTAGAATCCAAAAAAATTGTATTTTTCATTAATCTGAACCTTGAACTGAATCACCGGTAAAATTTTGCAAGATTAGCCCCTGGAGTCTTGTTGAAGTATTGCAACAGAGATTCAATGGATTTCCATGCATTTACAACTGAACCCAAGCACCACCTGGTGGTGCAATAGTTGCAAAGCAGGGAAAATCACAATTTCAGACACAAGCCAGATCCAAGTTACAAATTTAAAACAATAAAAATAACCCTCATAGAAGAAATTCAGGAGCTAAAACTAAAAATGCAAGAGGTGTTTTAAATTACCACAATAAAAAAAATCTAAAATGATAAAATCAGCTGATAATGTGGATACACAGATGCTATTTAGCTAGCTTAGTGGCGATTTTTGTCACGTGGACACAGGAAAAGTGTAATGTGGAAACAGGAGAGGTGTCATGTGGACAAGCACCCTAATACTCCACCCTGCAAGGACCTACAGGTTGTTACAACAACTGACAGAGCACTCAGAAAGCAGGGTAGATTTTTACTTACAGACTAACTAAAGTAGATATAAATATAGCACACACTTTCATGAGCTGAAACTCACTTAATCAGATTCTGTAAAAGGACATACAGAAAACAGAATATAAGGAGCGAGAAATTTGAATACCAAAGACAAGGGAGGGGAAGAAAGCAGGAGAAGGGGGACAGTGCTGGGAGAGACAAGTAAGCAAGTAATTAACTGGTAGGAACAAAGGAGCACCCACGTAGGTGATGCGTAGGGAGGGCATGGTGGGGGGCACATGCCCCCCTGAGATTGGCCACTGCTGAAGCTGCTACCAGCTTCTGTGGGCAGTCGCCACTTGTGTCCCCCACCCCTTGCAGCTGACGTAGCTGGTGGCATCTGTGGGTGGTCCCCACTTGCCACCCTGCTGCCCCCCACCACTCCCACCACTGGTGATGGCTGGGGGCAGTCCCCGCTCACTGATCACCACTGTGGTGCCCCCCTAGTCTCAGAAGGCACCAATCGTTCATGAGCACCCACACTAAATGTTAACTGTGGAGCTGCCTAATTAGCTCTACAATAAATGTCTCCATAGCTGGGTCTACATAGCAATTAGTGTGCATGAATAAAATGCCTGTTAAACATGTGCCCTGAAGCAATAAACCGCAGAGCAATAAACTCTAGAGTTTATTTATGCACAACATATTGAGCCAGGTCAGCCTGCTAGCATGGGTTTGCTCCCCCCAGCTCAATGTGTTGTGGAGGGGCTGACTGGGGCACAAGGGTACTTCAACATGGGGCTAGTTGGCAGGCAGCCCTCACACTGTAGCACCCTCATGTCCCAGCCAGCTAGGGCAGTGTCTGTGCATGAAAAAGCTTAGCAGCAGGTTAGTACTTGTATTTACAAGTACTACCCTGCAGTACAGTTTATTAGCTTTCTATACCCTAATAGGGGTGCACCTGTAGAAGTTGAGATGTTTACTGTGCAGTAAATGCCTGTGCAGTAAATGTCCCATGTAGACATGCTCTGTATCTACACATATGGCCCTATTAGGCTGCAGATTAATAGTACTTGCATTTACAAGTAGACTGCAGTGGAGTTTTGTCATGTGCAGCAGTGCACATGTAGACATTGACTTGGTTGACTGGGGCATGAGGGTGGTTTGGTGCAGGAGCTGCCTGCTGGCTAGCCCTGCACTAAAGCACACTCAGGCCCCAGCCATCCCCTCTGCAGAACACTGAGCCAGGTTGGAGCATCTCTGGGCTGGCAGGCTGACCCTCTGGGGCTTCTGACAGCTAGGGGTGCGCCCACCTGACTCAATGTGCTGCACTCCTGGGCACACCTGCAAACAGCACACCCAGAGCAATAAACTTCAGTGTAATAAGGACCAGAGTTAATTACAGAGCATTAATAGGAAGGTGTAGGTGTACCCAGGGGGTGTGTCTACATGTACAATTAATGGTAAGCAATAAACTCCAGAGCAGTTTGAACCACAGTAAACTACTCAGGGGTGCAGCATCTACATGTGTGCCTGGGACAGAAGCAGCTTGGATTGGGACAGAGCAGTTTACACCGGGGCCACTTGGTGTCAGGCAGTGGTCACAAGTGGCAGAGGGGCTGGCTGGGGCATGATGATCCTGAAAGTGTAGAGCCATGTGGCTAGGCAACAGGCAGAAGCCTGGCCCCTGGCTGGCTGGGCTGACCAGGTGCAATTTACACCTATGGTGAGCATCTAAACTGCAGTAAATTACTTCAGTGTAAGACAGTATTGTCCCCGACAGCATTATCTTACTGCAGCATTAATTCATTTACTGTGGCTTAATACTGTCACACATGTAGGGCACTTGTACATGTGATGGGGGTTTAGTCCCCTAAATTGAAATGGTGTGTTTTTAATTGCGATGATTGAAAACCCACCATTTCAATTCAGGGGCTTCCATCACTGTTACAGCAAGGGGCCTTTTTCCTTTTTTTTGGCAGAGCCTATCTGTATCTCCCATGACCAGGGAGTGAGCTGCTGGCGAGTAGGGTGCTAGTTGTGTAGCAAAACCCCCAGTTTTTCTTTTTTAATACAAATATATATATCTATATATAATAGATATGCATTCCCTTCCCTTCCCCAATTACTTCTGGATTTTCTTTCTGTCCCTCTCTATTCCCTATAGACAAGCATAAGCAAACTCAGACTTAGGGTAAGCTTTAACATTTTTATTTTGGTAGCAAGTTTTTGGTTTTGGATATCCACTGTTTTATATTGTATTATTATTATTATTAGGTTTGCATTGATTTTTACTGTTGTATATTGTATTGTCATCATTTCCGTATTGATTTTTATTGTTTCATATGGATATTGAATGGTTTAGGCCTGTGTTTGTAAGTGAACCAAAGTCATGTCAGGTTTCCATTGTGTATGTCAAGTCTCCATCTTGTGTCCTCTGCCTGGGCATCCTCTGTGTTGCAACTGTATGATTCATGTACCCCTCCCATATAAATTGGTTCCCGGATGAATGAGAGTTTTTGAGAATGATTGAAATACAATGGTAGCAGGCCTCTACTGAATGGCCTGTAATGACCAGGCCATCACCTCGCATTGATTCATCCAGGAACCATGGACCTCACCCAGGAACAGAGACAAGAACCCAGCATTTGAGAGACAAAAGACCCTGCAGAACCAGCAACTCTACCATTGTACCCCACCATGACAGACACCTGAAACTGCACATCCCTGCATGGAGCACACGTGCTCAGTACACCAGGGGCTGACCCTTGCCTGGGCATGCCTCCTGTCACTAGGGTCACATAAGGTCTGCCCCTATAAAAACAGGCAGTGAAGACAGACCCAGTGGGACGCCTTCTCCATCTGGACCAGCACCATGCCACACCACCTATCCACCCAGAGACCCTGACAGCGACCCCCCCTCTGGACAACACCTACTGGACAAAGACCCCTTTCCAGCCTGGATAGGTAGCTATCACCCCACCCCCTCTTCAAACAAGGACTTGGACTCCGCTTCTCTTCCCTACCTGGACTCCAACCCTTCTACTGAGTCTCTTTCTCCTGCTGCCATTGTGTGTGTGTGTGTGTGTGTGTGTGTGAACCAATAACTTCATAGGGCTGTGTAGTGTGTTGTCAGTTTAATAAAACTGTTATTTGGACCCCTAAGTTGGGTTTTGCTTTACTATGTTTTGGCTCTGCTTCAATCTCTGCTCCTCACCCCTATAACTTCTGTCTCATTTCTCCCTCTCCTGCTTTTGGCTCACTGCCACCTCCAACACCTGTCCTGAGCTCCTCTCTGTCTCCAACCCCCCTGTTTCTTTGCCACTGTCTTATCCCCACTGCCTTTTCCTTTTCCCCTGAACAATCAGGTTTCTGCCTCAGTTTCTTTCCTGGCTGTCTTCTCCTTGCCACCACTTATCTGCCCGCCCCCCCAATATCTACCTTAAGTCAATCCAAGCCTAAACTCCTCAGCCAGCTTCTCTGTTGTCCACCAGTTCTAATCCCGGTTCTGGCACCTTTTACTCCCTATACTTTAACTCTCTTTTCTCTCTCACCTTAACCTTCCCCCAAGTATCCCAGGTACCCCAAGCACACATATACGTACTGTACCACCCAAGTTAGGAATTTACCTGTGTGTGTACCTTAAGTCAATCCAAGCCTAAACTCCTCAGCCAGCTTCTCTGTTGTCCACCAGTTCTAATCCCGGTTCTGGCACCTTTTACTCCCTATACTTTAACTCTCTTTTCTCTCTCACCTTAACCTTCCCCCAAGTATCCCAGGTACCCCAAGCACACATATACGTACTGTACCACCCAAGTTAGGAATTTACCTGTGTGTGTGTGTAGGTGGGTTGTATGTGTGTGAACTTATGAGTGCATGTGTGCATATATGTTATTGTGTACATGATATACAAATTAGTGATCTGTATCTAACTTTTGGGGTGTATAGTATATATGCTTGAATTGATGATAGGTATGCATGTGCCTAGACTGGTTTGGATGTGTATGTGCCCAAGCTGGTAATGTGTGTGTGTATGCACCTAATTGATTTGTGTGTTTGTATATGTGCAATTGTGTCACACCCTCCTGTCTAACAGTGCAATGCTGAGATCCTGAGAGTTGGCCTGACCCCACAAGGCAACAGTTGCAGTGGTGCTGCCCAACTGGGCACTGCTCCCTGGGTGGGCTTGGGGGAGAGCTGGATCTGGCGGGTGCTGCCCGTGAGCTGGGGCAGCACCTGTGCAGCTAGCACCCTGCCCGGGTGGCCCCAGGAGCTGCTGCTGCTGTGGAGGGAAGGACCGCCCTTCCTTTCTTCCATAGCTCATGGGCTATGAGGCCTGGCAGCAGCTCACATGGGCAGGCTTTGCTGGAAAAAAAAAAGCAGTGAGGGGCCTGACCCTCCCCCCTTCCACACGCAGACTGCCCCACCTCTCACAGCTGGGGACTGAGCTGCCAGTGGTCCCTGAGCTGCAGGGGGTCCCAGTCCTTCCCTCCATGGTGGTGGCACCTCCTGGGCCCACCTGGGTGGGCTACTAGCAGGAGGGCACTTCTCCAGATCGGAGGCAGCACCTAGCCAATCCAACTGTTCCCCAAGCCCAAGCTGGGGCAGCAACCACTCTCTAGCAGCCCACCTGGGTGACTCTGGGGTTTCTGCCACCATTGAAGGAAGGACCATGGCTCCCTGCAGCTCTGGGGCCACTCAGCCCACCAGCAGCTTGCCACAGGTGAGATAGGGGGGAAAAAAAGGATTGGGCCCTTCTCTGCTTCTGCCTTCAGCCCACCTCTCCTGCTGCAGTGGGGGCAGGGGAGAGGAGGGAGGGCTGCAAGGCTGCTGTGTTACAAATAACTATGTTGCAAACTATACTACATGCAGATGTGGTTTAGCTTGCAACATAACAAACTCATTTAAATTGTAAAAAACCCCCACACATGTACAGCGTGACTCAATTAAACTGCAAAAATCACCAATTTTCATCATGTCTCCAAGCACCTGGAGACAATGATGCTTTACTCTGCAGCTAATTAGCCTACCCTTCAGTTAAGTGAATGTGTAGATGTAGCCACTGACATTGCACTCAGTGACCCTTTGTTCCTATTGTTTCTCATACACAGAGAACTACATTGACCAAGGAGAAAATGTAGGAACACCACCAAGTGCTAGCAAGGTGCACCCTTAGCTCAAGAATTTCCCCTAGGAGCTTTGTGAAGAGATAGGGACTGCCACTTTTTCTAGCCTAGCTTTTCTAGACCTGCTTTTATTTTAATATCATATGACTGAACAGATATATACCAGATATGTGGGCGCTTCTCAAACATTCATGTATTGGTCCAGTATCAGCAAAGTATACTGGGCTCAACTCAGTTCTCAAATGTTTTTGTTTCCTCATTTTATGTTTACACTAAGAAGTTAATTGTGCACATGCAGACTTGGTCTGGTGCACACTAGGGGTGTAGACAGAAGGAACAATTTTTATGGCAATCTGGCCATAGAAAGCAGTTTATAGCTGTGACCAAACATTAGTGCATGGCTGCAGACTGCGTAAAAAATGGCCCATCAGGTCAAAGTCTGACCCCTCATCTCATGAGGTATCAGATAAAGACATTTAAAAATGTAGCCTCTATTGTAATTTGTGTCTGGGGAGCTCGCAGCCTGTCATTGTTTTCATAATGGGAGGAGGAAAAGGAGTGGAGGGAGTTCAGTTTGGGGGGTTTTCAGCCCCCCATGGAGAGTGGGGCAGGTGTATTGGAGCCCCCACTCCACCCCCAAGGTGGGGGATCTCCAATTCACCCAGCCTACCCTTCAGCACCAGCTGGGGAGCCCCAAGAACAAGCTCCCTCCACTGCCTTTCCTCCTTTCCATTCTTAAAACAGGAGCACTGGCAGAGAGTACTGGCCATTGCTATGGGAACCTGGCTGCAGGCTCCCAACCTGCAGCTAGATTCCCCTCCTCCTGGAACCAACACTGAACTTCTGTTTGGTCTGGGGTAAAGCTGTAACTCAGAACACTGCAAAAATCATTCTGATTTACAGCTGGGAGCTGCATTTCTGTCTGTACCCTAGATGATGGAAATTTGAACTTATGGAATTGAAGGTCCTTGATTGTCCATGCCCTGTATTTTGTGTGTCATTGATACAAGAGTTGTAAAATTTACAATGCAGATTTGATAGAGTTTTACAGATATTTTACAAACAATATTCTTAGGTGTCAGCAGGTGTCTTAGGACATTGGAAGACAAGGCTGCTCACCTATCATACCTTGTTTTTTTTTTACCTTTCCCCTGTAGCATTAACTGAATTTATTATAACATTTATAAGCCATTTCAAGGTGAAACTGGCTACACTGGGGGAGTACAGGTGGATTGATGTTATTTTCTAGCTGTGCATCTGTCCAAATTACTAACTACTTGGGTGAAACAGTCCAGGTTCCTATTTCATTGAAAACACCTTTGCATAACAGTTGGCAGACAAAGTTATTTGGGTAAATCTGATATCTTTTATTAGACCAACCTTGTCTGCCAATGTCCTTAGACAAATATGGCTACAACCTATAACCCTGTTGCATAACAGTTAACATTTTAAAAGGATCCCTTGGCTACTATCCAGAACTCCTTGGAGAAGCTCTACCTGACTAAGACTTTTGCATGTCAAGTATGTAGTACACCAAAGGAAACTTTTTCAACTACTACTTAGGAATATAAACATTATGTTTCATTCCTGACTGACTTTGATCACAACAGTCTCCAAGTCTGAACACAAGATCAGGTGTTAAATTTAGCAATATCTGACCAGTGGAAGTTCAACATAGAAAATTCAACCTGGAGATAAAGATACAACTTTTTAGGAGGGGGTGGAGGGGAAATAAGTAATCTTTGGAACAATTTGTCAAGGGATGTGAATCACCTTCCTGCTTGGAAGTCTTTGAATACAAATTTGATATTTTCCTAAAATACAAACTATAATGCTGACAACTTATAGAACAGGGAAGAAGAATTAAATCAGGGATCAAATTAGATGACTTCAACTTCAGTCCAAATGCTTTGAAAATATAGGGATAAAGGTTTGCCAAAGTGTATATTTCATTATGGACATATGCAAACCGTGAGACCCCAAAGTAAGTGAATAATAATAATAATAATAATAATAAATAATAATAATAATAAACCTACCACACTCATTATATGCAAAGATCTCTACATCCTTTATTTTCTAGACACTGAGGATAACACAAACAATAATTACACAAAGTGACAGAGTTTCACATTTTGCTCATCTCTTCAGTCTGTTACTGAAGCTGTGCTGCATCCTTATTCCTCCCCGTCAATCTTCTTGCTCTGAACCTCCCGGGTCTTCACTCGAAGTTTGTTGACCTGGGACTCCGCCATGTCAGCCCTCTCCTCAGCCTCTTCCAGCTCATGCTGGATCTTGCGAAACTTGGAGAGGTTGGCATTGGATAGCTCCTCCTGTGGATGGACAGAGAGAGCTGTGAAAACCAAAGCTCTGACATGTCCAACTCTGACTTGAGGGGCTGTGATGGCTGAAGGGAAGGGGAAGGTCTTGATTCTCTGACACCCACTTACCATTTTTTTATCAGAAAACTAAGCATAAACCTTCTTGTTTTCATCAGTTTCTACACAACTACTAAATGAATGCACAGTAACTCAAGTTACTGGGCAGTAGCATTGTGATGAACGTCTTTTTAGTGATGCTACTGCGCAGTAGTGTTGTGCTATGGTTTTTGCTACATGATGCTACTGCACAGTAGTATCGGCCTACTGCACATTCAGTGTCTTGTGTAGATGTGGCCTGTGAGTCTTTTAAGGTGATCATTTCAGGTGAGTGCTATAAAAAAGCCCCATAGTGTCAAGGGGTTTTAGGTTAGGCTATAATAAATTAGCATGCATACAATTAGAATGAGTTCACTTCTGGTTATTGTACAATTAGAATGAGCGCACTTCTGGTTTGTACTAAAAGAATAAGGTTATACCTTCCAGTGAGAAGTATCTTACCAAGGAGAGGAGAAAGACCGAACTGAATTAAATGGGTAGATCAATTATTTTCTATCAGAATCCCTATAAACCTGTCACACGGATGGGGAACTTCTGTCTAGCACTGAAATATACCCACCAACATAAAGGACTAGCCTATAAATCTGAACTTTTCCCCTAAAGAAATCAAAAACATTCTGATAAACAATGAACGCTGGTGCAAAGCTCAGATTTAAATAAAGAGTTTAAATTAATGAAATTGGAATTAACAGTTCTTACTATCTGTTTTTACTACACAAGTATGCACTACAGTTCAGATTCATTCAGTTCTAATCCCTTTTGCCATTGCTGTAAAAGTGTCTTTTACAAATTTTTTGAGTCTGACTTTTTTCATCTTAAAGGGAAATATTGTTAAAAGTATGACCAAAATCAGGTCGGCCATCTTTGCTGACACTAGTGTGAATAATACTTTTCCAATGTTTCTACCAGAGAGTGTGCCATCTGCTAAACCGATGAAAAAAGGTATTTCAAAACTTGCACAATCCCCTATGCAAAATAGAAATTTCCAATCAGTTTCTTTCTTTTTAAGTACTTTATAAGCACATTTCTTCAAACCTTTTCTTCACATCTTCTAAATGACGGACACCTTCAAGGTACTTTAATTAAGGTATATTTACTAAGTTAAAACACCTGGATCCAGATGTTGTACCTGTATGTGGGTGGAATAAGATATGGAATGGAGCCTTTAGCAATCAAGGTAATTAAGAGCTTGGTTAATGAGTTTAGTAGAACTTAAGCTGTGCAGCCTGTTAAGGATCATTCCAAGGGTTGTATTTACTTCTCTGAAAAACCGATGGAGCATAAATGCTCCCCGAGATTAATATTAGAAAAGAATTTACCAGCATGGCACAGTGAAGAGGTTTGTGGCAGGGGTTGGAATGTTATGTTGCACTGCCTACACACAATGGAATGTAAAAGGAGTATAAATAAGCTATTGCCTCCAGGGGAGCACAGTTCCCTTCTGAAGTTGTGACATTGCCTGATATTACCCTAAATTACTGGTTCCTGAGTGCATTTTGTTTACTGCACCCTCCCAAATCCAATTATCCTGAGGCTGGCACTAGAGTTTTTTGGAGACAGGCACATAGCTGTCCTCCAGCATTTGTGGTCTGAACCTTCCCATTTGTCCACAATGGATGTTAGGATATCCAGTAAAAACTCATGTTATGCTTACTTGAGATTTTGTATAAAACAGATGACACCAAAACTTCAGAAGGCTTAACTAGATAAACAGGCAGGTGAAGAGACATACACAATATCAGCAGAGCAGAACTTCTGCTCCAGCAGAAGATGAGCTTGTCCAAACACAAAGTGACACTTACAGCCTCCTCAGCTTGTCTCTTGTAAGACTTCACTTTCATCTGAAGTTTGTCAACTAGATCCTGGAGCCTGAGCACATTCTTCCGGTCCTCCTCAGACTAGAAAGAATATGATTTGGAACAGAGTCAGTTCATTTGCCCATTACCTTCCTGTTTCATGCCTATTGAGCAATGAAAGGAATGTTTATTATAAAATATAAGCATAAAACCTGGATGTAATCAACTCAACATTTCTAACACTGTCTTTCAAACCCCTTCCTGGTACACTCTTGTTTTCCCATGGAATTGCTGCTGACTGCTTTACTGCTTAAGAACGACAACAAAAAATCCTTCCCTTGCAGGTTCATGTGTAATCTGACCTGCTGTGAGACATATACATGAGCAAAGACTCCTTTTTTACCTGGTAGGTCAGTTCCTTTACTCTCCTCTCATATTTACGCACACCCTTAATAGCATCAGCACCGCGTTTCTGCTCATTCTCAACCTCTGCTTCCAGCTCACGTACCTGCAATGAGAAAATGCCTTATTAGCACTTCACCTATGACCGAACACTGGACATGCTTATTATATATTTACACATTTTCAGAGTACACACTCTGGCCTCCAGTTTCTGGAGTTGTTTCTTGCCACCCTTCAGAGCCAGCTGCTCAGCCTCATCCAGACGGTGCTGCAGGTCCTTCACTGTCTGCTCCAGGTTCTTCTTCATCCTCTCCAGGTGGGCACTTGTGTCCTGCTCCTTCTTCAGCTCCTCAGCCATCATGGCTGCCTAGTGAGCAAGGGAACAAAATCAATCCAAAGAATCATGCATTACAGGCAGAAACAGAGCCCTGATCTTCAAGGACAGATATCTCCAACTCACATCAGTGATTGCCTTCTTGGCTTTCTCTTCTGCATTGCGTGCTTCCTGGATTGTCTCTTCCACTTCACTCTGTATTTGTGAAATGTCTGTTTCCAGCTTCTTCTTGGTGTTGATCAGGCTGGTGTTCTGTTTAACAAAAATAAAATTATATCTTTTATTGTCAGACCAAGTGTATCAAATCTAGAGAATGAAGTGAATATTAGTCTTTAATTTAGAGATTTCCATTAACTTTGTATAATAGCATTGTCTGTAATAGCATTCTCTGCTAAATAAATTGTCACTGCAGGATGTTGACAGCTTATCAGTGAAAAGCTGCAAATATTTTTAGAAAAAAATTCTATGTACATTTCCATAGACTGACAATGTTTTGTACCAATGCTGTATGTGCTCATAATAAGGAAAGGGAAAGAAAGGGGATAGCATTTTCTTTAAATTAATAGATATCTTACTATCTTAAGCAGGTAAGCAGTTATCAGCACTGGGCAAGCAAGCCTAGAATGCACCTTACACCCATTTCTTAAATATACACCAAGGTACTGACAATATAGCATTGTCTGGTATTTATTATATGTCATTATAAAAGGGCACATCTGGACAAACATATTCAAAGTCATCACGTGATTAATAACTTAATGCAAATGTTTTGGTAGCACACGCCATTTGGTGCCATCTGGTCTTTAAAAGCAAGTCATTCCTCTTTAGTGATGCTTTCTGGATCTGAGAAAAGTCCGGTTTGCCAGGGAACGTTTAATACTGTCTAGTGGTAGTAAGTATGTTAGATGCAGGGTCAGAGGCAGGAAACACAAACTTTCCATTCAGACTGGTTAGGATTAGGGGTGCATTGATAGAGATTTTGGGGGCCGATACTGATAGCCAGTTTTTAAGGAGATGTATCGGGCAATACCGATCCGATTTCCAATACAGCTGACTGCAGCTGGTAAGTCTGTTGTGGTGAAAGGGGAGGGGGGAGGGAAGGGGTGTGGGGAAGCAGGTCAATGCCCCCCATGGTGAGAGAAAGAATGAGCCTGGGGCTGGGATAGGCACTGCCCAGCCAGGGCAGGGCAGGGCAGGAAGCAGGATGGAGCCGTGGGAGTCGCAGCTCCCACTGCTCGTCCAGGAGAGCATGGGGGAGAGGGGTGCCCCTGGATCTTCATTGGGCAGGGCAGCCAGGCTGCAGAGCTGTGCTTGGGGTGGGTGGTGGTGATGCTGGGAGGAGGGTTATGGCAGGGGCCTGCAGCCACCCCAAATTTTGCCATAGCCCCCTGTAATCCCCTCCCAGGTCACTACCGCTCACCCCAATTGCAGCACAGCACAGGTCCCAACCCCAGCATGCAGCTGTAGCCTGCCTGGCCTGCCCTGCACAGATCTGGGGCACACACACCCCCACCATGCCCTCCTGGATAAGCGGTATGCAGTGGTTACCATGGGGGGCATTGATCTGCACCCCCATGCCCCTTCCCTCCCCCCTCCCCTTTTACCCTAACAGGCTTATCAGCTGCACACAACTCTCGACACTGATGTACTGTGCTCCTGCACACATGCACGGGCATTTATTGGCCAAATTATTGGCCACATCAGGTCGATTTCTGATATAGTCATTTTTTTTTTTTTTATGTTGGTGCTGACCCAACAGGTGCACCAATTTATTGGTGCACCTCGAGTTAGCATATTATATTTTCTTGCATATAACACACCTCCAAATAAAACATGCACCTTGTTTTTGGAAGGCAGAATGTAGGAAAAAAAAGATTTTTTCTGGAGTCATAGATGACTGTGATATAGAGTAAGTCCTCCTGGGAACATAGAATATATAGAAAGTGTTGCATCAGGAATGTCCTGGTGTGGCAAACTGTCTCCTGCAATGGCACACTTTTTGGACTTTCTATGTTTCCAGAAGGACTTACTCTGTCACAAAAGGTTATGCCCCAGACCTGTGCAAAGGGCAGTAGCAAGACTGTTTGTTAGCTCTTACTGTAAGTAGTACTTTAGATAAGTTCCTATAAATTAAGTTTTGTTTCCACATCACAAGCCTCAGCAAGATACTATCAGCCATAAATGATGGGTAAGTGTAAAGATGGGGGGCGGTGGGGGGAGGGCACAACTCCACGCTGCCACCACCACCACTGCTGCAGCTGCCAGGCACTGGCTCTGGCTGGGATGCAGCCATGATTCAAATTACAGGGGAGATCGAGGGGGCTGAGCCCCCCCATAAGAAACAAGAGCCCCCCCATAAGAGACTAAGCAGCACAGGCAGCAGTGGTGGTAGCAGCGGTGGCTCCTTCTGGCTGCCACTGCTGAAGACAACTTCAAGAGTCAGAGTGTAATTTGAACTGTGGCTGCAACCTTGTACCTTGCCATCAATGCAGAAATCTGGAAGAGCACATGCCCCCCTGTGCCCACCCCATTCATTGCCTATGCTACCACCAGCTCACTTGCTTCTTCAGGCCCAAGCTACAGTGCTCAGTCAGTAGCTATGGTTATTCGATGGTTAACACAAGGGTCTGGTCTTTCGATTTCCAGGCATAAAAGGCAGAAATCCTTGCAGTTTTGTGGCACGAACTCCAGAAGTGCTCCTTTTCTACAGACGAAAACAACTTTCCTGTTTAAAATACACACCCCAATTTTTGGGAGCTGATTTTGGGTAAAAAGGTGCATGTGAACGTGAGAAAATATGGTATTTGAAAAAGGCTACACGGGATCCATTGAGATTCTTCTCCATATTATGATTGCAATATTATTGACATGCATGTTAATTACCTATATACAGGTTTCAGCGCAGCAGCATTAGGAACACCAAGGATGAGTGTTCAGTTCTTTGTTTTCTATTCATCATTGACTCATTCTAGGCAATGTAAGGACAAAAGCCATTTCAGCAAAGGTGATAATTCTTTTCTTAAAACCCCAATTAGTCCTCTTTGGAGAAGGATCTATATATAGCAGTCCCTTGCATAATTTTTTTCTGGCATGTTTTCAAACTCGATTCTGACCTGGGTGTGTAGGAGCTGCACACGTTCACTTGCATCCAAAAGCTCTTGTTCAGCCACTTTTCTTCCCCTCTCTGTCTGTTCCAGGGCTGCCCGTAGCTCCTCAATTTCAGCCTGCATCAGGTTAGCTCTGCGCTCAACAACAGCAACCTGCTCTTTTAGATCTTCTTGGGTTCTAAGAGCATCATCCAAGTGCAGCTGCGTATCCTACAAAATGAATGAAAGAAATTATTTAGCATTACAGTACTCCTGGAGCTGTCAAACTATTAGCTCATCCATATAAATATGCATATGTTTGGTTTAGCAAACCTTGAGTGCTCCTTGTGCATTTCTCAGACTCTTTTGTGCTTCTGCAGCCTGGCGATTGGAATGGCTCAGCTGGATCTCTATTTCATTCAGATCCCCCTCCATCTTCTTTTTCAGCCTTAGAGCATCATTTCTGCTCCGGACCTCAGCATCCAGGGTACTCTGCATGGACTCAACAACTCTGAGGTGGTTTCTTTTGAGCTGATCAATTTCTTCATCTTTTTCAGAAATCCTCCGGTCAATATCAGACTTCACTTGGTTTAGCTCAAGTTGGATGCGAAGGATTTTCCCCTCTTCATGTTCTAGTGAGGCCTTACCAAGATCAAATGAAGCATTAATAGGAGAAGAAAAATATTATCTACTGAATACTCTGATTCAGAAATATTTCACTCAGTGTTCCTTGAAGACCAAGTCTCCATCACACCCATATGAGAGAAATGTTCTCTCTCATATTCCCTCATTGCACTGTCATCAAAACACAATTTTCCTCATGTTCCTTTGAATTATTCCCATAAGAGCTTACAGTTCAAAGACAATAAAACATGGTGCATACCTCTGCTTCTTCCAGAGCAGCCTGGATTTCAGATTTCTCTTGCTCAATCTGCTTCTTCACTTTCTCCAGCTCATGGATGGCCTTCCCTCCCTCTGCAATTTGCTCCGTCAGGTCAGAAATCTCCTCTGTTGGGTTATAGACAAAGTACTCAGTCAGACAAAGGACAAGTGGAGGAAGGCACTTTCCAAGGGAATTGGCAGTTAGCAGTATTACAGACATAGATAGACTGGACCTAGTGGGTACACGAGCTTCCCATAAGGCCCTTATTAGACAAAGGGATCAGGGGACTTACGTTGCAAGTTCTTGTTCTCACGCTTCAGGGTTTCAAGATGGTCCAAAGACTCCTCATAAGCATTCTTCACTTTAAAAAGTTCAGTGCTGAGAGAGCGAGACTCCTTCAGAGAGGCTTCCAGTTCAGCCTGAGCTTCCTCATATTTCTGCTTCCATTCTGCCAGAATCTGGAGAAGAAGAAGACCCTGTTCAGTAAAAGTGGAGCTCTCTGGAGGATGTAGTATCTATCACCTAGAAGCTTTAGCCTAAAGTACCTTATCAAAATTCTTTTGTTTCTTATCTAGTGCTGCACAGGCAGCATTTGATCTTTCCACATCAATCATGAGGTCCTCCACTTCATTCTGGAGCCTCTGCTTTGTCTTTTCAAGGGAAGCACATTTGGAGTTCACAGCTTCTACGTGCTCCTCGGCATCCTGCAGACGTTGAGCAAGCTTCTTCCTGAAAGACAGCAAACACAGCCATGTTAGGAAAGTCACATGGGAATTGAATTGTATGCAGCTGCTCTGGGATTCACCAGAGCAACTTAGCCACCTTGGCTAGGGACAGACTTTCAAAAAGCCTGAGCCTAATTGATTCAATGTTTGCAGGTTAGTTTAACCTGCAAAGCTTGAGCTGATTTGGAGGTGGATAGACATTCACTTTTCATTCCATAAATGCAGGCACATGCCTGCAGTGACTCAGACTAGAAGCTGGGGTGCACTAGAGGTGCCCTCCCTTCCTTTCTACAGTACTGAGCTGAGGCAGGATGGGGGGATTGTATGGCCAGGCCCTGGCATGAAACTCTGATTAGCCCAGTAGGGAATTGATAACAGTGCTTATCACCCCTAACTCACTGTTTATTACCCCATTAAGAAAACAGGGGGACATTACCAGATACCTGTTGATTCTGCCTGTCGCAGCATGGACCAAAGGGAGCCAGCATGTAGTTTGCTATCTAATACACAGATACATATCAGCAAGGCAGAGGGGAGGGAGTGGGGGTTGGGGGAGCAGCCTGCAAGTCTCTGCCAGAGCTGCAGCCAGGGAGCAAAGGGGAGGGGACAGCTCTGCTATGGAGTGGAGAGTCCCACACAGCCCAGAGAGAATGCCAGGGTGCTGGGGATTTCTGGTTTAACTTAAACCAGCAAGGGGTCTGAGACAGACATTGCATAAACTGGTTTGACTCAAATCAGTTAAATCAATTACAACATTCAACCAGGTTTATCTCAAACCAGTTTCAGCCATTTTCAAACTGGTTTATGTGCACTGAACATCTATTCTGTTACAGGTTTAAACCAGTTTCTGATCACTTAAACTGGTTTATGTGTAATGTCTGTCTCTAGCCCTTGGGGTTTAAGACCCCAGTGCATACACACTGCAGTCCATGGACTCTTCTACCCTCAGTGTGTGTGCTGGACATGGCTTGCTTAGTCTTTTGAACCTTATGGCACAAGTTTGCCACTTTCTAACCCACATCACTGAAAGTCTCCCAAAAGGGCATCCTGAACCTTCTCTTAGCACATACTTAGCTTCTTCCAGCTCCTCTGTCCGCTGAATAGCATCAGTTTCATATTTGGTTCTCCACTGAGCAACTTCACTGTTGGCTTTGGACAGGGCACGTTGCAGTTCGCCCTTGGCTTCCTGCTCCTCTTCAAATTGTTCTCGCAGCAAGTCACAGTCATGGCGAGCAGACTGCAAGGCATGGGCCAGTGCATTCTTGGCCTGGAAAAATGACAGGCTTACTATAGTAACTAAATATCTTGGGAAATGACCTGGGAGGGAGATCTACCAGGCTGTGGAATGCTATCCCAGCAGAAGGGGTATCAGATCCTGATAAAGTCCTCACCTTTATCTCCTCCTCTAGTTGCCTCTTCAGTTCCTCAATCTGTTGGGTAAATGCTTGCTTGCCCCTTGACAACTGTGAAATCAAACCATCTTTTTCTTCCACCTGGCGAGAAAACTCACCTGAAAATGACAAGCGACAGTAGGGATATCATGTAGCTGTATTGAACTATAAATAACTATTCATTACATGAAAATTTACAAATTTTTAAAAAAGCAGCAGTGTAACTGGTGGGAGGAGGGGGGGGAAGAGGGAGATGAATGGGGCAGTTCTAAAGCTAGTTGATGCTTTAGTTGGCATCTCTACATTCTTCTACCCCTAGCATCACAGTCCTGTGCTGTTGCTCCCCAGAGTTGTGGACCTGCCGTGCTATGCCTCTGCTAAGCAGTAAAGGAACCTCTAGAAGATTATGATGCTACAGCACTGTAGGGCTAATAATAGGTTTTAAGCAGCATGGTGAGTAGGCTGTTTTTCATAGAAGGGCCATTTCCTGCTCCTTGAACAATTTCTTCTGCATGTACTCATATTTCTACTTCAGAGAAGTGTCTTACCTGATTCTGTCTGTAAACGAGCTCTTTGAGCACTGAGGTCATTAATTGTTCGTTGGTGCTCCTCCTCCTTTGTCTTAATCTCACTAAGCTGGTCCTCCAGAGTGCGGCACATCTTCTCAAGATTTCCCTGTATATAACATGGATCAAAAGAAAGTGGATGAACATCTGTATTTTGATCAGAGGAACTCTGTTATACTTTTTCTGCATTTTGCATTAATTCATAGGTGGATAAAAGTATAGGTAATGTTAGGACTGTGACTAAGGGCAATAACCCAGGACACACACTTTTCCAAAGTTTTTCTGTTCTCATTGAGACTTAAAACCATGCTCCTGGGTGGTTTTATCTTCCTGTTCCACATACCTCCCTTCCTGGTTGCCCAGTGGGCTAGATTCAACCAGATTGATAATGGATGCTCTTGCCCTTGCTTCGCCCATTGCCCATTAAGTAGTGCACTTTATTAGAAAATTGGAGATATGCAGTCAAATGCACTCAGGATGAAGAAGTTTTCTACTTCCTGGGCTAATGCTGTAACCTTTTTGCTTTGGGGCTAAAATGAGAGAGTGAACTGTTCTGTATCAAACAGTTGCCAGTCATGGTTCTTCTCTGTATCCAGTTCTAAGGACTTAAGACTGCAGCAGAACTTAAGTGGACATAGGAGATCCTTTCTGGACTTGATTAGAAGTTCAGTCATACTTTTGAAAAGAAGGTCTAAAATCCTTATATATTGCCCTAAGTGCCATTTAGATATCTACTTTTAGATGGCTAATTACTATAATGGGCAAACTGAGTTATACTCAGGCTCTTAGCATAACTTTAGACCTTCCTGGATCTAAGCAATTAAATTGTACAAAGTCCCTCTTAGGCGCTGGAAAAAATGAGCACTGTGATTGGTACGGTGGGCTAACCAGGTACAGTAGTTTCCCTAAAAGGAAAGAAAACCAAAAATGGAATAGTATTGGAGTACCTTATCGAAAAAGATGAGGTAAGAAACTTGAGGACTGGACAGTTTGAGATGAGAAAGTTACAAAACAAGTGGACAAACAAAGAGACAGTGTGCGTTTGTGTTGCCACCCTCGGGAGACAGGAGCAGCTTTGGAATTCTTGCTTTGAGTAACAAGGATCCAGAAACTAACATCTCACACACCTAGCAGAGGATCTCAGGCTGGTACCACCAAAGGTCGCTGCTGTAATGTCAAAGGAACTGCTTGCCAGGTTGTATTGCAAAGATAATAATCTTGTAATAAGTTTAGGGGTTACTAATAAAGTTCATTTGACACCAAATCAGATGAGGGGCCATGTCAATCCTTGGGGGTCTCTGGTAAAAGGAAACCTGGGGCAACAATTACCACTCAGATGCCTAAAGGTGAAATATGATTTGATGCCTTGTCTCTATAATCCTCTAAGAACTTCATTCTGAGATCTCAGAGGTTCTGTGAAGCTATTGTTTCCATGGGCTATATTGTGAAAAGTGATGACAGTTATGCAGTCTTATATAATTAAGATTACATGATTTATTGAAGCTATATTCCAGTGTTTTTACTGGTATATAGATAGATTTCATAGACATTTGGGCTGGAAGGGACCTTGGAAGATCATTGAGTTCAGCACCCCACCCGAAGGGCAGGAAGTCAGCTGGGGTCATAGGATCACAGCAAGATAAGCATCCAATTTACTCTTGAAGGTGTTCAATGTAGATGATTGAACCACCTCCTGGCAGACTATTCCAGAACTTGGGGGCTTGGACAGTAAAGAAATTCTTCCTTATGTCCAGCCTGAAACGGTTTTGCAGTAGTTTATAAACATTAGACCTCATCATCCCTTGAGGCGCTCTGCTGAACAAATGTTCCCCCAGATACTGGTGGATACCCCTGATAAACTTATAGGTGGCCATCAGATCACCCCTGAGCCTGAGCTTTTCCAGGCTAAAGAGCCTCATGGATCTCAGCCTATCGTCGTAAGGTCTGTTTTCCTGACCTCTGATCATGCGTGTGGCTCTTCTCTGGACTCTCTCAAGCTTCTCCACAACCTTTTTGAATTGTGGGGCCCAAAACTGGACGCAGTACTCAATCTGCGGCCTCACCAAGGCCGAGTACAAGGGGAGAATGATGTCCCGGGATTTGCTTGAGAAGCATCCATGGATGCAAGCCAGCATTTTGGTCGCTTCACTAGCCACAGCATCACATTGCAGGTTCATGTTCATCTTGTGGTCAATGATGACCCCCAAGTCTCTTTCTTTTGTAGTACTAGCCAGTGTAGCACTGCCGAGCTTATAAGGATGCTGAAGGTTTTTCCTCCCAAGGTGGAGAACCTTGCATTTTTCAGTGTTAAACACCATCAGGTTCTCATCCACCCATTTGCTTAGCCTGTCAAGGTCAGCCAAGATAGCCCTCCTGTCTTCAGGTGTGGATGCTTTGCCCCAAAGTTTGGTGTCATCCACGAACTTGGCCAGTCCGCTTCTGACTCCAATGTCCACATCATTAATGAAGATGTTGAACAGTATGGGTCCAAGGACAGAGCCTTGGGGGACCCCACTGGTCACAGGACATCATGACGATTGATTTCTGTCAGTTACCACCCTCTGGGTCCGACCACGGAGCCAATTTCCCAGCCAGTGGATCATGGTGGACCCAAGGCCACAATCGGCCATTTTCACCAAGCGGTGATCATGGGATACCAGATCGAAGGCTTTTTTGAAATCAAGATATATAACAATCTCTTCTCCCTTGTCCAGGTGATAGGTCACTTGGTCATAAAAGGATATGATAAAGTATTATTACAAATCATTAAAATGATATGATCACTAAGTTGATGAACTTGAAGAAAAAATAAACTGAACTGAGATGTAGAATCTTTAATTACTAACCCATGTCTACAATAGGTTCTCATCTGTGATTTAACAAGTCACAAGGTCTGAAGAAGGGAAAAAAGAACAAGACGTAACGAGCTGCTGGAAGATGGAAATAAAATTTTGGAATGATCCATCTTTTGGAAGTCTGCAAGTTCTCTCTTAATAACTTGTGATTTATTTAGTTTAATATTCAGTAACAATAAGTTTAAAAATATGTCCTTCTAATGTATACTAACTAATACTGAAACTCGGAGGCCTCTGGCTTTGAATGTATGCATTAAACTTGATACAACCTCACATGATAGAGGGAACTCTCCTCACTACTCTTGGCAAGCTTATTAGTTTCCAAAGTCAAGAAAATAAAAGGTATGCAGGACCAGGTAGGTTTAAGGTTGCAGGAACATAGGCTACTGATATTCTGCAATAGCTACTTGTTTTGTGCACTTGTGCCAATATGTTACCAAATAAATATTAATGAGGTTTAATGTTAGTACCAAAATTAACATTTAAGTCACCATCCAGTATAGGGGTCATCTTTACTACCCTTGAAGAGTAATGGCTGTTAATCTGGTAATAAATGTATTCAAAACCATAAGCTCCTTTATCACATGTCTTCAGGGTTTAGATATCAATACAGGTCATTAAACTGTGTATGCTTTATTCAGGTTAAACTAAAATCAGTCTAATAAAAATATTTAATACTTTCAACCAGCATATATCCTGCTTTGTATAGTTGAACATGATTAAATGTTAATCAAAATATTGTTTTGAAGGTGAAATGGCACTTAAGTTCAAGCCAATGTTATCAAAAGTTGGTCCCATACCTTGGCTTTGGAAACAGTCTCCATGTTGCTAGCCAGGTCATCAATCTCCATCTTCAGCTCACTCTTCTCCTTCTCCAGCTTCTGCTTGACCCGTTGCAGGTTGTCAATTTGCTCCCCGAGCTCGGCTGTGCTGTCAGCATGCTTCTTCCGGAGGGCAGAGGCTGTCGCTTCATGCTGCAGAGTAGCCTCTTCAAGGTCTCGGCGCATCTTCTGGAATTCTGCCTCGCGCTTCTTGTTCATCTCAATCTGAGCTGCTGTTGCCCCACCAGCTTCTTCCAGGCGCTCGCTGATCTCCTCAAGTTCCCTGGAGAGATCAGCCCGCTGCTTCTCTGCTTTTGCCCGAGAGGCTCGTTCTGATTCTATTTCCTCCTCCAGCTCCTCTATACGGGCCTGGAAAGCAATAGGACACACTGAAACCAATGCCTCCTCTTACCTGAACTCCTCCGCACAGCCAGAAGCAAGGCAAATTATGACTTGCCTGGAGCTCCTTGATCTTCTTCTGCAGCTGGATGCCCAGGGCTTGCTCATCCTCAATTTTGCTTTGGAGCTGACTGATTTCAAAGTCTTTCCTTTTCACAAAGCAGAACATGTTAGGGCCCAAACAAACTGCATGCGTCCCTGCCCAAACAGAAGGATGCTCCCCAGAAACCAGACTTACTTTTTCAGCTTTTCATCCAGCTGCTGCTTATCATTTTCTAAATCCATTGTGGATTCCTGGGCCAGCTTCAAGTCTCCTTCAAGTTTCCTCTTTGCTCTTTCCAGGTCCATGCGAAGTTTCTTCTCCTGCTCCAGGGACCCCTCAAGCTAAAGAGAAAAAGGCTGTCAGAGCCCTGCCACTCGGCAGCCAACTTCTTGCCTGTTTCCTTGCCCCATATTTTGCTGTGCTTACATCATCCACTTGCTGCTCCAGTTTTGTTTTAGCTTTGGTCAATGTGTTCACTTTGTCCTCTTCTGCCTGCAGGTCATCCAGAGTCTGCTGATGGGCCTCTTGGAGGGCTTTCTTTTCTTTTGTCAGCTTGGCAATGCTCTCATCCAGGACTGCCATCTCCTCAGTGAGGTTTTTCACCTTTCAGAAGGCAACACATGTTGTTATAAGAGGCCAAAGCAACAACAAAACACACATCTGCGGCTATATCTACATGAGCAGTGGACCCAACAGGTGTTACTGTGGAGTCATTTAGAAGTTGCATACGTAAGTACTACACAAGTGCACAGTAACCGGTGTTACTGCGCAGTACCGTCCCTTCATGGTTTTTTTTAGATGCTACTGAGCTTGCACGAGCTACTGCACAGTAACTCATTACTAATGGTTAGTGTCCACCAAAGATACTGCGCTGTAGCCATGAGCTACAGTGCAGTAGCTTATCGCTATTGTGCAGTAGTGTCTTGTGTAGACGTGCTCTGTGTGTGTAAAATGGCAGCATACTTGTGTGGAATTTGTTGTTGTTGTTTTTTGTTTGTTTGAGGGGTTTTGTTTTGTTTTGTTTTGTTTTTTACAGATTCTGGCTTATACCTTGTTTTCTGTGGCATGTTTTTCCTTTTCCACCTTGGCCAAGGTTAACTCAAGGTCATCAATGTCTTTCTTCAGCTCTGAACATTCATCCTCCAGTTTCCTCTTCTTGGCTGTCAGCTCAGCATTAATTTCTTCTTCGTCCTCTGCTCTTTCAGTCACCTCTTTAATTTTAGCTTCAAGCTGGATTTTGGTTTTGATTAGCTGGTCACATCTCTCCTCAGCATCAGCCAAGCCATCGGCCTCCTGTGGTGGAAATATTAATAGGTTGTTTTGTAAAATTCTATTTTATTGCTGTTTTTCTCATAATTATTTTTGCTTCATCTTTTATAGCATGAAATAGTTCTTTTGTAATTAGGATTGCAATGAAATACCCATTCTAAGCTCATGATATCACGTATTTTTAATTTTGACTGCAAGGCATCATTTAGTCTGAAATTTTCCCATCTTCAACGCAAAACAGATTTTTTTTTTTTTAAATATCTTCAAATATCAGACCACAAATGAACATCCCTCAGTAGCTCCTGGTTTGGGGGAACCTTTTCAGTGCTAATGTGATTCAAATATCAGGCTAATTTGATGAACAAACTAGAGATAGATCTACTGGCAGGGAGCTGAATGACTTCAGTCAGTCTCATCAGTGGACTCTGCAACCACATAGAATGGCAGTGAGGTCAGTGGAGATTGGTGCAGACTGATCCTTTGGCATCTACCCAAAGCTGCAACTGAATATTCAACGGTAGAACTGAAGTTCCCGGCTAAAGAAAATGGAGTAGTTATTATGGCAAAATGCCATTTCAGTATCTTCCCAAACTCTGCTATCAGGTTTTCCCTTGCCACTGTTTAATCACCTGTCTGTGAATTTGGTTGCCATGGTCACTGCGGTGGGCAAGCAGCCCTCCCCCCATCTGTTTCATTTAACACCAAGTTGTGACCTGGGCTGGAAACATTCCTGAGGGACGTGGAACCTGTTCCTGTGGTCATGAGATGCTACAGGTAACCAGGGGTGGGAACTCCTCCTCTCTATTGTGTTAACAGTGACCTCATGACATGGGGGCAGGAGCTCCTGTCACTCTTCCAAGTAACCAGTGATGCATTTCAAATTGATTTGTTAGCATCCAACAACATTTGGCCAGGACTGGTTCAGGATGGTGAATCAAGAGGGCTATATAAGCCCAGACTGCCCAGGACGGGGAGAGAGCCATTTTGGACAGCATGGGAGCAACTGACCAGACAGAGAGAGGGGGTTCTCTCCCTCTCTTTCCCTGGAAACGACACATTGAACTGGCTGCCTCCAGAGGAAATCTCAAACAGCCTCTGGATGATACTTGTGAGTAAACTACTTGAAACCTACCTAGATATATAGCTAGCACTACAGCAGATGCTTAATCAACGGCTGCCTAGCCACACTGTTTGTTCTAAGGTTATTCTGTGATTCCTCCCTATCCTGAATCTTCCCCCAAGACTCCTCTCTGTAACCAATAAAGTTCTCCACTGTACCTAGTGCGGTAGATTCATTGGGAGGGGGATCAGAGGCATGCCTTTGTGTCCCCTTGGTTTGGCTGACTAAGGGCAGCTACTATTTGTGCTCCAGGCCAGGGGAAGCACCCCAAGTTCTTGCAGTGGGTAGAGCACCCTCAAGGTCTACAAGGCCTGTGTATCCCAGGTGGTACAGGACCATAGACAGACCGAGACTCCTGGGTGATGGCGGTGGTGACCCCAGGCTCACAGGTGTGCCCTGGGAAGGGGTCGGCTGGACGTAAGGCATCCTGGGAAGGCACTCAGAGCCTGGTATGTGGTTGGGCACAGTGAGGTGGGTGGCTTAGCACAGGAGTACCCCCTGCTTGTCCACCACAGTTGTAGCCACTGCAAAATTATCTGCTGAGCATTCACTGAATTACTTTCCTTAACCATTTTTAGTAGAGCCCATAGTTCATGCTCTACTCTTTTTTTTCCCCTAAGGGCCAGTGTTTTCACAGTTTTGTAACAGAGCCATATTAAAGCATAGGTACCAGATACCCATGCCTCTGGCCTCTACTATAAAGCCATGTCCAATAAGGAAAAGAAATCATGTAGGCCTTGTGATTGCAAATAAGTGTTTGAAAATAGATCAGCATAGTACCTCTTTAGTCACAACTGACTGATTTTTTTCAGATAGTCCAAAGGTATGTATTTACATAGCAAGGCAACATTATACTGAGGCATATGGAGCCAACTCTGCATGGGCTACCTCCAGAACTGGTGTGGCAATGTGTGGAAGTAATAAACTGCTTCCAGCTCTGGATTTAATTTATACAGAGCTTTCTTACTGGGTCTTTACCTGTCATTATCTTAGACAATAAATATAGGTACAATACTAATTCTAAGGAGGACAGACTTTATCCATTCAACTCATTTGATCTCAGACTATTTTGTCTCAGACAAATAATATCTCCAGTTTTCCCATATCTTAACTGGAATGTACATTTTGATCTTTTAGTTTACATTTACTCTATAGAAGGGTAATACCCTGCTAATACTCACAGACTGCACTTGGAGCTGCAGGTCATTTTTCTCTTGCATCAAAGACACCATTTTCTCCTCTAGTTCCTTCTTTTTCGCCTCAGATTTAGCAAGCTCTTCCTTTGTTTTCTCAAACTCTTCCTTCATGTTGGCCATCTCCTTCTCAGACTCAGCACTCTTCAGCAAGGGTTTGATCTTGAAGTACAGCTTCATCCAGGGCCAGTGCTTGACGTTCATGAATGCACGAACATTGTATTGAATACAGAATATGGATTCCCTGAAATGTAATTAAAATATGTATCAAATCGTATGGGCTAACATCAGAAGTGAATTCAAATTCTCAATTCTATAGTCTTTACTAATGACTTGTGAGTAGCATTTACTCACCCAGCCAGTCTCACTGGGCACATCTACACATGCAATTAGCATACCTGAATAAATTCTGGTGTACCTCATGCTGCAGTTTATTGCTCTTGGGAACAGTGTCTTCACTTGCCAGCCCAGGGCTGCTCCACCCTGGCTCAACATGCTGCAAATGCATATGCAGCATGTGTGGTTTGTGGTGCTTCAGATGGGTGTACGGTGCCACAAACTGGACTTGTGCTCTTGTCTGGATGCACCCACTTAGTTCAAGTGGGAAGACTCACAAAGTAAGCACTATCCGAAGGGTCACATAATCTGGGCTGACTTAAGTCTAAGAAAATCTAGGAGGAATCCAAATCTACTTTCAGCCTTTGTGTTGTACATGTGGAACTAATGTGAACTTTCTATAGACTCAAGTCCATATACCATTACAGAATGTACACTGTCCCTGGAACAGACTGACAGCCTAGTGATCTAAGGTGAAGTCACCTACTAAGAAGCCAAACACAGAATTTAGGGAAAAAGGATGCAAAATAAGATGTAAATTTGTTTGCCAGCCCTGATGTAGCTCTTTTCCTTAGATCTTTGGCATAGGTGATGCGTAGGGGGGGCACAGGGGGGCATGTTCCCTGCCCTGAGATTGGCCGCTACTGCTGCTACCACCGCCAGCTTCTGCGGGTGGACGCTGTTTGCCACAACCCCCTCCACTGTCACCGCCAGCTTCTGCAGGCAGTTGCCTCTCGCCACTGGTGCCAGCTTCTGTGGGTAGTCGCCGATCACTGCTTGCTGCTGTTGGCTTCTGTAGGTAGTTGCTGATTGCCACTCGCTGCTCGCCACTTGCAACCCTCCCCTTCCCACCACCACTGGCTTCTGCAGGTGGTTGCCACTCATCATCCCGCTGCCAACGCTACCGCGCATAAATTGTGTCCCCCCAGTCCCGGGAGGCACCAGTCGTTCATGCTCCTTGGCATAATAGTTACCTCAACATACCTTAACAAATACTCAAATGTGAGTAAAAGAGATTAAGGAAATCTTAGTGAGATGGAGTGCCAGGAAGTCCATCTTACAGTGTTATTCATATCACCTCTGTTTGGTGAGTACAGGACAAATACAAGAAATCATTACCTCCTTTCCATCATTTTCTTGAACTCTGTTCTCATCAAGTAGCCACGACATACAGCTTGTGTGCGAGTAATAAGTTGTGCTAGCTTTTCATCTCTCATCTCCTCTAGAAGACCCAACAGTCCAGCTTTGAAGAACACCTGGAGAAGCAGAATGTTACAGAACGTCACTTTCAGTCTGTTGTAAACATGAATAAAACCATATTACAACAAAACAATCTTTGTACCTTGGTGTGCCCAAATTTATACTGGGTGTGGTCAACATCAATGGATCCAAGCAACTTTTCAGAAGCTTTCTTGCTGTCAATGAACTGCCCCTCTGGGATAGCACTTGCATTCAAAATCTTGTATCTGAGGGGTGGGAACAGAATATGAGGAAGCCATGTTGCATAAGCACAGATGGTGCCATTGTTAATAATCCCTGAAGAAGGAAAAACCCCAAAATGGAGCTGTGGAGAATGAACTTCCTTCCTTGCTCCAAGAGGACATTACATGTCTGGAAGAAGCATGTTCAGGCCAAGGTGGGGAGCTTATACTGTCAGCTCAACTATATTGTGTGTGTCGATGTCAGGTCCACCCTTCACCAGTATGAAAGATAAAAATCTTATTCCTGAGTAAAGAACTCTGTGGGCACATCAACACCTGCAATTAATAAGCTTGAATTTACTGCGTCCCTGTACATATAGGTACTGACCTATATGTGCACCTAGATCAGAAGCAAATTGAACCCAGGGATGCTTCTGCCCTGCTCTGCTCTCTGCAGAAGCCAGGCTCCCCCAGGTGCCAGGTCCAGGCTGGCAAGGGACACTGGGGGCAGCTGCAGGCAAGCAGGGAGTCCAAGGGCAGCCCTGGGCTGGGAGAGGGCATGAAGGGTTAGCCCTAAGCTCCAGGAGGTGGGGAAGAGCTGTCCCTAGCACTGGGAACAGCTCCCAAGCAGCTACATGGAGCTCAGGGTTAGCCAGGAAGAAATTATGCCCCCCTGCTGCTTGGGCTGACTAGGAGCATGTGTCTACACTTGCACTTTGGCCAATTAACGCATGGTTTTTTAGTACATGTATCTGTTGGTACTAGCAAATGGTGCTTCAAATTAATCTACTGTGCAGTAATTGCTATGCACGTGTAGGTGGTGATACTTTACTATGCGTTAAATTAGTCTAATATACAGTAAAGTGCAGGTGTTGTTGCACCCAGTGTGTAAGAATGATACCAGCTAGGGAGTGGCAGGAGGAAGGGAAGTCATTCACCCAAATTAAAGGCAGGGTATACTGCACCAACACAGTGCTGAATATTTCAATACATAAGCATTAGTAATCACTATGTCTAAGCATGCCCACCCTATAAGGAACCATGATCTAGTGGGCCATAAAATTATTGGAAGGAATGACCCTGTGCCTGCCACTGCCTTGAAATTCCGCAAAGTCCTCATTCTGTGCTCCAGCTTCCTGAAATTTCAAGGCTCTGGAGTCTCCTGGCATGGTCTGTCCACTTCTTACCCTGCCCCATCTTTATTTCCATACAGTAACAAAAATGCCACTGTTGGTGTGTTTTGGACTGTGGCAGTTCAGTCCTAAATTTCTTTCATTTCCTTTTATAAACTGAATATGTACTTGTGCAACAGGGCCAGAATGGAGTGAGGTAGAGGAGTCTGACCTCTGCTTAAAGTCTGCATAAATGATTCTGCTGGGGAAGCCTTTCCTGCAAATTCTGATCCCTTCCAGCACGCCGTTACACCGCAGCTGGTGCAGCACCAGTTCATGTTCCATGGCACCTTAACAAAACACAGCAGGAATCAGTATCTTACTGTATAGCACAGAGGAGCTACATCACACTAGCATCTCTTTGTACTGGAGCTTCTTACCAGGTGTTTTTGTTTCATTGGGAATGAGGCATCGTACAAAATGAGGATGAGTGCTTCTCAGATTGGACATCAGCTTGTTTAAGTTCTCCTGTGAGACCATAAGAAAAAGTTCATATTAACCACTTTTAAATATGCCAACACACTGTTAGGTGCAGTACAGTCATTATAATTATATTATAATTAGTAGTTGACCAACATTTGAAATTCAGACAAATTAACTGCCATATATTTTGAAAAGTAGATTAATGTTGCTCTAAAAATATCTCTACTGATCCAATATGAAATGGCTGCCATGGGTGACAGAAAATCAAATGTAGTTGCTGGAAGAGAAGACATCTTTAAAACGGTCTAGGTAAAACAGCATAAATGTATTCTGATTCTTTTTAATAAACAAGGTAAGTAGGTAAAACACGAACTTGGGTGGAGTATTTGGGCTTGTTTCTACCCCGCACTTTGAACAGCACTTTGAATAGTTATTTGCACATAAGCAAAATATGTGCACTGTAGGTGCCAGATACTATCAGTCATATAAATCTGTGCAGGATTCTGATTTGGAGCACTGCATATCCAGTTTTACACCTCTTTATACTTGTGCAAAGTGGCACCAATTTTGGAAGGCAAAGGAGAATTAGGACCTTTGAGTGGATGACAGAGGGAAGTGTGAGGGGCCTGAAATAATTGTTTCTGAAAGGGGCTGGAGGGGAGGGGCATTTTCAGCTCCAACATATACACTGTTTTGTTTGTGTTGTTTCTGATATCAGCCCCAGAGAGAAGACAGCTTTGGTCTATAGGGCTATGCCTAGTAAGTCAATATGCTCAATAACTCAGTGGGAATTTATTATAGCCTTTGTTACCTTATGGACATCACTGGCCTTTGTCTAGAAAACACATTTTTAGCATTAAAGTGAGTTTTGTCACTTTGTCATGGAAAGAAAGATTTATAATGAACACTGTACTGTACCCTGAAAAGAGCAGAGACAGTCTGGAAAGAAGAACCCTTCTTCTTGCCGCCCTTCTTGCCACCACCACTCTCTAAACAAGACAAAATAAAGAAACTATTAACATTTGCAGAACACTGACTTATTTGTCTTTTAAAAGGAAACAAAGACAAGAAAGAGAATACAATTTAATAACTGGAAGTGACAGTTAGGAGAATTCAAGTGGGAAATAAAATGGAACACCTCATCAAAACTCAGAACTACTTCAAGTTAAAATGTAAAGATACACTCTAATCCAACTACAATTTAAAGAGTGCAGACATGATTCATTATGTAGTAAGAAGGAGAATAATCTTGCCTAGTGAAGGAATTGCTTGGTTAAGTCCTATGGTCTGTGTTAATAGCAACAAAACCCCTTCTGGCCTTAAAGTTTATACATTTATAAAAACAAACATTTTGCATTTAAAACTATACTTTTTCCCTTAATTTTACAGGAAGCATCTGCTATGAATAAATAAAAAACTAGTTTTACAGCTATTGCTACCTTCTGCTCCACCATATGCAGCAAAGAGCAGAGCCAGTGTTTTCAATGATGATTTCTGGTACAGCCCAATGACAGTTTCATTCAGGGGGTCCTTGTTCTTCTCAAGCCAGCCAGTGATGTTGTAGTCCACAGTGCCTGCGTAGTGCACCAGGGAGAAGTGGGCCTCAGCCTTTCCTTTGGCAGGCTTCGGTTTCTGGAAGTTGTTGGACTTGCCCAGATGCTGATCGTAGAGCTTGTTCTTGAAGGAAGCGTCAGTTGCCTTGGGGAACATGCACTCCTCTTCCAGGATGGAGAAAATACCCATAGGCTGAAAGGAACAGCAGTACAGAAAGAAAGAGACACAGAGAGATTAACAACTTGTCCCTATCCTTTTATTGTTAATTAGAAAGGCTATTGCTGCAGAGGAAGTGTAGTCAACTAGAGGGGAAGTAAGCTACCCTATTTGGACTTTTGGATGTAATAAGGATACAGATCATTAAAATTCACTTTGGATGTGCTAGACAAATTTTATTATAAACTGACTGAAACAAAAGTATTCCAAAACCTTTCAAAATCCTATTTTTGGAAGTGAGGCAGAATATTTCTTTTGGAATTCCAAAAATAGATAATGTATCCAATATGGAAACAGCCCTAAAGCTTATACTGACCTTTTCCTGTGTCCCTAAATTTGTGATTTGTCAGAATTACAATGCTGTCTTCTACTTTTCTTATTTCTGAATGCAGACAGGTTTATAAACTATGATCAATATATTTACTTAATTATTTGGTATTTATAAAACATATTGCGTGCCTTCAAGCATGAACTTAAGTATAATTTTAACTATCTTGAATATGAAAAAGTCCTTTAGAAACCAACAAACTCTTGATCGTATGTTGCATAAATACCTTCTCAATGAGCTCAATGCAGGCAGCCAAGTCCATCCCAAAGTCAATGAATTCCCATTCAATCCCTTCCTTCTTGTACTCCTCCTGCTCCAGCACAAACATGTGGTGGTTGAAAAACTGTTGCAGTTTCTCATTGGTGAAGTTGATGCACAGCTGCTCCAAGCTGTTGTACTGCATGAATGCAAAAAGAAAATTTAACTACTGTAAATCTCTGTTCTGTGAACTGCTAGTTTAGTTTTTAGGAATCATGCTATTTCCAGGGTAGATGCACATAAATTATATTTTTTACCAAAAGGTTAATAAAAATAAATATTGTTAAAAAATACTACAAGTACTTAGAACTCTTGAACCCCCAAGAAAGTGCTATTAAATCCCTGTTCCTTACATCAAAGATTTCAAAGCCAGCAATGTCCAGCACACCAATGAAGTACTGTCTAGGCTGCTTGGTATCCAGCTGCTGGTTGATGCGAACAACCATCCACAAGAACATCTTTTCAAAGACAGACTTTGCGAGAGCACCAACTGAATTATACACCTAAACCAACGAGAAAAGGACTGGATTTATCATACAAAACAGAGGAAGAAACATAGGATGCTAATGCAAACCATGATTTCTAAATCCACCGGTGGTTTGTTACCTGTTGCACAGTTTGACCTTTGGTCACAAACTCATTCCCGACCTTGACTCGGGGGTAACAAAGGGCTTTAAGCAGGTCAGCTGAGTTCAGACCCATCAAGTAGGCGATTTTGTCAGCAACTGGGCACACATGAAGAGGAATGCTTTATTAGTTTATAGAGAGACTTCTCTTTAAATAAAACAACATGAAAAGGGTAGTATGATCTGTTTGTGTTGCCCTAGAAACTATATACAGTAAAAACTGCACTAATGATGGAGCTTTAGAGTTCCATAAAATCTTCATGGTGATAGTAGAAGAAAAATGTAGGAATGAACATTAACTTTAAAGGGCATTTAAATGCAAAATGGCTTTAAAAGGAGCACTAACAATAGGGACTAGATAATGCTTAATCTGTGGTGTGGCCCTGACCACTCTGTTACTGGGGCTACAAAATGGGTAGGAGTGTACTCAACTCACAGCAAGACAAAACAATTTTTGCAGCTTGGTCGCAGCATGAAAAGCTGATTTCACTGGTATTTCCCAGCAGCCCTGCCCCTCACTGCTGACTGGCAGAGGGGCATTGGCATTGCATTTAACTTCTTAAAAGATGGCGCTGAAACATTTTCACTTCATTGACTGTGCCTTCATTTAGTTTACATCATTAGCAGACAGTACCTGTCAATCATGTGATCTATGGCTGCAGTGACTCGTGCTGTTTTTGTATTGTGGTAAACATTGGGACATTCTAAAGCAATGTATTATATGAATAATATGCAGAGGAAGGAGGTTAGGTTGATTTTGTGGGAAATCATGGCTAATGCAATATTTCCTGCTGGACATGGACAATGCTGTTTTTCATGGTTTCCACAAAAACCATGAAGCTGCAAATTAAGTATACCCCTAAACATGGGAGCCCTTCTTCCAGACTTAAGCTCAGGTATGCACATAGATGCCCAGCCACTGCATAGCCTATCACAGAATCATAGAGAAGTAGGGCTAGAGGGGACCTCTAGAGGTCATCTAATCCAACTCCCTGCCTGAGGCAGGATCATCCCTATCAAAACCACCAAACCGTCTTAAATTGTTGCTTTTAAACTTAATAATGCATTACTGCAATATTACTGGTAATATCATAAACAACCAAAAAGCTCATTCTTAAATGACCTAAACCTGGAGGGCTGGAAAACTGATTAGAGACATTAGTAATAAATAAATAAATAAATAAATAAATAAATACTGCATATGTGGTAGGAATCATTTGCTGTTACAGTCATAACACCAATTCCTGATTTTTGTTTGTAAATTTGCATCCGTAAAATGATATTAATATGGATGCAGCAGTTTAATAGAGAGTTACAGTTATGTTTAATTCTAAAGAAAGACCTTTGCTCTGCACCTTATGTCCTCATTCACTCCAGTGCAAAACACCTACAATAGGAATAAAGGTACATTTTTGCTTCTTTAAAAGGTCAATGGGAACTTCTGTTTGGGGGCCACAGCAGCTTTTACCATCTAACTGTTATCTCTGAATAATAACTAGATAAACTGCCTTAAACTTTGACACTGGAAGAAGTAGGGTTAAAATTAGAGTGGTTTTTTGCTATGCTTTCATTCCTACATAAACATGTAAATCAATGGTGCTCCGGCCCCTGGACCATATCTAGCTGCGAGTCACCCCACAGTGCAGCAACCACCTCACTGCACTTTCATCTGCATCTTTCCAGCTACTATAATTTCATTTGTTTCTTTCTTTCTGGCTGCACATATCTGCCCTACTTGGCTGCCCCAGGGGGCCAGCTTCAAAAGGAACGCTGGAAAGGACTGGATGATACCTGTCCTACGGTGTACTGGGTAACACTCTAGACTGAGAAGGCAGATGCAGGTCCCAACTGCTGGTGGGTAAACAGACTTTAAAATATGGGTCTCTTGCTTCCTAGCTAAGTACCCTTAACCATTCAGCTACATGAACAAAAACATGCCAGAGTTCTGCTGTTACTACTGGGCTTCTGGCCAGATACATTTTCATAACATATTGTCCAAAATGGGTGCATCTAGGTAGCTGTATATGTACCTGCCCAGTGCATAGTTTTGTATGCACTCATGCTTATGTGTCCACAGTGCAGGGCTAACAGAAATGCAATCTGTGTGTAAGTGCCAAAAAAAGCCATTTACATGTCTAGAAAATTGTCATCTAGGTGCATAAAAGGAACTAGAATGTTACTCTATATGCATTTATTTCAGCAGCTTATAGGAAAGAAATGCACATAATTTCACATGGAAATGGATAGAGTGCATCTTTTTGCATGTTGTTATATCTACTGTCTATAGGAAGATAAAGAACTGTATATGCCATCCTTGCTATTTTCAAACAGTTTTATTTCTCTCTATTTCTTGTCAGCCTAACTAAAGCCATATCCCTTGCTCCTGATTATTAAGGGGAAAAAAACAACATTTCATTCTTTAAATACACTAGAAAAATAAAATTTCTGCCTATTTCATAAAAGTGGGGGGGAAACACTTTTTCAGGCATGTCTATTATACAAACAAATTTGCTAAACCTTTCCTAGTGAAAAGCATTAGGTTTAGAAAAACATGACAAATGCTGGTTCAATAATGTCATAACAGCCAGATATCAAAGTTAAGCACTTATGGTGCATTCAGACAAGTGAGCAAGTACAATATGTAGTGCTGCACACGATACACATGCAAGCATTTCATGCTGCTAATTGGCAGTGCAGAGGGTTTTTTTGACACCAGGAGATCCCAGTGTAAAAAAGAACAATGCTAGAAAAAAGCAGGGCACATGTGCAGCAGCATGAACCTCCTAAAACCAGAGCCTGGCCTTCTGAAGCCACACTTTAGCTGCTGGTCAGGCTTCCTGCTGCTAGATCACCACTGCTGGAGCCATGGCAGGCCCCCACCCAGGACCCCAGGTAACGCTTCTGGAGCTAGCCCAGGTGGTGGCCCCAGTCTCCCCTAGCCTACCCAGGGCAACTTGCTGTGCATCAGAGTGCATGTGCATGGTTGTTCCCAAGGAACAAGTAGCAGTGGTACAGCTGTGCTGCTGCTATTTCTCCCTGGGGAATCATCTGTGCAGGGTCATCTGGGTATGCCTTGAAAGGTGAGGTGGTGTAGTTGCTTCCTATTACGAAGGATGAGTTGGGAATATGTTGGAGCAGAAGGGGGCTGGGATAAGAGCCCCTTCCAACCTAGAATTTCTGGGTTAGAAAAGTGGTCAAGAAGAGAAAATATTTCATGGTATAACATAAATTATTCTTTAGAGCCAGCTCCCTCTATCCCTCAAGCTCTGCCAAGATCCAGCTCAGCAGAAGTGAGCAAAATGCAAGCAAAAATAAAAGAAAAATAATAATACTGATACAATGCAATTTTTGTTTGTATTCTTAAGAGGTCAGTTGCAGATTCTGCAGATACCTTCTGTGCCATCCGGTTCTGCTTGCTCCTCACGCTGCTTCTGCTTGAACTTCAAGTTTCCATGATGCATGACTGCCCCTGTGAGCTTGTAAATAGCTGTTTTTTCATCAGCATTGAACCCCAGGATATCAATGGCACTCTAGCAACAGAATCAGGAAAGGAAAGATCTTGGGTAAAATTTTTTAAAGTGCTGAAGTCACTAGTGATTCTTCTTCCTTTTCAGATATGGATAATGGCCTATGTGCTAACTTCTGAATGTTACTTACATCTGTAGCCATCAGTTCTTCCTGGTCATCAATGCTGGCAACAGTGATCTCCCCTTGACTCACAAAATGAAAGTCATATGGGTTGGTGGTAATCAGAAGCATCTCTGAAAACAAGATTTAAGTTTAAGAAATGAGTTTAGTTTTAGACACTGTGTAACAAAGTTCATTCATGATCAGCTGCTATCCAAAATGTTAGTGATGCCTCTTACCAATGAGCTCTGGCCTCTTGTTGGACATGATCTGATAAAATATGTGGTAGCTTCTTTCTGCCTTGAGCTGGAATGTAACTCTAGACTTCTCCAGCAGATCTGGCAAGACCCATAAAATGCAGTTAGCCACAAGAAAATAGAATGAGAATAATTAAGAAGGAATATTGGATATGTCCAGGAAGGTCTCTTACATGTTTCAATGTCAGCAGAAGCCAGCTTCCCTGTGGCACCAAAGTGGATTCTGATGAATTTACCCTTTAAAGGAAAAAAAATAAGTAATTTATTTTGAAATCCTGTGTGTCAAACTCCAGGAGTACAGTTTTCAGAGCTGCTTAAGGTCTTAAACAAATTTTAAATCTCAGCCAAGATGTATTTTATCATATTCCATCAGTGGACTGCAGATAATTCTGATAACACTTACAAAGCGTGAGGAGTTGTCATTTCTCACAGTCTTGGCATTGCCAAAGGCCTCCAGCAGAGGGTTGGCACTGATGATTTGATCTTCAAGGGTCCCCTGCAAAGAAATTGTTATTGCCAAATTCCTTTGTTAAATCATGTGCACTTACAGCATGGAGCACTTAATCTCATCTCCAATAAATCACCTGTATTTTGCCAGGCTGCTCTTCCTTCTTTTTTTCCCCAGAAACTGCAATTGTTGCAAAGTACTGGATGACACGCTTTGTGTTCACAGTTTTTCCTGCACCAGATTCTCCACTGTCAAACAAAACAGAGAAGCAGAGTCAGCCAGCTGATCCCGCTGCAGGTGGCAAAACAAAAATTAACCAAAGCAGGGGAGAAGACCTACGTGATCAAGATTGACTGATTTTCCCGATCTGTGAAAGAGAAAAAATAAAGGTGACTTTTAATATTCCTGAGTACCACTGAACTTACTGAAAACTGTGAAATGTGTTAGCTTGGGTTTTAAAAGGCCCAAGACTACATGGCAACCAGCTCCAACTAGAAGTCCCTAGGAACTGGGCACTTTATTCTCTTAGTCCATTTTGAAGATCCCAACTGTAATTATATATAAAACTATATATAATAATACACACACAAATATGTGTGTGTGTATGCTTGTATATATAATCTTATACTGATCAATAGAGCCATCATAGGACATATGACCTTCAGTTCAACTTATATACCTATTATACTCATTTTCCTGTTACAAAATCCTCTGTGAATCTGCTTGATCTCTGCACAGCAAAGTGTTGTATAGAATGACTTGACCTAAAACTTATAGTAATTTATCACAATGCACTCATTTTGCAATGAATCTGAAAAGCATTAGCTTGTATGCAATCCTAAGTAGTAAGACATCTGAGAATACTTTGATTCAGATAAGCTGAGTATCAGATAAGAGCAGTCTGGCTTCCAATGTATTCCAACAGATTTATAATTTATTTTCAATCTTTTTTTGTGTCCTCATTTCTGACATGAACACTTGATTCCCCTTACTAAACTATCATTCTCTTTAAACATGCTGATACAATGAGCCACTCACCAGTTAACATGAACTGATAGGCATTGTCAGAAATGGAAAAAATGTGGGGAGGAGCCTCTTGACGCTTTTTACCCCTGTAGGCAGTTACCACTTCTGCATTGTACACTGGCAGCCACTTGTAGGGATTGACAGTGACACAGAAGAGACCTGAATAGGTCTGGAAGAAAGGTAGATAATTAGATTGATTTCCACATGACTTAATGTACTTGCACTTTTGGAAGACTTCAACCTGTACATACATAGATCATCCAGGCTGCATAACGCTCTTTGAGGTTATACAGGACAGCAGGTTCATGGAGATGGGTCATCATAGCCATGTCCTCAATTTTATCATACTTGGGAGGGTTCATAGGGAAGGCTTGATCATCCTTGACAGTGAGAGTCTGCAAAGGAAATTAAAAAAAATATCTCAGTTAAGAGCACAGAGGAGGACAACAACATTACTCTTTGCTCTTTGTGTTTACTCACTTCTCCCTTTTCTGTCTTGACTGTGACCTTCCCTCCTTCCCTGCTCTGGACAGTGCCTTTCACATAGGATTCCTTAGCATGCACCACAAAGACAGATGACTTGGCATCAAAAGGCTTGTTTTGCGCCTCAATTCTCTCCTTTTCTGACTTTCGGAGGTAAAGAGCAGCTGGCCCAAAGACAGCCATTTCGGCGTCGGAAGACATGGCTCCAGTGTATTGTGGGGCAGCTCAGCAATGGGTTCTGGTGGGAAGTAAACATATTACACTGATAATTCACAATGGGAATGGAAGAAACATTTTCATGTTGTTCGTTTGTCTTTCAGGAGAGTTCTCAATCATGCCATTACATTTGTTGATAGGAATAGTGAAAACAAATGTCTACAGGAAGGACCATGAGAATTGAACATCATGCTGGGAATGATGAATGTCCTTTAATATTCTATCTACTCAGTACATTTTTTACTATATGCTATTGTAATAATGAAAGAGTGGAGAGGTCACAGGAAAAGTGCATATGAGGAGAATCAGAGGACAGAGACTGAATTGCTAGCATTTTGATCAAGAATTTTCTTGCACTAGATAGATAATATGCCTCCAAGTTGTCATGTATTTTAGGCTTTCCATAGATCCATATTTTAATGAATAGATTTTCATAGATTCTGTACTTTAAGGACAGAAGTGGCTATTTTGATCTTGTACTTTGATCTCTTTATTAAATAAAACTCGTATTTCTTTTTTCTTATTTTGATTTCTGCCAGAGAATCTCACATCCAAAAATATCTGCATCAAGTCTTCAGACTTCTCTGTGAACTGCAGTAACTTTTTTCAATTTAAGTTTAATTTAAATACTTCCAGCAATGGAGAAACCATCTCATTCTTAGGTAAACTTTCCCAACAATTAATTATACTTACTGTTACAAATTTGTGCTTTGCTTCTAGTTTGAATTTATCTAGTTTTACCTATCTATTGAACCTTTTTATACCTTTTTCTCCTAACTTAAAAAGTAACCTGCTCTCAGAAATCTTTCTTGTCTGCATTTTTAAACCATGACAAAAGTCACCTTTTAACCTTTTCTTTGATGAAATAGCAGACTGAACTTCTTTACTTCATTGGATTTTTGCCTTAATTTTTGTAGCTCTTTTCTGAACCTTTTCTAATTTCTCAGCAAATTTTTAAAAACATAGCTATCTGGAAATATTATTCTATTACTGATCTCTTCAAAATTGTATGGAGATGAATAAGGGACATGGGGTTGTTGTCATATACTTGGATTTCAAAAAAGCCTTTGACTTGGTCTCCCATGACATGCTCATGGTAAAATTGGGGAACTTCAGCCTCAATAACCTAATGGTCCGGTGGCTGGGGAACTAGCTCCAAGGCAGGACCCAGAGAGTAATAATAGATAGAACTGAGTCAACGTGGTACTTGGTGACCCATGGCGTCCCTCAGAGTTCAGTACTCAGACCGGTGCTTTTTAACATATTCATTAATTATTTGGATTTGGGTGGTAAAAGCAGACTGGCCACCTGGGGGCTGCAGCCACTGCAGAGGGAAGCACTAGGGTGCCCTGCAGCTCAGGGCGCACCAGCAGCTCGCCCCCCTGAGAGGTGGGCAGGCTCCGGGGAAAACAAAGGATGGGGACCCTCCCTCCCTTCAGCAGAGTCTGGCTGCTCTGCGGTGGGGGGGTCCCCAGTGTTTCATTCTAGCTCTGACTTGCCTGCATATCAGCTTGAAATGCCTGAGGATCTATAATAATAATAGGCTTATTCTGTCTGGAGCACTCTGATTGGTTGTTTCAGTAAGCTTTGTGATTGGCTGCCAAAACAACCAATCAGAGTGTCCTAGACAGATAGGATAAGCCTATTATTATTATAGATATTTGATAAAAAGATAGAATAGCATTGAACAGGCCCTGTGACACCCTAATTGAAATAAACCCATTGGATGATGACTGTACTAGGTAAACCCCTAAACAATGATGACTCTTTTCTTTTATATAATTATATACATCAGGGGCATCTATTAGATATCAACTTTCAATCCATATAACATAACCAACATTGATTTTGTGTTGTGCTATTTATATTTTTACCAGAATGTTAGTACAATCCTAAGTCCAATGCCTTACTGTAGCCCCTTATATAGTATTAAGTTATCCTTACTAACCAACCAAAGTTTGTTTGACAAGATGTATTTTCCATATAACCATGCTTTTAATTATTTCCTGATTGTATTATAGTATCATAGGCTCATAGGAAAGTAGTGTTGAAAGGGACCTCATAAGGTCATCTCCACTTAAAGCAGGATCATCCCTCACTAAACCATCCCAGGCAAGTGTCTGTCTAACCTGCTTTTGAAAGTTTCCAAGGATAAAGATTCCACAACTTTTCTAGATACCCTGATCCAATGCCTGGCCGCTCTCACAGTCCAAAAGTTCCTTCTAATCTCCAGACCAAATTTCTTCTGTTGCAGCCTAAGGCTGTTGCTTTTAGTCCTGCCCCATGTGGCCACAGAGGAAAGCCCATCTCCATCCTCTCCATAATCACCTTTCAGGTATTTGAAGACTGTTAGCAAATCCACCCTCTACCTTTTCTTCTCCAGGCTAAATAACCTTTTTTCATCCTTTCCTCATTAGTCTTGTTTCTCAGGCTCCTGATCATTTCTTTTGCCCTGTACTGGACGCTTTCCAAACTGTCTGCATCCTTCTTGAAGTATGGGGCCCAAAAATGGATACAGTACTCCATGTGAGGCCTCACTAATGCTGAATAGAGCAAAAGTGCACTTGATTTGCAGGTGACACTCCTGTTAATACAGGAATATGTATCAGCCTGTATTTGATTTTACCTTAAATGAATGTCAGGCTCATCACCCTGCAATTACCCATGTCATTCCATTTATTCTTTTTAACTATGGGTAACTCTCTGTCTTTTTTCCCTCTATAACTATCCCAACATGGTTTTCGTGCTCCTCAGCAATTTTTCAAATGTCCATGTGTGGAAATTATTTAGTTAAAAGTTTAAATTTAATAGCTACTCCATTTGTCTCTTCTCCTCCATTTATCCAAAAATGTGTGAGCAAACCTTTATTTTTCTGTTATTCCTTTATAATGTCCTTATTTAAATGTACATTTGTGCAATGGTTTGATCTTTCACTTAAAATTTTATAAGGGAGTTAAGTGTGAAAGGGACAGCTGCTGCCTGAATTTTACACACAGCCATGGGCAACTGGTGCCTCCTGAGTTGGGGCGGCGGGGGGGTGGGCACCGGTGGCCAATCGGCGACCAGGAGGCAGGAGGGGGGGGAAGATCCCCCAGCTGCTGATCGCTGACCGGGGGGAAGTGCCATCGGTGCTTCTCTCGGCACCCCCACTCTCCAGCCAGTGAGGGCCAATCTCTGGGGCAGCACATGCCCCCACTATGCATCGCCTATGCACACAGCATTCTAAGTCTACTCAGAGTTACTCTGTGCAAAAATAGACAACTATGTATCTCTTTTTATTGCAGAACAGCTATCAGCAGTGATTTCTGATTTTTGCAGTAAGGTTAAATTCTGTGGGCAAACAATTAGCTTGTCAACTAGTGGGTTTTTCTCAGTTGTGACATTCTGGTTCATAACCTAAGAGTTGTAAGTGTAAGAACTTGCTGAGTACCAATATGTTGTAAAGAGTGTGTGCAAGAGAGGAGTCTTAGTGAGGACACTGACTGGCAGGCCATCAGTGACCACTGGTTTCTAGTTCAGATTTGCTGGAGTCCTTTCCTGCCATAGCATAATCCATGTAGAATATGTAATTTATTTGCATACTGGGCATAATTATTAGCAGATGTAGAGGTTACCCACTAGCCATATAGAAATGCCACCTAGAGAATCTATTCATACTTTCTAGGAATTAGAAAATCAGGCTCTTACCTCTTGTGACACCAGAGGATTGTAGGCAAGCTAAAAGCCGGTCAATACTGTAAAATAGAAATGGCAATTTCCTACTTACTGCTGCATGAAACTATACATAATTCACTATTAAAAATATAGATGTCTTGAAAAGCAGATTTGCAATCCTTGCTGATACAGGCAATCTGTCATAGAAATGAGTAGCAGAGGCAGTGGGAATGCAGTGGTATGTGTGGAATGTAGGGTGGGATCCCCTCCCCACCCTTCAAACCCAAGCACCACACACTCTTACCTTAAAGCTCTCTTTGGAAGGACAAGACACCCTAGTCCCAGGGGATTTTTATAGGGTCTGATTTGCATATGCAGCAGCCTCCTCCTCTTTCCTGGGTCAAAACATTTTTGGCAATCCTGACTCCTAGCAGAATTCCCATTCATATTAGACAAGAATGGATATAATTAGATATATCAGATCTGTAAATCAATCTCCCAGGAATAATCTAACAAGGAAACATGTGGGGAGGTGCCTAGGGGAGGGGCAGTGAAAGGGGCTGATTGTGCTCTATAGGAGCCAGAAATCAAGCAGAGGCGGAGCCTGGAAAGAATCCAGCTCCTCGTAATGGGAGATAGCTGGGAGCAGAGAGGTGAAGGAACAGGTCGCTGTGCTCTGCAGGGAGTGTGTTCCGTGAGCATAAAATTGAGAAGAAATGGTGGTCTCAGAGACAGGGAAGGGAACTAACAGTAGGGTCCCAGTAACAATAGGTAGTATGGGAATGGGAGCAAAATTAACAGAAGTAGAAGACTAGAGAGGACATAGATGTACAGGAGTTAGAGGACCTGGAGATTTAAGAAGGGGAAACAAGATAGAAGATATGGGGAACAACTGAGTCATCACCAAAATGCAAGCCATAGGAGCAGGAATATGGTGCATAGATGGGGGCCAGTGTATAAGGGGATGGTTGGAGGTGGGGTGCTAGTAGTAGGGCAAGAGCTGAGAAGTAGAAGTCCCAATATAGGAGGCTAAAGGCAGAAGCCCAGAAGAAGGTGAGTGAGAAATGTGAGAGTCCAAGAAGGAAATACTAGGGTCACTGTGGGCACATCTACATATGAGCTTTAATGTACAGTAGCCTACTTTATTGTGCATTAAAGCGTCATGTAAAAACAGTGCTATTAGGCTAATTCACAGTAAAATAAGCTACTGAGCATTAAGCATCACTTAAAAACAGTGCACATTCATTACTGTGCATTAAAGCAGCCTAATGCACATTTGTGTAGTACCTCACATTGGAGGTACTAAATTTAATGCACATTTGGAAAAGCACCTTATTGAATGTGTAGATGCACCCTCTGGTAGGGGAGCTGTCCTGAATGGCTATAAGTATAGGTCCTACTAAAAAAGGGAAGGAAAGGCTGCACCCAAGATGCTATAGCTAGACAGGGGCACCCATGCTCATGTGACAAACCAGGCACACTCTGCTCCCTGTCTGGATGGGTTTCTGGGAACTGCTGTCCGATAATGATTTCCACTCTCCTGTCTGTTGGTCCTTGTTTCTTAGGAGCCAGTTTCTATCATACAAAGGCAAACTAACATTATTGGGACTGACCTTCAGACCACGTGTGGTTACAACTGAGTGTCTCACTTTATCCAGAATAGAATGAAGGGAACAATGAATGAATACATGGGAGTCCTTGTGCAAGGGAATAGGTGATAAGGCCCCAGGAAAAGTGCAAGAGAAGATGAATGAAAGCCTCAAAGTAAGAGATTCAAGGCAGGATCCCTGGAGAAGGAAGTCATTACATGAGACTTCAAGAAGGAATCTGTGGTTACTGTGGAGGTGGGAGGTGCTGAGTGACTGCAGAGATTATAGTTTAACTGAACAGAAGGAACAGCTGCACTTAAGCTGTTTATAGATAGATAAGGACCAGCCATGATGATAGAAAAGGAATCATAGGCATCCCACACTGATATTGATATCCCATGTTGATATAGATGTCTTCTATTTCCTTGGGTGCATTGGAGTTATTTTCCCACACACTGAGGGCTGACAGTGTTTTCCTTTTCCCCATCTATTTGTTCTTGTTTTCTAGGACTCAATTTCTGTAACAAACAGGGGAAAATGTCCTGTTACTGAGATCAGCTCATGGAAATGTATGACAACCCCATGGCTTACAGTATCCGACACAGATTGACTGCATGCACCACTCCCACCCTGCCCCCAAGCACACACTTTACTGCCACCTGCTTGGACTGCACACCTGATTGGTACAGTCTGCTTAGAGGTCCAAGTTTGAAAGCAAGGAAATTATTTTCTCCTTTCCTCCCAGATGGCAGTATGTCTTTAATGACATAATAGTGCTGGCGGTGGGGCTTTAGGACCTCTGTAGAGGTCAAATTTCACATTTGGAATAAATCCATGCTGAAAATATTCAGAAGAGACTGTGCTCCTAGAGTTTAAAACTTAAGATTCTCAGCTGGTATAAACTGGCACTGCTTCATTGGTGTCAGTTGATTTACACTAGTTAAGAATCTAGACCTAGGAATGTTGAATAACTTCAGACAGTGTATTAGTCATGATGGATATTGTCTCCTTTCCTAGATGTATTCACATTTGGGAAGGAATGCAAATTATTACAAAGCAGGGGAAGCCCATAGATATCTCAGCACACATACACCCCTACATAAAGTGATGACTTGACTACTAGTGTTCTTTCAATATTTTTAAAATACAATAAAAAAAAAAAAAATTTGAAACTGAAAGCTTTGTGAAAGCTTTCAATTCTTTCAGACTTTTTGGATTTTTATTGAAAACAAAGCAGTTCACGTCAATTTCAATTTTGGGGGGCATTTTTATTTTTTCTACAGTCTAATAACCAGGGATTCAGGCTTTTTGTTTCCCACATGCCCCACCCCCTCCTCCTGATGCATCACCAGTGGGGATGCCCAGCCCACCTCTGTGCCATTGGGGGTGGTCCCAATTGTGCAGCGCCTTTTTGGGCTCACCGGGGCTTGGCTGCTGATGGCCTGGACTGGCCCCACGCCATCAGAGCGCCCACCCCCCACAATGGCACAGGGGTGGTCGAGACATGCCAGAGCTTGGTGCACAGCCCCAGTGGCATGGGGTCAGTCTGGGCCATCGGGGGCCAAGCTCTGGAGAGTCCAGAGCTAGCAGTCTTGAAACATCAGGGCAGGGGCTAAGCTCTGCAAAGCCTCCCCCACCCCAAACCCTTTCCCTATACACACCACTCCTGGTCCATACACTGACCCCCTGCCCCACAGCCTGCTTCTTTGCACCCTCCCCCTTCCCCACACACCCATCCCCCCTACACACTGGATGCCCCACATACCTCCTGCCCCACAAATCCAACCTGCCCCACACACTCACTCCCTGCCCCGCCTTCCCCCACATACTGGGGGGGGCTGGGGCCTGGGGGAAGAGAGCAGCTGGGCCCCCCCCCCTCCAGCAGGGCTGGGGGGGGCAGAGGGCTGTGGGTTGGGAATGAGAGTCATTCCCAGATCACTGCCTCCTCCTTTGGCCCTGCCCAAGCTGAGGTGGGGCCTTGCCCTGGGATGCTGTTACACCCCCCCTACACACACATCTTGATGACCTGGGCAGTCACCCTCACTGGCCACCCTAAGGGTGGATCCGCTTGCATGTCATGTCGCAGGGCTGGTGTTGGCACAGCAGGAGTGTACAGGTCATGCTGGCAGAGCTGGGTGCTCGAGTTGTGAATGGGGAGTATGGGGGTATTGGCATATAAAGGCTGCTCATCACCAGAAAGCAGTGCGGTGGGGACAGCCACAGCTGGAGCTGTCTTGCTGAATGAAAGGGGCAGGGGGAGCTCTGATTTTCTATGATAAAAAACCTAAAAATTAAATGTGAAAATATATACGTATTTAGAATTTATTTTATTATAATGATTGAGGCACTGGTCAGCTTCCAAATTGCTTTACAATTGTAAGCCTATCAATAAAAATTGTGTTTAACTGATACCTATATATACAGTGGCATTTCATTTTAAGCACAGAAAGATGTAGATTGCGGGGGGGGGGGGGGCCATGGAGGGCGTTTTTGCTTTA
>NW_005842373.1:1418672-1437170 GCF_000455745.1 Alligator sinensis
GGGCACTATGAGAGAGTTTTGGATTTAACAGAGAAAACCAGGATCCCTGCTAATAACCCATATCCCCTTCCTTCCTCAGTTTTTCAGAATGGAAAGCAAGAACATTATATCCAAAAGGTTTTCATGTTAGTTCTCCCCTCTTAGAGCAAAGACCATAAGCTGTAGTAAGGCAGGTTTTTTATCAAACGTAAGGAAAAAACTGAAAATTTTCCTAACTCTCAGAATAAAACAGTCTCCTTCATTGGGAAGTTTGAAAAAGAGATTGGATAGTCATCTATCTGGGATTGCTTAGGCATTATGAATCTTACATTCTTGAAGGGTGCTGGGGTAGGTGATATTTGAGGTGTCTTCTAATTCTATGATTACTGAGCTAGCTATAGCAAACTAGTGAACATTTTAACTAAGGGCAGCATGACTCATCAGCGCTATTGATAATAAGAGGTGATGACCATTTTAAAAGAGAAATTCTATGACTTTTCCTTTGGAGAAGATTTTATATACTTGTTTCCGAGTGTAACAGGGGGCCTTTTCGGGGCCCATCTACCAATGGCCCTACCCACCTGTTCTGGCCCAACCACCTGCCTTCTCGTCTGCCACGCCTTGTTATTAATTAATCAACAATCTTAATTAGGCGGGATGCTGCCCATTTTCTTGCCCCGATGCCAGGGGGCACTATCTGTGGCTCCATACCTCCCCTACACTGCAGCCCATGACTTGCAGATCGCATCCAGCTGTTACTCTCCCCGGCCCCACACTGGGCCCGAGAATCCTCCTATCAGGACCCCTCCAAGAACCCTCCATTCAGGCGGCTTACCCCGCCCTCGTTCGGGGCTGTCTTTCTCCCTGAAACTATATCCCCTCTCAGGCTTGGTCCCTCCCTGGGACCTTTGACCACACAGACCCTGGCCTCACCTCCAAGGCCAGTCAGGAACCCCAAGCCCTCCAAGCTCTGGGCATCCCTCGCCATGGGCCCCTGGCTCTTTTTGTCACAACCCAAAGTTGTGAGTTTTTGTTTTGTGTGTGCTTCGGCACTGCTAAATTATGTTCCCGCTAAATTGCAGCTTCTTTGCACGGTGGAGTTCTCTGCTACAGAGAAGAACTCCGGTGCAACGGAGAATTTTCCCGCCAATTTGTAGCTTTCTTTGCAAGGTGCATTTCTTTTGCATTTCAGAAATGCACGGTACAAAGGAGTTCCCGCCATTTGTATTTTAATTTGAGCCCCATTATTGGCTTGTGGTAAATTATGCACACGTGGCGGCTAGCAATTGGCTTGCTAGCCGTATAAAGAGCTTGGGTGGTTTCCGCCCAAGTTGGAGAGAGAGCAATTGGAGTTCGAGAGGGAGAGCGTGAAGATCTCTAAGCGCTGCGGATCCTTATGGACCCAACGCATTTCTTAAGAAGGCAACAGAGGTCTAAACAGCCTCTGGCCTCTCCCCATCGCCGAGCCGAACCCGCGGAGCCTTAACAACTCCGGGGCCCAAGAACCGAATTTGTCGTAGTCCTCCAATGAGGATTTAAGTGGAGCTGAACCTGGAAACTGTCCAGCCTACACCGCAACCATCTTGGGTGTAAGTAAATAATCTTTGAATCAACCACTATGCCTCTGTGACTAATTCTAGCCCGTGTGTGCCTTGCCGCCGCACCGTCTCCTCTGACCCCGCGTGCACAAAGACGGGGCCGCGTATCGCTCCCGGCTCGCACATGGCGACATGGATGGGATCGGGAGGCAGCCTGCACACTTTTGACTGTTCTGGTCCTGGCTCCAGCCCTGACCAGTCGAGGGTACTCTCAGTCAGGCCTCTGAGCCTCTAGCCCCAGAGGCTGAGAGGTCTACCCTCAGGACCCTACTAGAAGGTGACCCACCCAGTTGTGGGAGCTGGGGTTAAGGCGTGCCGACCCACCTTTCACTGGGGTGGTAACTGGCCTAGCATTTCTTGGGGGTTCCTGCACCACTGAGAGCCCCACCAGGCCACCCAATCCCAGCAGGTTGCAGTTTTAGGTCATGCCCAGGACCAGGAGCCTCCTAGCCATCCTCTATAGCTCCTCCCTTACCCCCAGGGTGTTCCAAGAAGCTTCCCAGCCAGGCAAGATTACTGCCTTACCTGCCAGCAGCAAAATGCCCTGCTTATATAGGTAGCCCTGAATCTAAAATGGCTGCCACAATCAGGCACCTGCTGGCTGCTTGGCTCAAGGCCCTAAAAGTGGCAGGCACCAACAGTGCCCTGCCACACTGAGGAGGAAAATATGTTTATTTTATTAGGGTTACAGGGCTACCTACTGGAAATCTCTTGATGATATGGATGGGTGGAGACCTGCCCACAACTCAGATGTGCCCATGTCATTAAGTTTTGGGGAAAAGGGTCAGAGGTCAAGAGTCCAAATAACCTCAGGGATCAACAGATGAAATAACAGGGAAGAATGATGCAAAATAACAGGGAAGAGTAATGCTGTTAGAATCAGGAATCCTGAAGGGGACACCAAATGGAAACACCTACTGCTCCACAAAAGTGTCTAAGGGCACTTGTATGTGCCATGAAACATGGCATTTTTCTACTTAAAAAAAGAAAGGTATTATGTAGTGTTATCATTTTTGAGATCTAGAGACACTTTAAGAGTGTGTGGTTTGTAACCAAGACAAAGTCTCTCCCAAGTAGATAATACTGGAAAAGTCCAATGCCCCACTTGATAGCTAAACGTACCTGCTCTATAGTAAAGTATCTAGTTCCTGGGCCCAGTAGTTTCTGGCTCATGTATGCAATGGACCACATTTTCCCCACCACCCACTGCATCAGTACTGTACCCAGTGCTACCCCTGAGGTGTCCATTTGTAAGATAAAGGTCTTGCTTAAATCTGATGTATACAGCACTGGGCTCTAATATAAAGCTTTCTTAAACTTTTTAAAACCAGCCAAGGCCACAGGAGACCTCTGGAGGGCTTCCTTTTTCTGCCCTTTGGTTAGCTCAGTTACGGGTGCTGAGATCTCAGAGAACCATGGGATGAACTTTCTATAGTAATTGGCAAGGCCCAAGAAAGATCTTAGTTGCTTCTTCGTAGAAGGTGGTCTATAAGTGCTGTGGGCCTCTATCTTTTCAGCTAAAGGTTAATTCACCCTTGCCCCAAATACCCTAGATATTTCATTTCCTCCCTTCCCAATGATCATTTATTTGGGTTAATCGTTAACCCTGTGTCTCTGAGCCCTATGAGAACCACTCATAAATGCTGGAGGTGTTGTTCCCATTGCTCTGAGAAGATTATTAGATCATCGATATAAGCTGCTGCATAAGCACGATGCAGCACTAACAACAGGTTCATTAGCTGCTGAAAAGAGGTGGCTGCACCATGCAAGCAGAAAGGCATTTGAGTAAACTGATGTAAGTCCCATAGGGTCCCAAAGGCTGTCTTTTCTTTGTCTCCCTGAGCCATGGGGATCTGCCAATAGCCTTTTGTTAAATCTAACATGGATATAAATCAGTTCTGTCTGATCTTCTCCAACTTTCCTTCAATGTGGGGCATAGGAAAAGCATTGAAAGTCGATACTGAATTGACTTTTCTGAAGTCAATTCATAACCAAATACAGGTTTCCCTCGCTTTATGCTGTACATGTGTTCCTGGAAAATGGCACATACCTTGAATTCACATAAAGGGAACCATCTTTACAATGTAACAAATAGGGATACATTCCAAGACCTCAGCTGTACTAACCACCAGACACATTTCTACTAGGGCTGTGAAAAAACAGCACTGTTTCATTTTGACTTTGGTTTTGCCATGTAGAAGGGACAGTGCTTCGTTTTGCTGTTTTGAAGCTCTGATCTCTTTCATTTAGTTGAAATTGTTTCGCTGTCTCAATGCTGTTTTGATGCTGTTTTGACGCAGTTTCAACATTTTGCACATAGGCTATAATGGGGAATCATGAAAATGCCTATAACTTTGTCATTTCTTGCCTGATTCAGATGAAAATTGCAGGGATGGTAGCACCTTCTGAGGGCACAAAGCCTGCCAAGGAGATAGGTGCAGGGGTTTCTGGGAAAATGCACCTCAAACTGTTCATAGCAAAACTCTTATCACTTGCCAGCAGCATGCTGTCATCCCACATGCAGATCTGGGGGCCTGTACCCCCTGGGAGGGCTGCAGGGCTGTGCTGGACTCTTCCCAGGGGGCGCAGGCCACTGGACCTGCAGGATGACAGCTGGCTGCTGCTGCCGGCTGGGGCCAGTGCCAGCACTGGGTTCTTTCCAGTGCTCTGCATGGGCTGCACTCAGCTCCGGTCCCAGCTGGAAGCAGCAGCTTGCTGTCATTCCACGTGCAGATCCATGGGCCCATGCACCCCAGGAAGAGCCCAGCACAACCCCACAGCTCTCCTGGGTGGTGCAGACCCCCAGATCTGTGTGCAGGATGGCAGCATACTGCCACTGCCAGTGGAGACCAGTGGTAGCACCAGTCTTCCTGGCACTTGGCATGGGCTGTGCTGAGCACCAGTCCCAGCCAGCAGTGGCAGGCTGCTATCATCCCACATGCAGATCTGGGGGCCCTTGACCCCTGGGAGTGGTCTGGCATAGCCCTGCAGCCTTCCTGAGGGGAGCAGGCCCCCGGATCTGTGCACAGGGTTTCAGTAGGCTGCTGCTGCCAGCTGGGGAAATAGCCCAGAGCCGCCACAATCACCAGCTAGCAGCAGCAGCCTGCTGTCATCCTGAATCGTCTGGGGGCCTGTGCCCCCTGGGAAGACCCGGGGGAAGTGATCAGAGAGCTGGGGGAAAGATCAGGGAGCTGCGGAATCCAACTGGGACCTGGGGGAATGTTCAGGGACCTGAACATTCCCCCAGCTCCTGGCTCAATTCCCCAGCCCCTTGTTCAATTCCCCAGCTCTCTGATTGCTTCCCCCTAGCTCTCTGATCATTTCCGCAGCTTTCTCTGGTGGGTGTGGGTCTCCAGATCTGCATGCTGGATTTCAGCAGGCTGCCGCTGCAGTTTCAGCAGCAGCCTGCTGAAACCCCATGAGCAGATCAGGGGCCCGTGTCCCCTGGGAAGAGCTGGGGAAATGATCAGAGAGCTAGGGGAAGCGATCACAGAGCTGGGAAATCAAACAGGGAGTTAGATGTCAATATCAGAGCAGTCCTTCCCCCATCTTCCCCCTCCCTCTCCTTAGTTTCCATTTAGCTGCATGCCAGACAAGCCCAGCTTTGAAACTCGAAACATTTTGAAACTTTAAAAATGTTTTGAGTGCCCTGGTTTCATTTCAAAGTTGTTTTGAAGCCTTTTGTTTCATTTCAATTTCGCTGTTTCAAGCTCAAAATGCATCTAAACACGTTTGAAATAAAACACCTGGCGAAATTTTGCACATTCCTAATTTCTACCACTTTCACAAGACAATTTTGGTGCTCACCAACAGCAGACAGTACACACAAGCACAGGGCACTATCATAATTGGGATGGCAACTACGGAAACGTGTCACAAACAACAAGCAATGAGTGCAGATCCACACAGGAGACTATATTTTGGTGAGCACTGCTCCCACAATGCACCGCACAAGGCAGCTGACTGCAGGCTTCCAGTACACCAATAGCATAAGAGTGAATTTACCTTGCATATAATGAATTTTTGGTATAAAAAGGGTCATCACATAACAGTGAATTCATACATATAGAACCCATATAAAATGAGGGAAACCTGTAGCCCCATCGGGTTTTGAGACTACTACCATGGGGCTTCTCCAGGGGCTGCATGATTCTTCAATAATACCCCTTCTTTTCATCTGATCTAGCGCTGCACAAACAGGCTCATACAAATGTATTGGCAGCATACCCTAATGTTCCCTAACTACACACCCCTTGGGTGTCACAATGTAATGTACTACTCCTCTAGCTTTCCCAGGCTGTTCTGTAAAGATCTCCCCCACCAACATTTGGAGGAAGCCTTTCTGAAAGTTATCTAGCTGCTCTCCAATAACAGGAGGTTTCTCTCTCCTCCCCTGTTTCAGGGTTAACTAATCGGGTCCTAGCTCTCCCTCATTTGGGGCTGGGTCTATAAGTAACCCTTTAATCTCCCTCCATTTTTTTTTAACAGGTTCACATGATAAACCTGAAATGTCTCCCAATGGCCGGGTTGCTCTACCTCATAATTAATGGGGCCTGCCCATCTTGTGACTTTAAATGGGCCCTGTCACCAGGATAAGAGCCTATCCAGGCATGACTATCCGGGCATATCACCAAGACCTGGTCCCCAACTTTGAACTCTTGCTCTCCAGTCCTTTTGTCATAATATTCTTTTTGTTGCTCCTGGGTTTCTCTTAGGCTCTGTGTCACAATTTGTCATACCTGCTCTAACCTTTCTCTTAATTCTACCGCCTACCTAGGGAGCACTGTCCATCTGGATCCGGCTCCTGCCAATGTTTGCAGGCTATAAGAAGCCCTCAGTGCCCACGTATTAGGTCAAGTGGAGAGCAACCCAGAGAGGCTTGCTGTACTGCAAACAATAAAGGGAGTATCAGCAGGTCCCACCTCTTAAGATCCCTTTGATTACATGCCCAGATCAATCCCTTCAAGGTATAATTAGAACACTCCACTAACCTATCTGTATGAGGGTGGTACACCGATGTAGAAAGCTGTTTAATCTTCAATCTCACATACCTGCCTCAGCACCCCAGACATAAAATTAGTCTCTTAGTCAGTTAGGATCTCTCAGGGGATCCCCGTCCATAAGACCCACTTTATTAATTCATCTGCTACCTTAGTTGCCATCACGGATCTCATGGGGATAGCCTCCAGGAATTGAGTAGCATAGTCTAAAATGACCAGGATGTAATGGTGTCTGGCATTATTTTTTGGGAAAGGGCCAGCAATATCCAACTCTATTCTATCAACTGGCTTCTCTATAATTGGCATAGGCTTCAAGGCATTGTCTCAGTAACTCTCTGGCATTCTAGGCAACTTAATCATGGGGAGTCTCTAACAGCTGTTCCACTGGAGTTCCTTGTGTCACCTCTGTACTTTGATTCTCCGGTAGGTTCTGGAAACAAATCCTAGCTATGTGCCCATCTTGTCAATCCACCATTGCTAAATAGTCAGGGTGAGTGTTTAACAGAAGAAGGCAGAGCTGCCTTGGTCATCATGACAAAAATAAGCAGCAATGGAACAATAATAAAGATTATGTAAATGAGGAAGGGGTTTAGCTGAGGGTTATACAACAAAAGAGACCACCAGAGAGCTTTAAAGTTTAAGTAGAACAGAAATCAAAAGGGGGTGCAACTTACCACTGCACCCTCCTAGATCCACCCCTGTATAATGGCCACCTTTTGAGTCAACTAATTTTCAGGAACAAATTTCATTGTGATTTAGTATGCATGGAAATAATTAATTATGCTTCAACAGATAACTGAATGAAGTGTTTTGAATGCAAATCAATATGACCTTAGTGGAAATCTTGTGCACCATCTAATAAAGACCATAGTGATGAGTGAATAATTAGCCAGATTTCATTGAATTTAGGGCAGGGCATTTCTGCCCTAAATGCTGCTGGCATCTGCAAGACCTTAAGTGAGTCCACACCCAGATTTCCAACTTCAGGATAGTTGTCTATATCCTTCAAGATGCTTTTATAATCTAGGCATCCTGCTGCAAGTAAGTACTAAGGCTCTATTGTCACTTGTCAGGTACCAAGTATTTTGGTCAATCTAAGACTGAATTTTATGTTGTGAGACTTTTGGTTTCCAAGACTATATATTTATATTCAGATACATGCATTATCCTGATTGATGGCCCAGGATAAATTATCCTCACTCTAAATCACTACGAGTCTTCCAATGCCTAGCTGCCCTAGTTCAATCTTGGTCTATCATGACCTTAGATGTATTGTAGACCTGCCCCACTCTCAGAGCTGCTCTGTAATATTAATTGCAGTTTACCTCCTGACCAAGAAAGTATTCCATCTTACTTGCTCTCTTCTGCACAAGAAACAGCTCAGATATTTTTAGATGACATCTCCAATTCCAGCCTTTCAGCTACTATTGTATCCACTTGTGTCTCATTTTTGGGAACAGCTTTTAAGCACTTCTGAGCTGACCATTTGAACCCATCAGCTTACCATCCATAAAAGACTGGGCAAACAGAACAGATTAATAAGCCCTGAAGCAATGTATCTGTTGTTTTTCTGAACTATCCAGTTGGAATAGGACAACTGGAGTTCCCTCTTATCCTATGCCAAATTTCCATATAAGAAATTTCTTTCATATCTGCACACAGCAAAACCTATTCTTTGCAACAGTGGTGCCCATTTTGTTTCCTTCCTACACAAACCTCTAAATCTAGGGTGTTGAACTCAGATGAGTTACTTGGACATATTCTCTGCCTTACAGGTGCCAGTGGGCCATGTGTAAAGTGGTAGTGGCGAGCAGGGTAAACAGCTGGCTCCCTGAGAGCTTTCTCAGTGGCAGCTGCCAAGAATCCCTGCTGGACCCTGCTGCTATTAATGCAGACCGATCTGGAGCCCTGCCTAATGTGCTCACTGTGGGAACTGAGCCCCCCTCCACATAGTGATGCCTTGACTGGCAGAGTACAGGCACTGGGCCAGGGTAGTAATTAGTAACATTTGTGCTCTGGGCCAGCATCCCAGTTCTCTTCCCTACTCCATCATGCATTCCCCTTCCCCTGATTCTCTGCAGTGTCCAAGCTGCCTGCCAGCCCAGACCTCTATGCTTTGTGCCAAGGGATATTTCTTCACTGTCATGCCCCCTCCCCCAACACCTTACCCTTGGCAACAATTTCTATCACTAATAACTGCCACAAGAGGAGGTGTGAGAGAATCCAGTGAGGTCTGGGAAAGCAGAAGGTAGAGAAGAGGAATGGATTTTCATCACCAAGGACTCCTGAAGCAAGTAACTTCAGCAGTGAGACAAGTGGGTAGGGTGGGGATGGGAAGAGCAAGGAGCAGAGGCATGCATATAACTAGGTGGAATGCAAGAACTGTCAGGTGCTCTTTCTGTAGTGCCACAACAGTACAAGCAAGAGCTGGGGTACAGTTGGCTGGAGAAATCCCAGGAAAAGATGATGGGATGATGACTCACCTCCATGGGATATTTGACACACCTGCTCTAAACCTTCAGTTTTGGCTGCCACAGCCTTGTCTAGTTATCTACACCATAAATAACAATTCAGGAACATCCTAAGGTTACAAAAGAATGCTATAAGAAACATAGGCCACATCCCTATGAGTGGAAACATGGTTTGCAGTGCCTCAAAGCCATGCAGCACTCATGAATCCATTTGCCGTGCTGCATATTTGCAGCATGGTGGCAGAATTAGATACCGGGAAGTCCTGGTAACTAAACAGATTGTGGCAGAAAAATGTGGGGCAGCTCATGTGGCTGCAGTGTGTGCCACCAGAATCCAGTGCCTGACCAGCCAGAGACATACTCTGTCTGCTGGCTAGGCTCCACATGCCTGGATCACTGCTGCTACTGCCCCAGAAGGCCCCCAGGGCCCCATGTAAGACTGGTGGGCATAGCCCAGGTGCTGGACCCAGCCTTCCCTATCCCACCTAGGGCAATTTGCTGCCCACCAAAGTGCATGTGCAGGGGCATGCCCAGAGACAACTAGCAGTGGCACATATAAATATGTGCCACTGCTAGTTGTCCCTGGGGAAACACACATTCCCACTTTTCAAGATGCAGCCAGACTGATCATCACCAGCAACCTAAATACTAACTTGCAGTAGACAATGAGTCTTAATTAAGAGCATCAGGTAACTGTGAACATATGCAAAATGCCATCATTGGTACTTGGGCCATTTAAGATTTGGAATAGATCGATCCTGTTACATAAAGAATCCAATTATCCGACTCATGGTAAATCCATCTTAACTTTCACATTTCCATTTTAAAGACTTACCATGAAACCCTCTTCTGAGGCCATACTAACTTGCCCACCACCTTTCAGAACCATCCAAGGACAAAAGGAACACTTTGCTTTGTGTATTTTGGACTCTGCAAAATCATGCAGATGGCTCTGTTGCCCTGTGGGGTCAGGCCAACTGCCAGGATCTCAAAATTGTGCTGCTAGACAGGAGGGCACAGTGTACAATTGCACATACACAAACATGGAAATCAAGTAGGTGCATACACACACGCACAGTCAATTACCAGTCTAGGCATATGCACACCTGTCACCAGTTCAAACACCTACGCACACTGTAAAGACCAAAAATTAGACCCGAATCAATTATCAATACCTGCACACCCAATACACACACAGAGATCACTAATTCGTATATCATGCACACAGTGACATATATGTATATCAGTTCACATACATATCACTCACCTACACGTACACACAGGTGAGTTCCTAACTTGGGTGTTGTGATGTGTATGTATGTATGTGCTTGGTATACTTGGGATACCTGGGGAAAGGTTAAGGTAAGAAAGTGGAAGTGTAAGTTACCGGGACTGGGATTAGAACCAGTAGACTAGAGAGAGCTGGGCTGAAGAACTGAGGCTTGGGGGTTACTTTAGGTTAATTGACCTTAATTGATTAAAGAACAATGCCCAAATCCTGCAGAACAGGGGAGTGGGAGTAATGCGGGAGAAAAGCCAGCACAGAGGCTGAGTCTGAAGCCGGAACTACAGGGGAGCCAAAAGGTAAGCGGGGAGAAGGAAATTGGGACAGAGGGTGCAGGGGAGCTAGAGAGGGTGAGGAGGAAACTGGGGCCTGGCTCCGGGATGCAGGGGTGCTGGAGAGGGGCTGACAGGGAGCTCAGGAAGCTACAGGGAGAGTGGCTGCTGGTGCCAGGAGCTGCAGAAGGGCTCTGGCTGCCGGGAAACCTGCAGGGCAGCCCAAAGGAGCTGTGGGGAAGTTGGTAGCAGGCCAGAGGACTGTGGGGGGGAGAAGGGGCAGCTAGAGAGGGTGTGGGGGAAAGCTGGAGAACACAGGGGGCAGGGAAGGTTGGGAACAGAAGGTGGAAAGAGAGATAGGGAGAGGCATCAGGAGGCAGAAATGAATGGGGCTGAGAGGCTAAAAGTGGCAGGAAGAGCTGTGGAAAAATATGGGAAGGAGGAGGTGAAGAGCAGAAACGGGGCCAGGAGGCTAGAAGTGGCAGAAATGGTGGGAAGGGCTGTGGAAAGACGCGGGAAGAAGGTGGTGGACAGCAGGAACAGGACTAAGAGATGGCAGAAAGCAACAGGGTCAAGAGGCTGCAGCAGGGGAACAGAGAAGAGACAGAGAGGAGGTAAAAAGCAGCGGGAGCAGAGCTGGGAGATGGCAGAAAGCAATGGGACCAAGAGGCTGCAGCAGGGGAATGGAGAAGGGACAGAGAGGAGCTGAGAGGTGGCAGGGAAAAGCGGGGGAAAGCTGAGAGAGAGAAACAGAGACCAGAATTTAAGATGGGGAAGGGACCAGGGCTCAGTAAAATGCAACCTAACTCGGGGTTACAAATGACAGTGGTTTTATTGAACAGGGGAGATGGTGACACAATATCTTATTGGTTCCTGTGCGCACATGCGCGCGCGCACACACACACACACACACACACAATGGCAGCAGGGGTTAAAGAGGCTTGGTGCAGGGGCTGAAGTCCGGGAAAAGAGAGAGAGAGTCCAATTTGGAAGAAGAAATGTGCAGATGATATCTACCTATCCCAGGCTGAAAGTTGGTCCTCGATGGCCAGTCAGGGTCTCCTTCAGCTTGGTGTTGTCCAGAGGGGGTCAACAGCAGGGCCTCTGGGGTGGATAGGCAGCGTGATGTGAAGCTGGTCTGGTTCAGATAGAAATGGCATTCCCACTGGGTCTGTCTTCACTGCCCCTTTTTATAGGGGCAGACCTTGTGTGACCCTAGTGACAGGAGGCATGCCCAGGCAAGGGTCAGCCCCTGGTGTACTGAGCAAGTGTGCTCCATGCAGGGATGTGCAGTTTCAGGTGTCTGTGATGATGGGGTACAATGGTAGAGTTGCTGGTTCTGCAGGGTCTTTTGTCTTTCAAATGCTGGGTTCTTGTCTCTGTTCCTGGGTGAGGTCCGTGGTTCCTGGATGAATCAATGCGAGGTGATGGCCTGGTCATTACAGGCCATTCAGTAGAGGCCTGCTACCATTGTATTTCAATCATTCCCAATCACTCCCATTTATCCGGGAACCATTTTACATGGGAGGGGTACATGAGTCACACAGTTACAACACAGAGGATGCCCAGGCAGAGGACACAAGATGGACGCTTGACATACAACATGGAAACGACGTTACTTTGGTTCACTTACAAACACAGGCCTAAACCATATAATATCCATATGAAACAATAAAAATCAATACAAAAATGATAATAATACAATATACAACAGTAAAAATCAATACAAACCTAACAAAACATTATTTACAATATTAAAAAGGGGGGGGGGCTTGTCATAAGGGAGTATAAGAACTTAGCTTACCTAATACTATTAATAACTATTTGTAAGTGATAGAAAGGTCAGAAAGAAAGTTAGAAATGGTTAGGGAAGGGGAGGGAATGCATTTAAAAAAAAACAAAAAACTGGGGGGGTTTCCTACAGGTCCATCACCTCATGCATGGGAAGGCATAAGTACCTGAGGATTTATCATGGGAACCTAAAGAGAACATCCATGTGTGTCAGAGCACATGTGTAAAACCTGACTGGGAGCAATTTGTGCCCAGAGCTGGGATAGCTCCCTCAGCCCTGCAGACAAAAAGGGGGAGCAATTTTCTTCTGGTCAGTTAAGCCCTGATCTCCATGGGGTGGGGAGAGCTGTCCTAGCTCTGGGAGCTGCTGGGGGACCCATCCCAATCTCTACATGGCTGGGAGGCAGCTGTCCCCAGAGCTGAGACAGCTCTCCCAGCCCTGCAGACATCTGGACAGGTCCCGATTTCTATGTGAGTGGGAGGCAGCTGCCTTGCAGCTGGGACAGCTCTCCCCCCATGGAAACTGGAACACTGAGGAGAGCTCTGGCTACTGTTGGGAGAGGCAGATAAGGGCAGGTGCAGCCCTGGACTGAGCTGCTCCCATCAGAAGCAAATTTGCTCCCAGCAGGCAAACGTACAGATGCATGCCCAGGAGTACTTTAATGAGCCTGAATTTCCTGTGCAGAAAATTCAGTCACAATAATTTCATGTGTAGATGCACCCACAGAATCATATAAAAGTAAGGCAGGACCTCAGGAGGTTATCTACTCCAATCGCTGCTCAATACAGGATCATCTCTGAATAAACCATTTCAGTCAAGTGTTTGTCTAACTTTTGACTAAAGGCTTTCAAGATGGAGATTCCATAATTTCTCTAGTTATCCTGTTCCAGTGCTTAACAACTATCATAGTGAGATGTTTCTTTCTAATATCCTAACTAAATCTCCCCTTACTGAAATTTAAGATGATTGCTCCTTGTCAAGCCCATTTTGGCCACAAAAAATAGTTTATCTCCTTCCTCTCTTTAATCACTCTTCAGTTATTCAAATACTGTTATCAAATCCTCCCTCAGTCTTTTTTTTCTTCAGATTAAGTAAATCCACTTCTTTCACCCTTTCATCATAAGTATTTTTTTTCCCGGATCTCTAATATTTTTGTTGCTGTCTGCTGGACTTTTGCTAATTTTTCTATGTCTGTCCTGAAGTACAGTTCCCTAGGATGGTGAGGCCTCAACACTGTCAAACAAAGGAGTCCCAGTAGGAGCAGGCATTCCATTTGTCCCTGGACAAGTTATGCCTATGCTTATCCTGGAACAGAAATGCTGTGTTCACACATTGCCCTTCTAATCAGAATTAAGAGAGTGTCTGAATGCATTGCCACTTTTTTGCCATCTATTCAATGACATAATCCTGATAATCATTCAGCTGCACTTTGTGATGTCCTGGTATAAACTGTCAGTACTTCTTATCCCATGAACCTTTTAAGGCTTTGTTGTGGGACAATGAACAAAAATGTTTAAATGATTGCATTTTGTCCCAGGATAAAATGGTTATCACAGAACAAATGCAATGTCTGTAGTCTCATTTCCCTTGATTGGCAAATGACACTCCTATAAATATAGCCCAGTATGCTATTGGCTTTTTTTGGTAACAAGAGTATGACATTGGCTTATATCCAGCATATTATCCACGCTAACCTCAAAATTTACCTTCTCTGCAGTACTGCATCCTACCAAATCTGTGTTTGTTCATGTGACTGTTCCATCCCAAGTGCACCTGTCTGTACTGAATTTCATTCAATTAATTGCAGAGCATTTTGCCTATTATCAAGTGTGTTCTGAATCCTAACCCTACCATCCAGAGTATCTTCAACTCCACCCAACTTAATGTCTTCTGCAAATTTGCTGTGTACTCATTCCCAACTTCCAGATCATTTGGAACCTAGGACAGACTCCTGGGAATGCTATGTGCTATCTCCTCCCAATTAAACACTGACCTATAGATGATTACTTTTTGAGGAGGATGACCTGACCAGTTATGTAGCCATCTTACAGTACATTCATCTAGACACTATTATTTAGCTTTCTAATGAGAATGTAATGAGATGCAGTCTCAAAAGACTTGACAAAATCAAAGTATATCACGTCCACTGCTTTTCCACAACATAGAGTCCATTACTTTGTCACAGAATGAAATTAGGGGTCTGTCCCATGACTGTGAATGTTTATAGAGCATGTAAACTCTGTGGGTGGCCAGCAACAGACCATTGTTGTGGAAAAACCTGCATCTCATCAATCCACCTTTGCTAGATGTCAGGGTGAGTGCTTAACAGAAGAAGGCAGAGCTGCTTTGGTCATCGTGACAAAAATAAGCAGCAATGAAACAGATAATAAAGATTATGTAGACAAGGAAGGGGTTTAGCTGAGGGTTGTGACAACAAAACAGAACAGAGAGCTTTAACCAAATTCAAGTTTGCAGGACCTGATAATCTTCATCCCAGGATACTAAAGGAACTGGAAGAAGAGATCTGGGAGCCCTAGTCTTATATGTTGTAGGAGACAGGTGAGGTACCAGAGGACTAGAAAACGGTAATGTAGCAGGGGCACAAGCCCCTGCTACACAGAGTGCAGAGAAAAGACTGGAAAATGGGCCTGGCCCCTTTAAGAACAGGACCATTTAGGGGAGCAAGGGCCAGGTGCAGCTGTGCAGACCGCTTGACCAGAAGTGGCGGAGTGGCTCTGACAAATAAGCTCACCCAGGAGCAGGGCCCTGATGGAAGAGAGGATTGGATCACCGGCCTGGAGGAGGCTGGACTTTGCTAGTTCCTGTAAATAGCCCTGTTGGTAGAAGAAGTTTCATTGGAGATTTCCTTAATTGTTGGTTTGTTAAACCAGCTGAGGGAGGAACCCTTGCAATAGAACTGTGTCTGTCACCTCAAGGCAGGGAAGAATTTATGCTAAGTATTCTTTCTTTTCCTTTCATTTGACAGACATCCAGTGGACTAGAAGTGGCTATAAGCGGAGATGTGGAGGCTGCAGGACAGGGTGTTCAAGCACCCTGTCTAACCTATTTCCCATTAGGAAGGTTGGAGCTGCAGGTATAGTAGTACAGAGGTCTCCTGTAGTGATACAATATATTGAGTAAGATGGCTGCAAATGCTAAGGTCTTGGCTTCTAGCCGCAGAGGAGTGGAAACCCTGGAGTAGCCCAGAACCTGAGGCCCTAAGCTGAGAGGTGGAAACTGAAGAACTTGACTGCAAGACTGAGAAGGAAGAAACTGGTGAGGTGAATGGCCTCACCAGAAAACCACTGGTACCCTCTGACTCTAGGATTTCTACCAAGCAGCAAGATCCAGCTGTAGGAGTCCTCTCATCTTCCACTTTAAGCAGCAGTAAAACATCTCCCATATTGATTCTTTTCCCACCAAAGCATGGCAGGAAAGGGGGACTGGGATGACTCGGTGCCAGAATGGACTGTAACAGGTGGAAGCATCCCCTCTTCCCTGGGTCTTGCCATAGGCCGACCTAGTTCCCCTCTTTAAAAAGGAAAAAACAAGAACTTGGAGGATTGTACACTGGTTAGACCATCTTGAAGAAAAAAGCCTGAACATAAACAGCTAGCTTGAATTTGCTAAGAAGGCCAATCAATAGGGCTGCGCGAAATTTCTCCCGATGTTTTGTTTCAAAGCTCTTTCAATGCGTTTCGAGCTTGAAATAGTGAAATTGAAATGAAACAAAAATTTCAAAACAGCTTCAAGATGAAACAAGGGCATACTAAACATTTTGAAAGTTTTGAAATGTTCCAAGTTTCAAAGGCAGGCTTACTTGGCTTCAGTGCCAGTCCCAGCCGGAATCAGCAGCCTCCTGTCATCTGGCAGGTGGATGGGTGGCCTGCGCCCCCAGGAGAAATCTGGCACAGCCCCTGCAGCCTTCCTGGGGGTACGGCCGAGACCCTGACCTGCCTGCCGGATGACAGGAGGCTGATGCTGCTGGCTAGGACTGGCACTGGGCACAGCTCATGCTGGGAAGATCAGTGCTGTTGCTGGCCCCAGCTGGCAGCACCAGCCTCCTGTCATCTGGCAGGCAGATTGGGGGCTTGCCCGCACCCCCAGGAGGGCAGCAGCGGCTGTGCTGGACTCCTCCTGGGGGTGTGGGCCCCTGATCTGCTTGCCAGATGACAGAAGGCTGGTTCTGCTGCCTGGGGCCAGCAGCAGCACCAATCTTCCTGGTGCTGGGTGCAGAATAGCTTATGGGCAGAACATTGAAACAGCATCAAAACAGTGAAACAGTTTCAACGAAATGAAACAGAACAGTGCTTTTGAAATGAAACGAAGCTCAAAACAAAACAGTGTTCCCTAGAAACATTGAAATGGAAGTCAAAGCAGAACGGTACTGTTTTGCACAGCCCTACCAATCAATCCTCCACCCATGGGCCAGAACAAGCCCACAGAGATGTGTCATCTGGCCCACAGGACTTCCCTTAGGTCCAGAAATTTAGTGGTCATGGAGCCATTAATTGTCATTGCCTGCTGCCAAATGTCCAGGCCTGGGGGACCCTTGACTAAGAGGCATTTATCAGTTGCTTGGCACCTCCACCTGGCCAACTCCATGGTCATCTGCACCAAGGCCTGAGACATCCATGGGTTGGATGCATCAGAGGTGTACCTCTAGCATCAAAATATGGAACAGATGCCTGATGTAGGCTTCCTATATGGAATTTCACAGATACAGAGCACAGATCCCAGGACGTGTTACAGTTGGTGGAGGGTTCCCAGAATAATCACAGGGAATATGGTCACCTGCACTCATGGATGCTATCCACTTGCTCTCTGGCCATGGCTCCTTGAACACCATCCCAGTCACTGCTGTGGGACTGTTTATGGTTGGCACTCAACCTCAGCTGCAGCCACAGCCACTTCCACCTGCTACTGACAAGAGCGAGTACATGGCGCTCTCCTCCCTGGAGCATCTGACAAGCAGGGCTGCCAGCCACAGAGTTCCTTTCTGGTCCCACTCTACCATCAGCTCAGCCCTTGCAGGGGAACCAAGAGACTCAGGGGACTACAGGTAATACCTGTATGTATGTACCTGTATGTCCTAGGGAACACTGCACAACTTGAAGGTGTGCAAAACCTATAACACAGACCATTGCTGCACAGTCAAAATATCACTTGGCCCAACCCAGACCCCAGAACTAGTGGAGAAGCCTGAAACTGAGGCTTTTCTGTGTGGCAAATGACAGCCTGTTGGGTGGGCTCTGCTCAGAGATGGTTCTGGGGGGATGTGGTAGTGTAGTCACACCCCACTTAGTGTACTGCACACACAGCAAACTTTCCACCACCAACAGTTCCTGCCAGATCTGCTTTTTTCACATTCCTCCCCTGGGCTCCAGTCTCCACGTAATCTTTGTGTCATCTGTGGCACCTTTGCCACAGGGGTGTTAGGGTATTTTTGGTTTTCTGGGGCACTGTGCCTGAGAGTTATGCAAAAGGGTTTTGGTGTCATTTTCATAGATTTCATAGACATTAGGGCTGGAAGGGACCTCGGAAGATCATCGAGTCCAGCCCCCTGCCCAAAGGGCAGGAAGTCAGCTGGGGTCATAGGATCCCAGCAAGATAAGCATCCAGTTTGCTCTTGAAGGTGTTCAATTAAGGCGCTTGAACCACCTCCGGTGGCAGGCTGTTCCAGACCTTGGGGGCTCGGACAGTAAAGAAATTCTTCCTTATGTCCAGCCTGAAACGATCTTGAAGTAGTTTGTGACCATTCGACCCCGTCATCCCTTGGGGCGCTCTGGTGAACAAACGTTCCCCCAGATGCTGGTGGTCACCCCTGATAAACTTGTAGGTGGCCATCAGATCACCCCTGAGCCTGCGCTTTTTCAGGCTAAAGAGCCCCAGGGCTCTCAGCCTGTCATCGTAGGGTCTGCTTCCCTGACCTCTGATCATGCACGTGGCTCTTCTCTGGACTCTCTCAAGCTTCTCCACATCCCTTTTGAATTGTGGAGCCCAAAACTGGACACAGTACTCCAGCTGCGGCCTCACTAAGGCCGAGTACAGGGGGAGAATGACGTCCCGGGATTTGCTTGAGAAACATCTATGGATGCAAG
>NW_005842373.1:1438064-1438720 GCF_000455745.1 Alligator sinensis
GGAGATTGTCAGGGCCAGCTGACTTGAAGGTATCCAGCTTCTCAAGATGTTCCTTCAGAAAGTCAGCATTAATGGAGGGCAGGGGATCACCCTCACCCGGCCTTCCCGGCCCTGTAGCGGGCATGGGCGTCCCATGGGACTGATGAAAGACTGACGCAAAGTATCTATTTAATAGGTTGGCTTTTTCCTGGGCGTCAGTTGTCAGTTGCCCCATCTGGCTCAGCAGGGGTCCAATGTTGCCTCTGCTTTTCCTCCGGCTCCCCACATATCTGAAAAAGGACTTCTTATTGTCCTTGATGCTCAAAGCTAGCTGGAGTTCAGTTGCAGCCTTGGCTTTCCTGGTCTGCTCCCTACAGGACCGGACCAGTGCAGAATAATCCTCCTTGGAGGTGACTCCCATCCTCCACCCTTTGTAGGCCTTTCTTTTTAGCCTCAGGAGGTCTGCTAGGTCCCTGGAGAGCCAGGGGGGCTGCTGTGCCCTCTTGCTGCCTTTCCTCCGAGATGGAATAGACTTAGTTTGTGCATTGAGGATTGGTCCCTTGAGGAGCAGCCACTCCTCTTGAACTCCCCTCTCCCTGTGGTCACGGTCCCTTAGGGCCTCACTGACAAGCCTCCTGAGCTTGTCAAAGTCGGCTTTCCTGAAGTCAAAGAATTGC
>NW_005842373.1:1438875-1445037 GCF_000455745.1 Alligator sinensis
CTTGAGTCAGGTAGAGGTCATCCACGCACGAGAGGAAGCTCTGCGACCGCTCAGATTTTGCTGAGCGATCCTCCCACGAGATGCCCGGGTAATTGAAGTCACCCATGACAACCATGGTCCTGGAGCAAGCTGCCTCAGCCAGTTCCTGGGCAAACTCCTGGTCAAGCTCAGGACTTTGGGTGGGAGGTCTGTAATAGACTCCCACCATTGTGTCCCCTGTGCCGTGTTCCCCACGGATTTTAACCCAGAGGGTCTCCAGCCATCCACCCTGGTCGCCAATATCGGCTTGCAGGGACGTGTAGCTTTTTTTAAAAATAAGTTAGACAAACATCATTTAGATAGGGATGATCCTCCCTTGAGCAGGGAGTTAAACTAGATGACCTCCTGAGGTTCCTTCCAGCCCAGTGTTTTTAGGACTCTGATTTAGCTTGTGGAATTCCACAGTGTATTCCCCGTGGGGGTGTTGGTACTGGGTTTATGACCAGGATACCTTATTCTGGGTGAACCCAAACCCTCAGACCAGCAATGACTTCTTCCATTTGATAATAGGCAAATTTTATTGATACACAGTGGGCACATGTACACATGCATTTACTCTGGCCTAAGTTTACATTGGTGTAAACTAATCTGGTATAAGCCCTTTCAGGCAGGCATCTACACATGTGAGGATTAGGGAGAAGATTTGCAGTTTTCTGCAGCCCTGCAGTGGGCCCCTGCCACCACTGGGGGGAGTTCCAGCCCCTCTACCCCCAGGTGCTAGCCCAGGGGCTGGCTGAGAGCACCAGGCCAGGAGCTCATTGTCTCCTGGCCCCAGGGGGCTGCCTGCTGCTGGGGTGTGGACAATGTTCCCCTGCCCTGGCAGCAGGGAGCTCCTGGCCCTGGCTCCCTGATTAGGGACACAGGACTTGGAAAGAGCTGCAGGGAAGGGCCAGGTCCCACACCCTGCCACAACCTGCTGATGGGTCAGTTAGCTTTTGGAAGCTTTGGCAACTTAGCTGCTATCTGGGAGCTTCTTGAAACCGGACAGTCCCCAGCCACCTCCAGCCTGCACATGCTTCCCAACACAGTCTGTGACTGGCTGGGAACTGTCCCGGTCAGGGAGCTCCCAGCCTCTACTCCATGATGGCAATTGCAATCACAGTGTGGGGGCTGTTATCAGCCTGTTCCCAGCCCCCACTCTGCAATTGTAAAGTGGGGGTTCTGAGCAAGTTCCCAGCCCCTGCTCCATGATCAGGGAGTGGGGGCTGGAAGCTCACTGCTGCTGGGGCATGTAGACATTGTCCCCACCCAGGCATTCAGGGCAAGGGCTAGGGAGCTTGTTCTCTGCCCAGCTCCCAAAAGTAGGAATCTCCCAGCACTGGCTCTGCAACCGCAGGGCCACTGCTGGGAGACACTAATCTTCCAGCCTGATCTCCACAGCCATGGGGCTTGTGCTGGGAGACCCTTACCTCTCAGCCCAAGCCCCTCAAATGTGGAGCTCAGGCTGGAAGGTAAGGGTCTTCCAACTCTCCACTTCCAGTCCAATCATGATCTGAGAGCAGGGGGCTTGGAGCTCCCTGATGCCAGGGCAGGGAGATATAGTCCCCTACCAGGCCCCTGTGACAAAGCCCATCCCTGGAGCAGGCAGCTCCTGGGGACAGGGAGCTATCTCCGTCCCCCTGCTGGATGTCTGACCAGATTTTGCTCCCAATCAGGCATCTACATGAGCTCTATGGCACTGTTACTAGTCCTGAGTAAAGTTGGTACTTGCATTTGTAAGTAGCAAATTTACTCAGGATAAGGGAGATTTACTGTGAAGTAAGAATGTGCATGTGTAGACAAACATGCTTACTTCAAAGTAAATTATGTTATGCCAAGTTAAGCATCACATGTAGACATGGCCAGTGATATCAGATAAGTAATGCAGGCAAAGCTAACAAAATAACACCCCCCGATTCTACTTATCTACCAGCTTCTAAGTTTGTCACAGAGAGAATGATATGCATGGCCAATACATGTAAGATACCCTGTGGTTCTTGCTTGAATGTCAGCAGCTTGGAGGTCGAGGACCAAGCCACTCTCCCCCGCAAATGGAGTGGGTGAGATGGGCTGGTGGTGCTCCCTCTGTCCATGGTAGCCTTGGGTTCTCCTGTCAGGGCCCCTCTGCTGTTCTGAAGTCTCTCCTTTTGTATTCTTTCTCCTCTGATGACTCTTCATTTCCATGTACCATTAATTGGTTTCTCTGTGGTCACCATACCGTCCATGATCTGTTCTGTCATCATATTCCTTTGTTTCCACAAACCCACCACATGCACACATCTTAATTTGGTCATTTGCCAGTGTTTTAATTTGGGCATGCCCATACTCCTAATTTCATCTGTCCACCAAAACTGGAAATCCTAGGGGCTTTGCAGCTGGTCACTGAGAGCTGATGCTACCTTATCTTTGTTATGGGTTTTCAGGTAACAGTGCGGTACGTGTTTTCAATTTCCACAGCCTGGTTGCCTGCCAGCTTCAAACACAGTGGGCCTTGAAAGCTGAGATGGTGCAATTTTGTCACAAACAGGCTTTTAGAAATGAATTAACCCTTGCCTTTCCCCTAACCCATTGTTCTAATGCACTATCTGCTTTATCTGCAAGCCAGTTCCTAAAAGCAAATCTCTAAATATCATTTTCTAGCCATCAGGAAGAAGGGGATGCTGGGGGTCTGCTAATGCCAGGTGTTGGCACTGGATTTATGACAAAGATACCTTGTTCTGGGTGGACTCAAACCCTTAGACTGACCATGAACTTTCCATTCAATAATAGGCAAATTTTATTGATACACAGTGAAAGCAGATAAGGATAATTCAAACAATTCTATATCTGTCAATCCCAAGGATCACAGAGTCAAGGTACACCTGGCCAGTGTGCGAGCTTCACCCTGTGGTTCTTTCTTAAATGTCAGATATCAGCAGCATGGAGGTTGAAGTCCGAGGCCTACCCCAACTCACCCCCACCCCCACACCATTTGGTGGACGAGGCAGGCTGGTGGTAGGCCTTCTGTCCATGGTGGCCTCAGGTTCCCCTCTCAGGGACCCTTTGCTGATTCCTCCTTTTGTATTCTTTCTTCCCCTCTGATGACTCTTCATCTGTGGTCTTCCTATTGTTGTCATACTCTTCACATTTTGTCCTGTCAGCATATTCCCTTGTTTCACAAACCCATCACATACACACATCCTAATTTGGGACTTTACTCAGTCTCCTAATTTGGTCTGATCCCCAAAACTGAAAAACCCAAGGGCTCTGCTACTGGGCATTGTGACCTGGCCAATGCAGCAGATTCCCTTATCTCATGTCATGGAACAGTGTTGTACATATCTTCAGTTTCCCAGGCTGTGTGTCTGCTTGCCTGTGTCAGACACAGTGGACTTTAAAGGAAGCTTTGTCAGAACCAGGTATTTTTTAAGTCAATTAACCCTTGCTGTTGCCTAGACGTTTGTTTTTATACATAGCTACTTTACCTATAAGGCGATTCCCCAAAGAAAACCTCTAAATACCATTTTCTAGCCCTCCCCAGGCTGGTGAAGAGAGTGCAAGGAAGTGAGAACCTGGATCAGTGGCAGTTCCATTGGCAGAACTCAAGCTCAGGTGTAGGGGTAGAGCTGTGTGTCTCAGTGCAGACAGTAGTTAATGACTGCTATTGCCCATTCCAAGGAATCTTCTGGCTGGACAAGGTCCTGTTACAAAAGTAGGTCCTGCAGGAGCTCCAGAGGCACTGCTCCCATGGCAGGAGATGTTCCATTTCCACTCCTGCAAGAAGCATGCTTTTTGAACAGCTGTAAATATTGATGCTAGAGTGACTGCCCCCCACCTGCACAGCTATGACTTGCCACTAGAAGGCTGGCAAACAGGGGCCTAACTGGAAGCTGCAGCTGTGAATTGCCACTACAGGGCTAGTGATCCAGGACTGGCTTCTATCCCTGCTGTAGGTGAGAGAAGTAGAAAAAGTAGTAATCAAAAGAAATAAAAAGCAAGTAAATTAAACAAGGTCTCATGATTTAATAAATGGGGATTTGGGATTGGGGTGCAGGGCTGAGCACTGGTCATGCTTCCTGGGGTGGCTGGGAGGTGGGAACAGTTAAGTAAGGTGCTTTTGGGGGAGCTACTGCCACTGCCCCAGAAAGGAAGCCCCAGCTCATGGGGAAAGCCCCAGATCATGGGGACCTAATCCAGCCCCCTACCTTGTTCCCAGTCCCCAGGACCCCACTCCTGGATCTGTCAGTGCCCTGTGATCTGATTTGCTGGCATGTGCTCTGCAGGCTCTTTGCACAGGGTGTAGGAGGGTCTCACTCTTGGAGGTGGAAGGTGTAGTTAGCTTGATGCCAGAACCACCCCTCGGGCAGGAGAGTTCAGGGAATGGGAGGTTTGTCCATGCTGGGTGGGGCAGGGAATATTGCATCCTGGGAGACTTTCTGAGTGACCAGGGAGTGATTGAATAGGGACAGCAATTAGCAAGAAGTTTGCATGTCAGTTCACAGGTCAGTTTGCTGCCCCACTTTTTGAAGGGGAGCCTTTAAATAAGCTCCCTCTTTAATCAAGAGTAGCTACATATATTTAGTGGAAGTAGCTAAAACTCAGAAGTTAGACCAATACTTAAGCTCCTTGCTTAACTTGAGTCTGAGTGAGAGCAAGTTTTCTAGGGAGTTTCCTGGAAACTCTCTCTCACCTGTCTTCATTGTAAGCTTGGTGAGAGGAATCAAGAAAAAAGGAACATTTTTGGGACCAGAAGCAGTGAACCGGCCAGTTTCCAGGGTATTTGTTAGGGAAGGCCTGTTTGGAAAGAGGGGCAGGAAGAGAGAGGTGGGAGATTAAGAGTTTCAGAAAAATGGCCAAAGGACGTTGCAATGCCATAAGAGTCACAGAAAAATGGCCAAAGGACGTTGCAATGCCAGAGCCACTGCCAGCTCTTTCTCTGCTTGCACTGTGAAGTATCTGTCCAGGCAGGGCCACACACCATTGAGGCTTCCACCCAGGTCCTGGTTTGGTGCTGTGCAGACTGCAGCTTGCAAATTCCTTCCAGTGATAGCCAGGTGGGGGAGTGCCTGCAATGTGAGTTGTGTCTCCTGGTGCTGTCCCTCAGGGAACAGGCAAGAGAGCTACTGGAGGAGGTGGCAAGGCTCCGAAACATCTTCTGCCATGATCACTTCATTGATGTGATGCTGTAGGAGACTTCTAGGACTGTGGTTGGAGGACTGACAGAGGCAGCACTAAAGGAGGAAGAGAACATGGACTACCAGAAACATGGAATCTAGAAGCTTGTGACTTCTGGAAGCAACCAGAAATCTTCATATCCAGCTGCAGCTATTTGTCTGGAGAGCAGATATAGGTATAGCAATGGAGGAGCATGTTCCATTGGTGGAAGAGACAAGGCCTTGGCCTCTTCAAGGTTGGGAAGATCAAGACCACTAACACCAAGAGGAAGTGATGGGTGATGGAGACTTCTTTCTGTCAGGGAAGGAGAAATCCATTTGCCAGCCTGACCTGTTGTCTCGAAAAGTCTGCTGCCTGGATCTGAGATGTCATGGAGGGATTACCAAGACTCATCTGGCCTTCTAACTACTACCCCATTCTGCTTATTCATGTGGACATTAATGATATTGCCAGGAGTGACCCTGAGCACATTTTCAAGGGGAGGAAGGAGGACCCGGGCAACTATAGGCCAGTCAGTCTCACCTCCATCCTTGGCAAAGTCTTTGAAAAAATTATCAAGGCTCACATTTGCGAGAGCCCGGCAGGACAAATTATGCTGAGGGGAAACCAGTACGGGTTCGTAGCAGACTAGATTAGTCGGGCATGATCTGCCTCTTTTTATGACCAGGTTATGAAACGCCTGGACACAGGAGGAGGGGTGGATGTTGTATACTTAGACTTCAGGAAGGCCTTCGATACGGTATCCCACCCCATACTGGTGAACAAGTTAAGAGGCTGTGACTTGGATGACTACACAGTTCGGTGGGTGGCGAATTGGCTAGAGGGTCGCACCCAGAGAGTCGTGGTGGATGGGTCGGTATCAACCTGGAAGGGTGTGGGCAGTGGGGTTCCGCAGGGCTCAGTCCTTGGACCGATACTCTTTAATGTCTTCATCAGCGACTTGGACAAGGGAGTGAAGTGTACTCTGTCCAAGTTTGCAGATGACACAAA
>NW_005842373.1:1451614-1462446 GCF_000455745.1 Alligator sinensis
CTGCCTATGCAGGGGGTCAGACTCGATGATCTATTGAGGTCCCTTCCGACCCTAACATCTATGAATCTATGAAAAGTGATTACAGGGCTTTGGGTGCAAGGGTGATGGGGACAGGAGTTCAGGTGGTGTTCTCCTCAGTCCTTCTGGTCAAGGGGAAGGGCCCAGGCAGGAGCAGATGCATCCTGCAGATCAATGCATGGCTGCATAGATGCTATCACTAGCAGGGCTTTGGCTTCTTTGACCATGAGATGTAGTTCCAAGAAGAAGGATTGCTAGGAAGAGATGGGATCAACTTGACAAAGAAAAGAAAAACCATCTTCACAGACAGGCGTGCTAACCTAGTGAGGAAGGCTTTAAACTAGGCTGACCGGGAGATGGAATCCAAAGCTTTGAGGTAAATAGCAAAGAGGGTGACCTGGAGCATAGTTTCTCAACCTCTGGTATGTGTACTCCTGGGGGTAGGCGAGACACAGGCAGGGGGTACACGGGTACTCCAACACTGTCCGTCTTTCTCGCCCTCTTTTCCTCTCTCTCTCTCTCTCTCTCTCTCTCTCTCTCACCCCCTCCCCCTCTCATATGGCAAAAAATTTGGTGCGCTGTGCATTGCATGGTGCTTTAAATTGCCCAGTAATAATTTGACAAATAATTCAGCCCTCCTAGCTTTGGCCAACATCATCTCTAGCCCAGGTACATACTTGGGTTGTCACCTTTTATACCAGGGGTGCACAACTCTACATACACCAGATCAGACATCTGTCACATCATGGCCTTCTTCCAACATATAGCACACATTAGTCTGTAAGTATAAAATCCCCTGGAAAACTGAGTGTTGGAGGCCTTATTAAAATTTTCAGAAGTTAGGGGGTACTAACTACTTAAAAGGTTGAGAAACACTGACCTGGAGGAATCACAAGTAGGAGGGAGCAACTGTGGACTCCTTCTTATTCTTCCTGAGAAAGTAGGGCAATCAGCTACTTACCTTAGGTGTCTGTATGTGACTGCATGAAGCCTTGGAAACGAGAAGGAAGAATTGGAAGTCCTTGAACAATCCCAGAACTATGATGTGACTGGAATATCCAGAGGGGAGAGCAGCAATGGTGAGGTCATGGTGGGCATCTGCTAGATACCAGAAGGATGAGGTAGATGAGGCCTTGTTCAAACAGCTAGCAGAAGTTTCCCAATCATAAGCCCTGGTTCTCATGGGGGACTTCAATCACTGACATCTTCTGGGAGGGCAATACAGCACTGCAAAGACATTCAGGAAGTTTTTGGAGAGTGTTGGGAACAACTTTGTAGTGTGAGTGTTGGAGAGGCCAGTTAGGGGCCATGCTCTTCTTGACCTGTTGCTCACAAACAGGGAATTGGTGGGGAATGTAGTAGTGGATGGCAACTTGGGCAGCAGTGACCACAAGATGATTGAGTTCATGATCCTGAGGAAAGGAAAGAGGGAGAGAAGCAGTGTAAGGATCCTGGCCTTCAGAAAAGCAAAGATTGACTGACTTGGGGAACTGACGGGCAGGTTCCCCTGGGAGGCCAGTCTAAGGGGAAGAGGTGTCCAGGAGATCTGGTTGTATTCTAAAGAAACCTTACTGAGGGCACAGGAATGAAACATCCTGATACACAGGAAGACTACCAAGTATGTCAGAAGGCCAGCTTGGCTTAGCAGGGAACTCTTCAGTGAGCTAAAACACAAAAATAAATTTTATAAGTGGAAACTTAGACAAACAACTAGGGAGGAGTATAAGAGTATTGCTCAGGCATGCAGAGGAAGACCAAAGTGCAATTGGAGTTGCAGCTAGCAAGGGACAAGAAGGGTAATGAGAAGAGTTTCTACAAGGAAAAAATGTGGGTCCCTTGCTAACTGGGGGAGGCACCCTAGTGACAGATGATGCAGAAAAGACTAAAGTACTCAATGCCTTTTTCACCTTAGTCTTCCCAGGCAAGGTGAGCTCCCAGACTAGTGCACCTGGCAGCACAGTGTGGGGAACAGGTGAGCCATAGGGCTGTATGAAACAGCAGCATTCTGCTTTAACATCCGTTTCAATGTTTCAATGGAACAGTGTTTTGTTTCGATTTGAAAACACTGTTCCGTTTCAATTTGTCAAAATGGTTTAACTGTTTCAACGCTGTTTCGACATTTTGATCAGGCTGGGGAAGGGAACTCAGCCCAGCTGAGCTGAGTTCTCCTCCCCAGCTCTACAGTCAGGCTGGGGAAGGAAAAAGTTCCCTTCCCCAGGCCAATCCTAGCGCTGGGGAGGGGAACTCAGCTCAGCTGGCCTGAGTTCCCTTCCCCAGCTGATCGCAGTGCTGGGGAGAGGAACTCAGCTGGGCTGCTTTGAAACTCAAAACTTTTGAAAGTTTCAAAACATTCTGACTGCCCTTGTTTTGTTTTGAAGCCCTTCATTTCATTTCAATATCACTGTTTCAAGCTCAAAATGAGTCAAAACAGTGTTAAAATGAAACAGCCAGTGAAATTTTGCACTGCCCTAGCGAGCAGCCAACAGTGGTGAAAAAACAGGTAACAGACTGTTTAGAAAAGCTGGATGTGTACAAGTCCATAGGGCCAGGTGCAATACATCCAAGAGTGCTGAGGGAGTTGGCCAATGTGATTGCAGAGCTACTGGTCATCATCTTTCAAAACTTGTGGCAATTAGGAGAGGTTCCAGATGCTGGAAAAAGGCAAACATAGTGTCCATCTTTAAGAAAGAGAAAAAGGAGGATCCAGGGAACTACAGACCTGTAAGCCTCATGCAAGTCCCTGGAAAAATCATGAAACAGGTCCTTAAGGAATCCATTTCCAAGTACTTGGAGGAGAAGAAAGTGATCAGGAACATTCAGCATGGATTCATCAAGGACAAGTCATACCTGACCAACCTGATTGCCTTCTATGATGAGATGACCCGCTCTGTGGATGCAGGAGGAACAATGGACATGATATACATTGACTTTAGCAAGGCTTTTGATACAGTCTCTCACAACATTCTCACTAAGGAAGTACAGGTTTGATGAATGGCCTGTAAGGTGGATAGAAAACTGGCTGGATCTTTGGGTTCAGAAAGTAGCAATCAATGGCTCCCTGTATAGCTATGCTATTTAGCTAATCTATAAATCTGCATATCTACCCTGCCTTCTGGAGACATTCAGGCATTAGAAATAATACCTCTAGATTAAGATCTGTATTTGTTTTCTGATTCACAGTGGGTGGTGTCTGCTTTAAGCCACTCTAATTAACCCCTCCCCCTAAGATTGGAGGGGAGAATAGAGAAGAAGGAATTTTCTTAGGGTTCATGGTAAACCTATAAGTAGGGACCTACCAAGTTCATGATTTTACAGTTTTCACAGAAACCGCAAATTTGATTGGCAGCCAGTATCGAGTGGAGTGCCCAGGGGTTAGTTCTGAGGCTGGTTTTGTTCAATATCTTCATCAACAACTTGGAAGATGGGATGGAGTGTACCGTCAGCTAGTCTGCAGATGACACTAAGTTGAGGGGTGTAGTACATACACTGAGGGTAGGGCTAGAATTCAGAGACCTAGAGAATTAGACCAAAAGAAATCTCATGAAGTTCAGTAAGAAGATGTGGAAAGTCCTGCACTTAGGATGGAACAATCCTATGCACCAGTACAGGTGGGCAACCAACTGGCTAATCAACAGCTCTGCAGAAAAGGACCTGGTGGTTATAGTGGATAATAAACTAAGTATCAGTGAACAGTGTGACCTTGTTGTGAAGGCGGCTAACAGCATACTGGGCTGCATTCATAGGAGCATTGTCAGCAGATTAAGGGAAGTAATTATTACTCCCTATTTGACTCTGATGAGGTCACATCTGGAGTACTACAGAAGGGATCTGGACAAATTGGAGAGTTTAGTGGAGGGTAAGAAAAATGGTTCAGGGGCTGGAACACATGACTTCTGAGGAGAGGCTGTGGGAATTGGGTTTATTTAATCTGGAAAAGAGAAGCCTGAGGGGGGATTTAATAGCAGCCTTCAATATCCTGCAGGGTGGTTCCAAAGAAGTGTGAGGAACAACTGTACTGCTTCCAGCATGTCCACAAATGGTGGATAGTGGAATGGCCTTCAGGGAAGATTAGCTGTGAAATAAGCAGGGGTAACTCCAATGAATCATGGACCAAGCAGTTTCAGCACCACCAGGATGTGGTGAGGACAGCAGATGGAAAGCCACATATATCCTTTGAAGGTGCTGTGACATGGAGAGTACAGGTCACCAGTATAATAAGCCTTCCCAGCTCCTAGCTATGGGTCTACAAGATGAAGACTGCAGCAGAAAGAGATCTCGTTATCTTGGTCTTTTTACCATTGGAACAAGGAACCATTCTCATAGATTTCATAGACATTAGGGGCTGGAAGGGACCTCATGAGATCATCGAGTCCAGCCCCCCTCCACCATAGGCAGGGAGTCATCTGGGATCAAGTGATCCCAGCAACAAAAACATTTACATGTTTTTGAAAGAGTCCAGAGTAGGTGCATGCACCACCTCTGGGGAGAGTCTGTTCCAGACCCTGGACACTCGCACCGTAAAGAACTAAAAATCGGCCTTCCTGTAGTTTATGGCAGTTAGATCTTGTTATCCCTTGGGGAGCTCTGGTGAACAGCTGTTCTCCCAGGTCCTGATGTACCCCTCTTATATAATTGTAGGTTGCTATCAGGTCCCCCCTGAGCCTTCTGTTTTCCAGACTGAAGAGTCCCAAGTCCCTCAGCCTCTCCTTGTACAGCCTGCCCTCCAGGCTTTGGATCATGAGTGGCTCCCCTCTGGACTCTTTCAAGCTTTTCCACATCCTTCCTGAAGTGGGGGGCCCAAAACTGGATGCAGTACTCCAGCTGCGGTCTCACCAGGGCCAAGTAAAGCGGGATGATGATATCCCTGGTTTTGCTTGAGGTGCATTGGTCAATGCATGCCAGAGTTTGATTTGCTTTGCCAGCCACAGCATCGCATTGGTGACTCAAATTTATCTTGTGGTCAGTCTAGACCCCCCAAGTCTCTTTCGGTTGTGGCACTAGCAAACATAGCACTACCGAACCTGTAAGTATGTTAAGACTTTCTACCAAGGTGCAGCACCTTACACTTCTCTACATTGAAGCTATCTGGTCTTGGTCAGCCCACCTTGAGAGTGTGTCCAAATGGGCCTGTATCCCCAGCCTGTCCAGCAGTGTGAATGCCCTCCCCATAATTTGGTGTCATCCACAAACTTTGCCAGTTAGCATCCGACTTCCAAATCCAGATCGTTAATGAAGATGTTAAAGAGTACCAGCCCAAGTACTGAGCCCTGAGGTACTCCACTGGTCACCCTGCACCATGTTGATTTGCTCCTGTCAACTAGTACTCTTTGGGTCCAACCCCATAGCCAGTTACTTAGCCATTGGACCGTAATGGTCCAGTTTCTTGAGGTGTTCCCTCACCTGATCCACATCAATTTGGGACCTGTCACCTGCTCCCAGGATGGTTTGTGTCCTGTCTGACAGTGTGATCCCCTTGAGAGGGTGAAAGGCCAATGTGAAAAAGTCATGTAGGAGATTGGCCCTTTCTTGGGCATCGGATGTTGGTTGCCCCATTAGATCTCATAGGGGCCCAATGCTATTGTCACGGCGGCGTCCTACAGGAGGGCCGTGATCTCCTTAAGGCCCCTTCCTCTGTGCCAAGTTGGCCCAAGGGCACCCTCCGATTCTCGTCCGCCACATCTTCGATGTTTAGATAAGTTTGGGAGGCTGCCTTACGTCCTCCTGGACACGGTTTGTTGTAACCTCTGGCCCCGTGGACTCCGGCCCCTCGTGGGTTTTGTCCTGCAAATGGGTGCTTTGGGGCCCCCTAGCCTTATGGGCTATGCGTGGCTCCAGCCACCCCTTATACCACGCCCCAAGCCTCGCAATTGGAATAGATGTTGGTCTGTCAAATACACACTTGCCCTCACTGGGGTCCTCTCCGTAGCACTGCCCTCTCTCAAGGATCCTCTGCAGCGCCGCCCTCTCTCTGGGGCCTTCACAATAACGCCGCCCTTCTCTCCAGGGCCTTCTCTACAATACTACCCCTTTTGATAATACTGCCCCCCTTCTCTGGGGCTCCTCAGTATTGGAATAGATGTTGGTCTGTCAAATACACACTTGCCCTCACTGGGGTCCTCTCCGTAGCACTGCCCTCTCTCAAGGATCCTCTGCAGCGCCGCCCTCTCTCTGGGGCCTTCACAATAACGCCGCCCTTCTCTCCAGGGCCTTCTCTACAATACTACCCCTTTTGATAATACTGCCCCCCTTCTCTGGGGCTCCTCAGTACTGCTGCCCTCTCCTCAGGCCTTCTTAAGTGCTGCCCCCTTCTCAGGGCCTTCTCAGAAATGCCGCCCCTCTCCTAGGGCTCTCCATGCCCACACTGGGCCTTCTCAGTAAAGCTGCCCTGTCTCTCGGGGCTCACCGCACTGCTACCCTCTTCCTCTGGGGCTCACCACGCCCACACTGGGGCTTCTCAATAGCGCCCTCCCTCTGGGGCTTCTCAATAGCACCCCCCCCTCTGGGGCTCGCCACGCCCACACTGGGGCTTCTCAATAGCACCCCCCCAGGGTTGGGGTCTATGCACCCCTTACGCAGCACCCTTACTGGCACTGGGGCCCCCATGCTGCTGTGGGTCCCCTATGAGGCCTCCTCTAACCCCTAATAGCCTCACCCAAACCACCAGTGTAATAAATAACAACAAAGCAAAACTCAAGCCTCTTGGCTACAACTTAAATATAAGCCACCTGGCTATAACAACACTGCTCAAACATCCCAGAGCTGCCATCCTTTACTCAGCTTGACTAGTACCTGCAGTTCTCATATCTTGGCTCCAGGAGCTTCTCTTTGTCTGACTGCTAGCAGGGACCTGCCTGGTCTCAGTTCCTGGGCTTTATAAGAGCCAGGCCCTGCCCCTTACAGCCAGCTGACTGCTGGCAGGTGTGGGTCGTTTGCTGACTCCAGTTGCCCTGGCAACCACCAGATGGGCTCCTTATTCACTGCTAGGGCTCTTTCTCTAGCAGTTTCTCCTCTTTAGGAGCAGGGCACCTCGGTGCTATCTTCGTTTTTTTTTTTTGGCTTCCCACATATCTGAAGAAGGACTTTTTGTTGTCCTTGATTCCTGTAGCTAGCCTGAGTGTGGCTTGTGCCTTGGCTTTTCTGGACCACTCTCTACAGGTTCGGGTGAATACTGAGTAGTCCACTTTGGTGATGCTTCCCATTTCCCAACTGGTGTAGGTTTCTCTTTTTAATTTAATGAGGTCCAACAGTTCCTTGTTCAGCCAAGGGGGCTTCCTTGCCCACTAACTACATTTTTTGCAAGATGGAATGGCTTTCCCCTGTGCTTCAAGGATTATGTTTTTGAGAGATGACCATTCTTCATGTACTCCCTTTTTAAGGGGGGTATGACCTCTAATTGCCTGACTGACCAATCTCTGAGTTTGCAAAAGTCAGCCTTCCCAAAGTTAAGGCTTTCTGTTTTACTGAGGGGCTTTCCTGCTCTTCGGTGAACTAAGAAGGTGACCAATTCATGGCTGCTGTCACCAAGCTTCCCCTCGATCTTCACATCGCTCACCAGGTCTTCCCCTTTGCCCAGGACCAGGTCAAGCAGTGCCTCTCCCCTAGATGGCCCATAGACCTCCTGCGTTAGGTAGAGGTTATCAATGCAAGTGAGAAAGCTACACGACCTGTCAGATTTGGCCATGCACTCATCCCAAGAGATGTCAGGGAAGTTGAATTCCCCCATGACAATAATACATTGGGAGCATGCGGCCTCAAGCAGTTCCCTATTGAATTCCTCATCTAGCTCTTCCTCTTGGTGGGGAGGTCTATAATAGACTCCTACAAGTATGTCACTTTCCCCATGTTCTCCCTGTCTTTTGACCCAGAGGGTCTCAAGAAGCCCTTCCTGATTAGAGAACTCAATCTGCAGGGAAGTGAACTGATCCTTGACATAGAGAGCCACACCCCGACCCCTCTTCCCCACACAGTCTCTCCTATACAAGGTGTAACCCTCTATAGCAACAGACCAATCATACGTAGAGTCCCACCAGGTCTCTGTTATCCCTACAAGGTCATAGTCATGAGTTCATTCTTAATGGAAAAGCCAACTCTGTGTTTCTGTGACTGTGATTCACATAGGTTCTGTCAGGAGCTTTGTGGAAGTTGATGTGCAGCAGCCTCTCCACAATAAAAGATGTCATGCACAGGTGTCTTGTCTTCCATGCCAGTGCATTCCTCCAGCCCTTTAGCAACAAGCTAATGGTGATAGGAGCAGGAGTGTGAGGTCTGGAAGCTCATAGTCATGAACTGGAATGAAGGTGGCAGGTACAAGAAGGGCATCTAGCACTTGGACAAGACAGGAGTGTGATTTGGCAGTTGTAACTGTGACTGAACAGCCCCTTCCAGGATCTGCTCAGCTCACCACACATGGGGAGTGGGCTAGAAAAGGTGCCCTAAACATAGCCTGCCTAATACAGTATTCTGTATTTCTTCCTGACTGGATAACCACGTCCAGTGGGATCACCTTTACTGTGGTCGAAAATACCAGTGAAGACACAGCATTATTTTAGGGATCTGGAACATCAGGACCCTCATGGGCAACCCCAATAGACAATGTCCAGAGCACCACACTGCAATTGTGGCCTGAGAATTCAGGTGACACAACTTCAATGTAGCTGTGGGAAATAGGCAGCTCAGAGAACATGGAGATGGCTATACCTTTTTCTGGAAAGGTAAACAGGAAGGAGAACACTGACTTCACAGAGTTGGTTTTGCCATTTAGAATGAATTCATAAACCAACTCAATGAGTTCCCTATCAGAATTAATGAGTGCTTCATGGTTCTCCATCTTAAACTGGCAGGGAGCCAATATGCCACTGTCATAATAAGCACATATGCTTCAACTTTTGAAGCTACCAATGAAACAAAGGAGAAATTTTACACCAGCCTTGACCAAGTCCTTTCTGATGCTCTGGAGAGAGAGAGTTATTCTTCTTGGTGATTTCAATGCCAGAGTTGGAAGGGACTCTAACCTCTGGAATGGAACCATTGGCAAGAAAGGAGTAGGAAAGGTCAACTCCAGTGGCATTCTCCTCTTGACCAAATGCACGGAACATGGACTTACCATTGCCAATACCCAGTTCCACCAGAAAAATAGGCACAAGACATCATGGTAACACCCACCATCCTAAGCATTGGCACCTGATTGATTATTATCTTCTTTGCCTGGGATTGCAAAGATGTCTGCATCACTTGAGCTATGCTAGGAGCTGATGATTGCTGAACTGATTACTGACTCATCTGCTTGGTCATGTCACTCAAACTGGCTCCCAAATGATGGCTGCAGCAGAAGCGATGCCAATGAAAGATCAACATTGAAGGACTCAAAGACCCAAGCATGCAATCCCTCTTCCACCAGTGCCTCAACAAAAAAACCCTGGTGAATCCCAATCAACAACAATGGGAGAATGTCAGCAGCAGGTGGGGTGCCCTCAAGGCCAGCAGTGTCAGCACGTGAGAAGAGACACTTGGATTTTCTACCAGGAACCATCAAGACTGGTTTGATAAGAATGAACAGGAGATCAAAGAATTCATCAATCACAAGTGCAAAGCCTTTTGTGCTTAGCAGAACAACATTATCTCTAAGCAAAAGAAATTGAATCTCCAACAAGTGAAGGCAGGGGTCCAAAGGCAGACATGCAATTATGAAGAATAAAGGGTGGGAAGACAGGGTTAAGGAGACTCAACATCTGGCTGACATCCATGATTTACATAGCTTCTTCAGAGCCACCAAAGCCATCTATGGTCTGAACTCTCAGTCATACGCCAGAACTATTTTTAGCAGCTAAAAAGTTTTTCCTCCTAGAACAAGAAATGGATCTTGTGTCTCCTCTTTAATATGAATGACCTAACCATTGGCCCATAGCCCTTTGTTCTTTCTCTTCTTCCTGCTCTGTGCTTGGCACAGTGATACCTCTATATTTTACATAAACTTGGAGAAGTTCATTAAAGGAGAATGAGAAAGCCTTTATAGCACTATAACTCCTGCTTGCACTAAACACCTATGACTTAGTGGGGCTAACGGAAACCTGGTGGGATTCATCTCACGACTGGGCAGTACATATTGAGGGCTATAGATTGTACAGAAAGGACAGGGTGGGGAAGAAAGGGGGAGGGGTTGCGCTCTATGTCAGTGAGCAATATATGTCAACGCTCATCAAGATGGAATCCAAGGATGAGGAGGTAGAAGGATTGTGGGTTAGGCTACATGGGGGGCAAGGAGAAAGGGATTTGGTGGTAGGGGTCTGCTACAGACCACCACATCAAGGGGAAGAAAGAGATTCGGGGCTCCTGAGGCAACTCTCGGAGACCATAAAAGCTAAAGAGGCGGTAGTCATGGGGGACCTAAACTACCCGGACATCTGCTGGGAGTCACAGACAGCAAAGTCCCACCGGTCACGCAGGTTTCTAACCTGTGTACAGGACCTCCACCTGACACAGGAGGTACACGGTCCCACTAGGGGGAATGCCATACTGGATCTGGTATTGGCAAAGGGGGGTGACATGGTTGGGGACCTACAGATCGGTAGCCATCTGGGGGACAGGGATCACCTAATAATAGAATTCACCATAAGACATCGAGTGGGTAAGGTAACTAGTAGGGTGAAAGTGCTAGACTTTAGGAAAGCTGATTTCAATGAACTCAGGCGATTAGACAAGGACGCACTGCAGAGTAGGAGTTTTGAAGTGATGGGAGCCCAAGAAGGGTGGCTGTGCCTTAAGGAAACGATCCTTCAGGCACAAAGCAAGATGATCCCCGTGCGAGGTAAAAGAGG
>NW_005842373.1:1464316-1467780 GCF_000455745.1 Alligator sinensis
TTCCTGCTTATGCAGGGGGTCGGACTCGATGACCTATTGAGGTCCCTTCCGACCCTAACATCTATGAATCTATGAAACTTCTAGCCTAACAGTTAGGCCATTCTGTAACGGAATAGAGTATATCAATCAAATCGCCACAGGCAATGCACAGATTAGAATTTGGGGTCCCATAGCATATGTGAGGGTTCTAACTTCTAGGTAATGGATAAAAAGAATGGAGGGAAACCCAACCTGTTTCCATGCTCCTCATTTTGTGAATATAGACTGTAAAACTTCTTAACTAAGTTAATTGCTGAAAATGGCTCCAAAATTTTAGATAATTTTCACTGAATTTGAATAATATTTTTGGTAAATACTTTATAGGCTAGGAAAAAAGTCTTAGTCCCCATAATTAACCCCTCAAATTTTAACTAATATACCTGACAAATTCCATTTGTAGTCTAGGTGAATTTATCCTCTGTTTATCTCATAAAGTTAGGCTTTATTTTCTGTACAAATTCCATTTGTAGTCTAGGTGAATATATCCTCTGTTTATCTCGGAAAGTTAGACTTTATTTTCTGTACAAAACCTAAAATTGATCCATCCAATTGGAAATGAGACTTCAGAAGCTGAAGGCGGTATAAATCATTGAAAATTTAGGGATAAGCATTTAAAACATTTCAGTGTCTGTCTGATTCTGCTATTCTACATTATAAGTACCCATAAGACTGCACAGCTAATCAAAGACTATCAAAAAGCCACTGCTCATACTTCATATGCAAAGGTCTCTACATCCTTTATTTTCTAGACACTGAGGACAGAACAAGCAATAATTACACAAAGAAGTGACAGAGAGTTTCACATTTTGTGCATCTCTACAGTCAATCACTTTGCAGCTGTGCTGCATCCTTACTCCTCCCCTTCAATCTTCTTATGAACCTCCCGGGTCTTCACCCGAAGTTTGTTGACCTGGGACTCTGCAATGTCAGCCCGTTCCTCAGCCTCTTCCAGCTCATGCTGGATCTTGCGGAACTTGGAGAGGTTGACGTTGGATAGCTCCTCCTGTGGATGGACAGAGAGAGTTGTGAAAACCAAAGTTGTGGCAGGGCCAACTTGGACTTGTGGGGCTGTGACTGCTGAGGGGAAAGGGAAAGTCCTCATTGTCTGACTCCCGAGTATCATTTGTTACGTGAATGCTAAACACAGAGCTTCTTGCTCTCACCAGTTTCTAATCTGGAAAGTTAATTTAAAGGTAACAGAAAACAGCTGTACACATTTAGGGTTCCCTTTGCTTCAGCTGGGAAGTGTGCTGTTAACCTCGTGAGACAAGGATCTTTGTGGGTGACATCTGGTATTGGACTAACTGTATGGCTAGGAGAGATTCAGACAAGGTTGAAGGTGCAAAAAACCCTTCTTCAGAACTTCTGCTCCAGCAGAAGGTGAGTTTGTCCAAACACAAAGTGACACTTACAGCCTCCTCAGATTGTCTCTTGTAAGACTTCACTTTCATCTGAAGTTTGTCAACTAGATCCTGGAGCCTGAGCACATTCTTCCGGTCCTCCTCAGACTAGAAAGAATATGTTTTGGGACAGAGTTAGTTCATTTGTCCATTACCTGCCTGCTTCTTTCCCAATGAACAGTGAAAGGAACATCCATAATAAAATATAAGCATAAAACCTGGATGTAATCAACTCAACATTTCTAACATTGTCTTTCAAACACCTTCCTGGTACACTTGTTTTCCCATGGACTTACTGCTGATTGCTTTACTGTCTGAGAATGACAATAAAATCCCACTATTGCAGGTCCACTTGCAAACAGTCTGATCTGATGGGAGAAAAATATGTTAGCAAAGACTCCTTCCTTACCTGGTAGGTCAGTTCCTTTACTCTCCTCTCATATTTGCGTACACCCTTAATAGCGTCAGCACCACGTTTCTGTTCATTCTCAACCTCTGCTTCCAGCTCACGTACCTGCAATGAGAAAATGCCTCATTAGCACTTCACCTATGACCAAACACTGGAAATGCTTACATATGCACAACATTTCGGAGTACATACTCTGGCCTCCAGTTTCTGGAGTTGCTTCTTGCCACCCTTCAGAGCCAGCTGCTCAGCCTCATCCAGACGGTGCTGCAGGTCCTTCACTGTCTGCTCAAGGTTCTTCTTCATCCTCTCCAGGTGGGCACTTGTGTCCTGCTCCTTCTTCAGCTCCTCAGCCATCATGGCTGCCTAGTGAGCAAGGAAACAAAACCAATCCAAAGAACCATGCATTGCAGGTGGAAACAGAGCCCTGATCTTTAAGGATAGATATCTCTAACTCACATCGGTGATTGCCTTCTTGGCCTTCTCTTCTGCATTGCGTGCTTCCTGGATTGTCTCTTCCACTTCACTCTGTATTTGTGAAATGTCTGTTTCCAGCTTCTTCTTAGTGTTGATCAAGCTTGTGTTCTGTTTGACAAAAATAAAATGGTGTCTTTTACTGTCAGACAAGAATACCAAATCTAGCTGACGAAGTGAATATTAATCTTTAATTTAGAGATTTTCAGTAACATTTTAGAATGCAGCATTCTCCTCTAAATGAACTGTCACTGTGGAACATTGACACCTAGTCAGTCATTTGCTGTACAGACTCTGAGAAATAATTTCTAGAAACATTTCCGAAGTCTCTGACAAACCCCCAAAACCTTTGCTATAGCCAGGTCTCCACCAAAGTATCTTGGTTGAACTATGGTTATTTACATTACCATTGGAAAATTCAGCACAACCTTTAAGGTGCCTATACATGTGCTTGGATGTGGAGGAGGGTTCATTTTAATTAAAGTGGTTCTTGGAGAGCCACTCTAAGACACAGCAGCATTATATGTATTATTCCTCTGCGCATTTAAAAATACCCACAGGACAGTTTAACTAAAGCTCATTTGAGCTTTAGTTAAAGCACCCTAGTGGCCATTTTTAAATCTGCAGGGGCTTATACACGTGACATGCGGCGATACTAGAGTGTTCTAATTAGAATGTATTGGATCACATATATAGGCACCCTTAGTTACCTTATTTACTCTTCTTGCAGAAAAAGAAGCATACTGTAGTTTCTCTGGTACTTTTTAATAGTTAGGCAAACAATGTGTAGGTGTTTCCTCTTTCCAAAGAGGCACTTCACTGACAAAAACCAGACTTTAATGATACAGTTGTTACTAAGTGCTCTCTTCCTCAATTGAGTATAAAATATTTTTATCATTGGCACAGGAAGGAAGGTTGGGGTAGTCTTCTTGTTTTGTCCCTATAGTAGGATTCAGGGGAGCTGCATTTAATTTCTTGTTCTGGAAGGCAATTTTTGTGCAACCTTGAAAAATTCATCTAGTCCTTGTATCTCATTTCCCACCCTGTCGCTATGTTGTCTTCTTTTACTGTATTAAATTCTCTGTCTGCACGATGCCTGGGAGAATGGGACCCTGACTTACTTTGTGGCTTCTAGATGTAAATAT
>NW_005842374.1:0-1438 GCF_000455745.1 Alligator sinensis
CCAAATTGAATCACTGTCCCCTGAATTGGCAAATCCGAAGCGAATACTAGCTGCGTTGCACAGGCCTAACACGTACGCGATGAGCGCATCAGGACTCTGCCAACAATTTTAACCACTTTTATTATTTTATGGCATGCGTCTGGTATTGGGTACCGCAAGCACTCCACTGTCTCAACACCTAATGGGTTGCAAGCCACTAGCAGAGTTTAATTTTCTTGTGGCAGTCTTGTTAACACAACCCAGTCTTGCCCTAGCAACTGTCCTGCATTTTTATGCAAGAGATGCTGCCCAAGCTTTCATAGTTTTCATATGTAGCAATAATGACCACACTAAAGACAAATGAATGACTGCTCAGACCTTGATGTTGTTTGTGGCAAATATTTCTGGTTTTCTGTTACTCTGCTCCTATATCTAGATTCAGAGTGGCAGTGCAGAATTATGTTACTATTAGTTTCTACTCAAACCATAAAGGCAAATAAAAGGAAAGCTTAGCAGGGAGAGGTGATGAAAATCTTAAGATCAAATGTGGAAAGAAAACACCAGTCCTTTTCTAGTTGATGTTTGCTAGGAAAGTCCCTTTTTCACACTGGGTAAAGAAGTTTGTAGTAGTAACACCCCTTTAAAAAGCCTCAACTCTAACCTGTGTTGTTTTCTGTTAAAATCTGGCCATGATACAACTGAAAGGATGTGCTGGTAGAACTTGTGCCAAGTACTGCAAACTGATTCTCCACCCCGCAGTGATGTGTGTTAGGTAAACTTGATGGTGAGCTCAGCTATAACATACAGCTTAGTTCTAGATTATGGGTAGCACTTGTAAGCACCTAAGTAATTTTGGCACAAGATTCATTCTGGGTGCTTGTTGACTATCAAAGTAGCACTTAAGTTATTTTGGCATGTTTAAAAATGTTGTCCTAGTCTTAGATAAATGGCTGCAGAAAGGTTATTTGTTTCTAGCCTAATTAAATATGATTGACAAATTTAGAACAACATTTGCAAAGCATTGAATTAAACATATAATACTCCTCAAATGGCAGCTTCTATTCTTGGATCCTAAAACTCTTCAGAGATCTTGTCTTTTGTACCATGTATAACCATAGCATTGCTCAACAAATCAATATCATGTATGGACTGATAGTCTAAAACAGGGGTGTCCAACCTTTTTGAATGTGGGGCCGGATCATGAAATTTTATCACCCAGTGGGCCGGCACTCGCCCAGCATGTCCAGTCTGGCTGTGGCCTGGGGACACAGGGGTCAAGGGGTGCCACCTGACCCCGCCGTGTCCTCCCTGCCACCTGGGCGGCCTCGAGGTTGCTCCCACACCTGCACGCTTGGGCTCAGCAGCCAGGGGGACACGCGGGGACCCTACAGAAAGGTGAGGGATGTGCAGGGACACCCCCCTGCTCCCTCTCCCCCGGGGCAGCCGGGGCCCAAGCCTG
>NW_005842374.1:1448-13040 GCF_000455745.1 Alligator sinensis
CCAGCATCTACACCCCCCCCCACACTGCCACCTGCTCCAGCCCGCACAGCCAGCGGGGACCAGTGCAGGGTGGGGCCGGCATGCAAATGAGGAAGGGAGGGGTGGGGCTAGGAAGAGAGACGGTGAAATGAGGGGGGAGGGGAGGAGCCGCACCGCGTCGGCAATGTCAAGCTAACGCAGTGCGTGTGGGAACCTTGTCCCTTCAAGAGACGGTGAAATGAGGGGGGAGGGGAGGAGCCGCACCGCGTCGGCAATGTCAAGCTAACGCAGTGCGTGTGGGAACCTTGTCCCTTCAGCAGCCATTAGGAAGCTGCTGAGGGGCTGGGGGAGGGACAAGGGGTGGGAACGAAAGTAAACAGCATTTACTTTTGTTTCCTGTCGCAGCACCTCGGACCTCAGAAAATGGCTTAAATGGCTTGGTGGGCCGCATGGAGGCCCACGGGCCGTATGTTGGACAAGCCTGGTCTAAAGCAAATGAGAGGTTCTTGCTAACCTTGTTTAAGTGAAGACATTTTTCTGCTAGAAAGAGGGAAGAAGTTACTGTTCTTTAGCCCCAAAAGATAGTGTTCTACATGAAGTAAGCTATGCCATACCTTGATTTTCCAGTTTGTCTGATTCATTACAGAAAGTAAGTTTGTAGTTTACTAAAATTCTCTCTTAATTGCAGTACTTCTGACATATAAAATGCTCTCATTTTGAACTGTGGGCATCCACATGTTCTGCAACAGAATTTTGTAATAACTCCCCCAAAGAATAGGATTCCCTGCTAAGCTTTCCTAAATAGAGAATAACTAAAAGTGGGACTACAGCTATATAGGACTTAAGAATATAGGTTCGCTGCTGCTGGACTATCCAGATGACATTACTTGATTTCTCCCCCTAACCTCCACAATATAATTCGGTTTTTAAAAAGAAGGGAAGTTAAATTTAAAGACTAGAAATGCCCAGTGTCACTTCAGTTACAGGACTTGGAAATCCAATTGTGCATAGCAGTTCATATCCCAAAGTTCACTGTACGTCCACCGTGTGTAGCCTGCACAGGTTTACACAGTCATACATCTAATCCCAAAACATTTTAATATACAGCTACAGCAACAGCAAACTGGAGAACTTAAGCCAATTTACATCATAACAGGACAGGAATGGAAAATTCTTGCCAGGAAGGTCATGCAAAAACCTTGCAATCTTTAAAAAGGATCATGCAATTTTCAAGGTCAATAAAGACCAATGAAACTTTTTTTTAAAAGATCTCCAAGATGCACACGCACGCATGCACGCACGCACGCACAGAGTTAAGTTTAATACCACTGGTTTCTTCTGAATGAAATGAAGAGACAAGTGGAACTGCCTAAAATTCGAACTGTTTGCCCAAGAAAATGTAAATATTTTAAGCCCAATTTCTACATCAGTAACCAAGCCTCTGTTGTCCAGTCTGGAGACTCTAAGGGCACGTCCACACATACAGGCATGCGTGCTTCCAGCAGCTCAAATAGAAGCAATGCAAATTTGAGCCGGGACTTCTTGCGCATGTGCCCAGACATGCACTTTGGTGTGGGGCAAATTGTGCCACTTGAAGCAAAATAACCCTGCCTGGCTCCTCCCGGATCTGCAGCCAGGGGGAGCTAGAGGCTGGGGCCAGCACCTGTGCTGGCCCCAGCAGTACAAAGAACTGCCCTGGCAAGTAGTTCAGGGCTACTCACTCTCCAGAGCTTCTGGGGCCCAGCCAATTGGTATCTGGGGACACTACCCCTTGTGCCAGCTGGACTGCTGAAGCAGCCCTGAGAGTCCTCTGTACCCTCTACCTACTGCAGCAGTCTGGCAGTGGGAGCTGCTGCCACCTGCAACATCATGTGGCCCCAAGGCTGTGCGCCTGCTGCATGGCCTTTAGAGGCATCTCCACCTCTGAGCCCGCTGCCAGTGGGCTGTGGCTGCACAGTTGGCCTTTGTGTGGCACTACTGCCATGTGCGCCACCACCCGGCCATCTGGGCAGGTATTGCCCGGAAGATGTTCTCAGTGTGATGGCCTGCTTTGAACGGTCAAAGCATGTCCTCTTGGCCCCAAGTGGCCAGGAGGTCATCCCCCTCCAGCTGAGTCCTGGGTGCCAGCTCTGAGCAGGCTTCTCTGCCTGGGTCCTGCCACTTGCTTCATTAGCAGGAATTCTGGTGTTTCCCATTTAAAAACTGCAAAATCCCTGATAAAAAAATCCCAAAGTCAGTCTTTAAAATACCCCAAAATCCATGTTCTTCCACAATTAAAACAAAAGATCACTAGACAGATATATATAAAAGAGAGAGAGGGAGAGAGAGAGAGAGATTAAATCAGTTGGGCAATATTTTATTGATACATTTACAATTTTAAAGCAAATTGGAAGCCTACCAGTACCTATCATAATAATAAAATAAATTCTAAATATTTATACAGTTTGGCATTGACTTTTGGCTTTTTTGTCATAGAAAAATCAGATCTGCCCCTACCCCCTTTGCTCAACAGGATGTGCAGCGCCAGGTATGTGGGTAAGGGGTTCGTGAGAGTGGATTGGGGGTATGGGGTTTGTGGGTGGATTGTGAGGGACTGTGGGTGTGGGGGGACATACGGGGGGCAGCACAGGAGGGGGGGGGGCCCCCCCCCCCCCCCGGGCAGCCCCAAGGGCCTACAGCCCCTCAACAGGAGCCCACAGCACCAAGGGCCCACATGCCCCCTGCCCAACCTCGCCCCAATCACTTCCCCAACCCACCCACATCATTCCCCTGCCCCAGCCCAGACCCCAATCGCTCCTCCAGCCTGCCTGATTGTTCTCCCACCCAGCCCCAGCCCCCCGATCATTCCCCCACCCAGTCCCAGAAGCTCTGAACTGCCAGAGAGCGTGCAGAGCTGTGTGGCACCTTGCCAAGCTGGGTTGCACCCATGTGATGCAGCAGTGGCAGTGCAGGTGCCAGGCAGCTGGGGCTGATCCCTTCTGCTCTGCACTGGGTCGGGGGTCTGCTCTGCACTGGGTAGGGGGGCTGTGCCACGAGGCCCTGGGCAGCTCTGACGGCTGCTGTTGCAGCCAGTGAGTACGGACTGTGCGGGGAGGGCGTGGGGCCGGGCAAGGAAGTGATCAGGAGCTGGAGAAATGAACCAGGAGAGCTGGGGAAATGAGTGGGGAGCTGGGGCAGTGAGTGGGGTCCCCCCCATGGTCCCCTCCCCCCTCCTCCAGTTCCCCTCCCACCCCCTACTTACCTGGCAGGAGCCCAGGTCCAGGTTCCTGCAACCTGCACCGCTGCTTGCCCCCCATGGGCAGGCAGCGTACTTCAGCACCGAGGCAAGGGCCAGCCATAGAGATGCCCTGGCTGGCTACCAGAGCATCTCTGTGGAGGACCCAAGCTCTGGTTGCCTCAGGGCATGGTCCGGGACTGTACCCTACCTCACTTTTTTCTCCCAGGGTATTTTTTGATACCTAGTTTTCCAAGTATCAAATTTTACCCGTGTTGCAAATATTCAGCACGGGGAACATTTTTTTGTTCCCACAGGTGTCTTGCAGCATCTCAAACGGCTTTGAGACGCTGCAAGAGGCAGGTGCGCGCTTGTCTGGATGCGCCTTAAGGGTGTGACGAGCATGCAAGTATAGTCTGTGATACCTCAAAGCAGTTTGAGGTGCTGCAAACCACAGGTGACACATGCACATCCATTCACTGCACTGCTAATTTGCAGTGCAGCAGGGGGGCGGCGGTTTGACACCTGGAGATCCTGGTGTCAAAAAAACATGCCACTGAAAAAAGCACTGTGGTACATGCAGCAGCAGTGTGCACTGCCAGAAAGGGAGCTTGGCCAGTCACTCATGCTCTGGCTGCTGGCCAGGCTCTGAGCAGCCAGCTCAGCACCACTGCTGCTGCAGGAGGCCTCCAGGACCCCAAGTAAGGCTGTTGGAACCAACACAGGTGCTGCCCCCAGCCTCCCCTACCCAACCTGGGTCACTTTGCTGTGCACCGGAGTGCACGTGCCCAAGGACAAATATATGTAGCTCATTGGGATGCACCCTAAAAAGGTCTTTACCAGAGCCCTTAACCTCTTTTTGCTCTGCATGAAACCAGCTGTTTTCAAGTCTGGGAACTATATTTACAGTTGAGAGAAAGTGAGAGAAGACAGAATAATGGTACAAGCAAAGAGCATTATCCCCATTTTATAAATTGGTCAAGAGCAAAAGAACCCAGCCCGGCTGGCAGACCATCCTTTGCCATAACTCAAAATTTTCACTAAAATGGTCTGGGTACCAGTTTCTTGAAACTAACTTAAAGCTACTCAATCACATGGCTATACCTTCCTCTGAAAAATGTACAAAAAAGGGTCAGATTAAAAAAGTGAGCCATTAATAACCACAAATCTGACAGCTAAGGCAACATTTTCTCCTCCTCAGAATCATTCCTAAGGGACTAGAGTTTATATATCTTACATACCATGAAACCAAGCTGATAATGGTTGAAGTCTATCAAACCTGAAAATGCCTACAAGGGCTTTCTCGGGAAACTGATTAAGAAGCTACGGCAGAAATTCCCAAATGCACTGGAGACATCAAAAGTTCTGGCATTTGCTGCTTTTGATTGCTTCCTCCCATGAAAAATGCCATACTGAGTCAGACTAGTGGTCTAGTCAGCCCAGTATCTTCTCTCAAGACAGCAGTGGCTTCCAAGAAAAAGAACAAGACCCAACAGAACATTATGAAATTATCTGACCACAGAAAGTTCTCTCAGTACTGTCATATATTGGGATAGATTCTGTTCTAATCGAATATGTTTTGACCACCTTATATGGCCATAAGATCAACAAGTGATTGATTTGTGTAACCGAATGAAAGCAAAAAAGATTACTGAGTAATATATTTTTACAATGAAGTTCTTCTCATTAGAAAATATAGCTATTTTCTTGTCTTATATGTTAAAGTTCAGACACAAGAGCATGAATCACTTAAAAACATTTTATTGAAAGCCATCCAAAATCAAGTCAATCATGTAATTATCTGTGCCACTAAGGCTTGTTATCTGGGCTGTATAAAATGCATCTCAATAATATTTAAACTAAACTATTAGCAAAAAGTCCTAGATTAGCATAATTAAGGCACTTGAGATGTAAGTTGATTTAGCAACCTTGCATAAGAGCAACATTCTAGTTTGAATGCTAGTGTCTCGTGAACAGTTCACACTAAGGGAACTCCTACATTGCTCACCCTCCTTGGACAGAGAGAACAATAGGAGGGGGGGGAAAAATCTCTTTTTATCATTCTCTATTATAAGTTACCTCCAGCATTTGTCCTGTCTAGCACAAGGTAGTATCAAGCTGCAGTTGTTACTTAGTCGCAGTATAAAAATTTTCACTAATATCTTAACTTTTGATCACTATTCAGTCCGTTTGGACCAAATGCATGAGAAGCTAGTTTCCCACTCAGTCCTTTGGGGAAAGAAAAAAGAAAGGAAAAAACCCCATGGCAGATTCTGGTTGCTAGCAGAAACAAGAAAGTGAATTGGGCAGAAATGGTGCCCACCTCACGATAAGGCTAACTGTACCTCTATTAGGATAGTATGTTTATTCTGGGATCATTCCCATTTCTCCTTCCAACTCCTCTAGTAAGGCTGACGAAAATGGAAAAAAAGGAAGGAGGTGGAATGTTACAACTCTGGGTGATGGCAGCTAAATGACTTGACCTGTCTACCAGTCTGTCAGAATTTCTGAGCAAGTTGTTTTTAAACTACAGTTAGGACCATCCAATTTAACCAGCCACAATTAAATACCTTTGGGACCATTTTTCAGATTAGTTTTTCAGGCTGTGCTGTTTAAGAGGAAGAAAATGTTCAGAACATTCCCAACCTTGTGCCTCGTGTTCTATAGGGTTTTGTTCTGACCTGGGCTCAGTCTCTCAGTATTTATAGTTTTACAAGACAGCTTTGATGCCAGGCACTTGAAAAGGGATCTCGCCAACTGATTAGCGACAATGACATGCTCTCAGTCAGGATTATGCCTTAACCTGTTAGCAAGATCAGACTGAGACTGCAACAAAAACTGTGGTAATTTTATTAAATACTGATGTCCTTTTGATGAGATAAGGAAAAATAAATCCTCAGACACTGACAGAAAAATCTCACTATTAAGCCAGTCTAGATAAAATCCTGATTTTAGCTGCCTACAATTCTCAGTTCTTTATGTTGATATCTTTCCCTTCCTCTCTGTGGGTGGCAACCACTTGCACTGCATTGCAGTTAAGTACAAAATTATTTAATCTGAGAAACAGGCTTAGGATATGCACATTTGCCACTGAACATTGGTGCATGTTTCAAGGGTCTGAGACTGCAGGAACATATTTGGCTTCCTCTTCTATGAAGTGGTGTGACCCACACATGAAACAGTCACGGAGAAAGGGGAAAAAGAAATGCTGAAAAGAGAAGCTGTCACCAACGAGTGAAAAGGAAAAAAATACGATGACAACAACAACATCGCTGAAGGAGCAGGAAACATGGCAACATGGCAAAACATGTTGTCAAACTAAATTTAAGTACTGTTTCTAGTTACTTCAAGAAATTATTTCTCAATATTTAAAAAACAAAGTTGTTTAGCATGATGTAAAGCTTATGAAAAGAGATTGCATCTTAATACTCCATGCGTCTTTCAGAGCAAATTGCTTGTCATAGTAAGGCACTACTTATCTTCTTTGGTTCAGTGTTTAACTATCTCATTCAATTTAAAGAGAGGTAGCATGAACCACACATTTAGCTCTTCTGCTCCGTTACACTATTTCAAAATTTCAACACCTATCAGACGTTGGAGGTCTCTGGAATCCTTTAACTCATCAGAAAACTGTAACAAAAACAAACACAATCTGGGTAAGGTCAGCACAGATTCAGAGTAAGCAATAATTCATTGACTTATTTTGATACAAGAGACAACTACAATGACAATGTCAAACTGGGAATGGGGTAGCTGAGGTGATAATAATTCAGAAGGCATTACTTTATAGCAAGAATTCCTGTAATTCAAAAGCCAAACTGACTGATCCTGGAAGGAAAAACAACCGGTCCTCCCAAGTTGCAAGGAAATTTAATACACACAAGGCCTCTGATAATAGAAGAATAAAATCTGAATAGGGGTTTGGACAGTTCCCCTTCATCTCTGGGTGTGTCTATATAAGATGCCATGGCACTGTAGTGTCCGCTGGCAAAAACCATGACACCACCACTATATCACCATAGCAATGTGTTCCCTTGTTATAGTGCATTGCTACGGTGACACAGTGGTCAAAAATAACTGTGCGCGGCCAGCACAGCACAATACAGGCTGCTACTGTGCTGTTTTTTAGTACTTCCAAAAGAAAGTACTACATGACAGCGCAATAACAAAGGCACCATACGGCCATGTGTAGACGTGCCCTCTTTCAACAAAAAAAATGAGCAGTAATCTAGCTCTGTTCACTGTTCCGCATACAAGGCCCAATGCTTTCCAACACAGTCTTTTTTCTTTGTGAAAACAAATTGAGCGGATGGTACTATTTGCCTATGGAAGCAGGGATTAATTTTCTGAGTACATAGAACTGGCAACAGAAGGGGAGGTCAGTGAGAGCTGGCCACATAACTTCTGCCTTGTGCCGTTAAAGATTTCCCTCAGAAATAATAAAATACTTAGATCAAACCCTGATATAGAGAGAGACATATTAATTATGTATTCATCACTTAAAACACACTGGGTGCTCTGCAAAAGAATCAGAGGTAGAGGCAGTTTTGAAAAATTTCAGCCATGATCTCTGTCCTAGCAGATTAAGATGGACAAATATTTGGATAAAAAAAAAAACAGAAGACAATTTAAAGAACACAAATTACCTTTTACCAAATTTATGCCAAGTCAAGTCACAGTATAGCATAAAATATTTGTAATTCTAAGTAATGACTGGGCCCTTACTTGTTTTAGTGATTTTTCTTTTGTTCTGGATAAGAAATAATGACCACAGAAACAGAGCTTAACATTTCCATGCCATTAGCACAACCAATATGCTCATTCACCAGGAAGGAACAGAGTTTTTAGAAGAGGTTCCACCTCTCCACACTTCTTTTCTTTTTTTCTATTGGTGAACTGTATCTTAAACATCAAAATAAGACAAACCTGTATGGGTAGCCATGGTATTTGGACCTGAAGACAGACAGCAGCCAGCTGAAGAATAATACCACCAACCCAATACCAGCTACACACATTACTGTAGAAAGTTAATAGAGAATAAAATGATTAGTTAGTAGTCCTGCTGGGAAAAGTCCACTATAACTGGGATTTTCAGAAGCACACAGCCACATCTGCTCTCACTGAAGTCAATTGGAATTTTCCTATGGATGTCAACAGAAGCAAAACCGGGCTAATTGAGAGTCCCTTTGAAAAATTTACGGTCAATAATAGTTATAGTATAGGGGGAATAAAAAAAAAGAAACCCCTCCATCTCTATTAAGAGGGATCAGATCAAAATTACAATTAATTTCTCTTAGAATGTTTTCTAGTCCTTGCTGCATCTCATGGAGCAGCTCCTATTGCTTCTTTATAAGCAAAGAATAACTCAAGTGCAAGGTACACAATACGCAATAGTTCAATTAGGCAGAAGAAATTCTCAATAACTCCCCACTTGGGTCCACAGAACTGACTAATGCACATGTGTATGTTGAAATGAGTAAGTACAATTTAACAAATGGCTAATTAGCTGGACTGTTTTACATACAGATCTATGTGACTCTGGTGGGAATTTAGTACAGCTAGTAACATCATAACGACTAGTTATCCCAGTGGTTAATTTCACTGTACTACAATAGGTCTGCAGGACTGAGGCCAAGTATGGTGTAACTGGTCCCTCCCTGCCCATGACTACTCAGGGTCAAATCCAAAAGGAAGGGCAAAGTCTATCAAATAAGAATGCATCTGGAGAATGACTGCCTCGGTTTTCTACTAAATTTACTTTTTGTACTGCAGTTACCTTTTGGATAAACCTGAAGGCCTTAAAAAGACTAAGGCTTGGAGTTTTATTTCCACTCCTTGAGTGACAAAGCAGTTATCTGGCAACTACATTTGTGTGCATCCCTCAGTTATTAGGTTAATAATTCTAAGAGTTTTCTAAAGATTTCTCACAGAGAAATTATACAGTTTAATAGCATCTTGATTTTCTCTTCTGCAATCCAACACTACAACTAAAAGGTAACATACGGTAATTTTAAATTTTGTTGTTTTCCAAGGGAAAAAAGCATTATATCTAAAAAGCATACATCAACACTGTAAACAAACAAATAACAAAATCAATGTGTGACACTACTAAAACTGACCAGCATATTGTAAGTATTTGGTGAACGCATCTTCCACACATGGAGACAAAACTGTTTAATTGCACAATAAATGTATAGCCTGCATTAGGAAAAGTAGTACTTACTTTTTCTTTTCCCCACATCCATGTCAGATGTGGCAGCTTCATGCAGGAGTACCATTCCTAAAGTAACGCCACCATCTGCAAAATGTGTTTAAGGCACAACTGGCAGAAACAACACACACATTCTTAATTTCATAATGCATTCAATGCTCACTGTATACCTGATGTATACAAAATCTATTGTAAGAGAGACTACAGTCTCTCTGCCAACAAGAAACTAGGGGAGAGTGGGAGGTGGAGAAATCAATAATTTGAAATAATACTAATCCAGAAGATACTGAAGAGCAAAAACGGTAGGGAATCTCTAACTATCTAGCTAAAAGTTAAAGTTAAACTATGCAAGTTTATTATAAACAGTACTCCTTTCCTCAAAAAAGCAAAGTATGAATGAAGACTTTTCCACTACTTCTGACTACTCTACTTTCATCTATTCCTGTCCCCTGAAGAAAGGTGATCCTCGAAGCTTTTCCATTGTATTCAAATCTCCATTAGCCTGATCAGGTGATCAATTAAACAAAAACTAAGGAATGTTTCAACTAACAGATTATACCAGACAAACAGTGAAATTTTGGCCTTTGTTGTTTTTCAGTTTGAATTCTTACTCCCCAGTAAAAGTATCACTAAAAGCCTAACAAGTTAGTTATGCTGTATTTAACAATAATGAACTCTGACGTAGTGAAACTACATACAATGAAAAAATGCAAGCCCTAATTATTTGACTGCATTGCAGGGTGTATGTTTCAGGCCAAATCTTGCTTTCACTAAAATGAAAGGAGTTTTACTATTGGCTTAAAATAGAATGATAGAAGTCAGAAGGCTTCCTGTTTCAGCAAAACCTCCATTAGTAAAGCAGCATAAATGATTCCACCAATTGTAGTCTTTGAGAGGCTTAGCAATTAGCAAATCTGTTTCAGTGTGGGCAGCAGAAAGGGACTTGGGGAATGGAGCATAATTTATAGCTCCATTCATTTTAATGCCATGTCATTGTGAACTGCCACACACTTTGTCAGAATGAATCTGACCAAATGCATCAAACAGAACAGTGTAATAACTAAATAGAACAACATCTCACCTGAGTTTTTAGGGAACATTTTTGTCAAAGAAAGGCCTGAGTCATTCAGTAAGTATGCACCAAAATTTGAAAACCCTTTCAACATTAGGTCATTTAACACTTGATTGCTTACTTGATGCATGAATTTACCTACATTTAAAACAATGTATTGTATCTTATCAAATTTTAATAATAAATAGTTAAAATAGATGAGAAGTAAAGAAAAAAGGTAAGATTCCTGCTACCTTATATCAGTTAAATTGCTTCACTCTCTTGACTCAAAAAAGAAAAAAAAATAGCGTAGATTGCATTACTGTAAAAATGCTGGAATTTGTCATTAACTGAAAAAAAGGTATATTCTGATGGGAAGAAAAATAATTCATGTGAGACCAATTGACAAATTTAATAAAACTATAAAGTGCTGAAAATTACAATGCATTAGAGAACAGGGGGAGAAAAAGAGAGTATTAAACCAAAGGACAGATAATGAGATTTCATGTTTTAGCAGCTTTCTTAAGTGTACCCTAAAATGTTCTGCAACATTAAAAACAAACAGGAAAGGAAGAGAGGGAAAGAAAAAAGGAGAACGTGTTTTCAGATGAAAGAGAGAATTGAACAGATCGAAAAGGCTGCTCAGGCCAGCAACAGCTGCATTAGAAAAACTTTGGACCAGCCTCTTGAGGTGGTACCTGTGGTCTGGGACTTGGAGGCTGGACATATTGACACTGCCATAGAAAATGAGGGCATAAAAGACTCGGGTGAAAACTTCAGTAAAGAGGTAAGACAGTGTTATACAAAGGTTATATGGAAAGAGGATGTGAGCTAACAGAAAATGCAGGAGTTCACTATCAAGGACTGAAGTTATGAACAATAGATAGGAAAACTGCATAGCTGAGCTTAAAGAAAATAGGAATGATTGATTTTTTTAAGGTATATCTCAGAAGATGCAGATCAAGGCAACAGTGACAAAGCTGTAATTTCATTCTATCAAGGGAAGCAAGCAGTGTGAGAGGAAGGAAACCCTGTATGTCATTAATAAACAGAAGAATAAAGATGAGAGCAGCAGAACAGAAACCAAGCACCACAGAAAAGGAAATGAATCCACCATCAGAGAGAAAGAATCAGCAG
>NW_005842374.1:13071-21849 GCF_000455745.1 Alligator sinensis
GACTCAGACCTGACAGACACCACAAAGGTGTGGTGATTCACAGTTGTAAGACTGTATCAAGCTCAAGGAGAAAGAAGAAAAATGGCAATAATCAATTTCTCCTGTTGTACTGACAGAAAGATAGTAAGCATACAAATGACTTGGTTGTTAGCGTGTTTAAGGGCTGCCAGAGTCTGGTCATTAGCAGCAGGGCTACGTGACAGGTAGGAATCTTGATAAACTACTTTTGTAGGGTAGCAAAGGCATAGACAGAGGCAGAGGCTCGGCAGAAAAATTAACTGTCACCAAAAGTGTATATTTTTACTATGAAGGATACTAAACAGTAGAACAATGTGTGTTTCAGCCACAAATTGGGCTTGGCTGCTTCCATGGATATAGTTCTGTAAAAGACAAAATTAAATTATTTTAAGAAAGAAACTGGAGCAGATTTCAAATAATTAGTAGCATTTATACAACTTGGGAGTTAGATTCTTTGTTGAGTCTCTCAGGACATGCAGAACGGGAGAGGCAGGAAGGAAGAGTGGGGCCAGGTTGTTTTATATCACTGTCACGCCACCAAGATTTCAGGCAGCTGCAGGGCCAAAACCATTCCCAAGCATGTAGAGAACAGCCCAAGGTGCTGTTTTAAATTACAGAAGTATTCTTAGAGCCCAGATTCCCTGTACTGCAGAACACTGTGAATATGCCCCGCTTCCTCCCACACAGGATCCACTTCCCACCCTGTATGCTAAAGACTATAAGCAATGAGCTGGAACGTATACATCACTACATACATGCTATCTATGTTGCTCCTGTACTGAGGGAGTTTTCCCTAAGCCATCACAGAGCCTACACAACAGACTCCAGAATATAAGATCTTCCCATGATAAAAGAGGGAAAGGAAAGAGTTACCATAGAGAAGTTAAAACAAAATCTGAAAGATTAAAGCTTTAAAAGACAAAACAAAGGATTTGTAGTTATTATGCTGAAAAAATACATTTGCTCTGTGTGCCCTTGAGAATGAGATAATAAACAGCAATTACAAAAACACAGAAAATTCTTCTGATAAAAATGTTACAAATGAAAATAATTCTCACTCAACAACGTGGCTCAGTTATGACTAATATTTTAAACTAATGTTTAAAACAAGAAGTATGCTGACCAAATAAGTTACCAAAGAGCTCAAGCTACCTGGAAGTTAAAATTCTACTCTTGCTTGGTCACCTATGGACTTTGCACAGCTTTGCAGATGTGAGGTTATAGCCATTAGGCTCAAGCACACCAATGTTTTTAAAAGACAGCTCAGGAATATTTTACACTGCACCAAAAATAAGAGAGGAACATGTCATCTGGCATCATGTGTTTCTGTCTCTTCATTAGACCTTGGTTCTTCACTGAAATTTTCACAGCTTTCTCAGAGGCTAACTGAAAGATTGGTGAAGCAGCATTCATTTGAAGTGCTAATACCTAGGGCCTAATCACCTCAAGGTATGGCATGACCCCAGTACAAATGGGCTAGACTTCAGGTGCATCTTGCATCTATTACACAGCAGTTAGCTACATGTATGGAGGAGGACAACAAGGCAATTTTAACAAGTTTTTAATGGTGATTAAACTCTGAAAATCAGAGCACCTAAGAGCAGCAAAAGTTGTTTCAATTCAAAACTTCCATCACTTCTCTCCTTGCCTGGACAACTGCCTGCAAATGAAGTGGTGATAGAATAGAGCAGTTCATGGGCAAATGAGATATGGAATAAAAATGTTATGGAAGAAATAAAGGTGGTTATACTAAAACAAACTACAACCAAAAAAAAAAAAAGAAAGGTGAAAGGCCCACGCAAAAAGCACAGTTGTAGACCTAAAATAGTGCGTATCTGCTAAAATAACACTGCCCTTGGAACTTACATTGTACATGTTGCCTTTCCTCTTAAGAGAAAGTTAAGAAGAAACCAAAGCAGCATTCCTGACTCACCCAAACCTACTGCTGTATACTGTAATTGTATCCTCTCAACTTTTGATAGAAAAACAAAGTTTCAAATGCCCTACATGTTAAGAGGATGCCAAACCATGCATGTTAGAGAGATCCTTCTGAATCTGGTATTCCCTACTCCCAGATATGGCGGTCTAAACCAATGCCTTTTTAATATTTGGTACTGCACAGAACTCAGTCACCAGGCAGAGTGGTTTTGTCAACTGGAGTAAGTTGCATTAAAGCTGCACTTACCATTTGGCAAGGAAGAATGCTCATTCATAGTGAGACTAGCTACTACACTTCTAATCGTGTGTGGGGGTGGGGGGTGACAAAGGGGAGCTTCTAGCTATTTTCTCATTTATATGCAACAAAAAGAGAGCACACACTGGAAGAAATCAGATGTTAAGTAACCTTTTCCCTTTCTATAGGATTAATGCCACTACTTCTGTGGGAGTTGGAACAAAATTTTCAAAACATTATGTCTTTTGGATGTAATAGGTCACGTCTACAAGACGCTGTAAGGTGATGTTGCTATAGCGCAGTAAGGCGATTACTGCATGATGCACGCAGCACGTGGTTAAATTTTGCTGCTATAGCTAAGTAGCTGGTGATCACATGTAGACATGTATAATTGCCATCTCGCTGTAGTGCGCTGCTACATCACCATAGAGTGATGTGTAGACGTGCCCATAGACAAGTACCAATTTTCATCTTTACAGCACGTCTGGTTTGCAAATTCTAACTGTGCTCACATGTAATAACATCACAACATTAACCATAATGTATGCATGTATGCATTATGATTATTCATGGTTCCTCCCCCCTCTTACCCAAAAGGATGGTAGAACCAAGTAGGGAGTCCTCTGTATCCTTGATGGAGCCCCAAAGATATTTCTGTTCATACATCACACCTGCAAAGCCTTTCCTTCATGACAACATGCTTCTGGCACAGGGCAAGCTGCCTTCTGAGCCAGTCAATTCAACTTCTTCATTTGCCTTACTGACTGACTATAGTAGAGTAGGGCCAGCTGTTCTTACAGTATCGATAGTCCCAGTGACCCAGGAAGTCTGACATAAGGAACAGAACATGCATCCTGAATGTTGCTTTTTAATCTGACCCTTTTCACTGGATTCCCACCAAGAGGTCTAAGCCTTACCACTTGTCCAGTATGGGGATTCTTATGAGCATATGGTGGCCCTCTGATGTGGTTCCACATCTGACCTGATGTCATTGCTAGTACAAAGCACTGGAAAGGAAGAACAGAGCAAGCCATGGATATTTTGATTCTCCCTACCCATCTTTTTCCTCTGTATTTCATCTCCCCATACACAACATCTATTGTCAATGGCAGAACATCAGAAACAGAAGCAGAATTAAACATCTTGGAATCAAGTAGTACCATCAGATAACCAAGGAAAACTAAATGAACCTTGCATTTCACTCTAACAAACGTGATGTACTTCCCTACTCACAAGTGTTTTAGAAGTTACATTTTTCAAAAATCACTGCACTTGAGTCTAAAAGTCCATGGCATAAATGGTTTTTCACATACAATGTTGACATAGTATCAATACTATATCAGTATGTGTTAAAATGAATACCTGGTCCCAGAATTTCTGAATTTAACACAAAGATCATGAGACTTATTTACCGTGTGCTATGATCTATCCAAGATATCCTCTTTTTTGCAAACATATAAACTGTGTTTCAGGGAACATAGGATTTGCCAGACTAATTAAACCATTATACCATCAAGCTGGGTATCAAGAAGTATCCAAGAGAAGGGAAGATGGTACACAAAACTGTACAGGAACAAAAGATTCCTTTGAGATTCTGCATGTTATCACCACATGGCCAAACAAACTTTATGTTTCAAGACATATCTTGAATAATTTCAAATGTTGCTAGTCAAAGTTACTTGGCATTTTTTCTTGTATCTATCCAGAGGCAGTACCAAGGACTTCTTTTTTTCGTCTGGCTTTAGGGGCAAGGACTTGAAGCTGCTATAAATTCCAGAAGCCACATCCTAAACATTTGGAGTCTAGTCTACATTAATATTCTGAAAAATAAGTTTTACTGAAATGGACGTGCAAAAATAAACCCCCAAAACAAAACAGATTTGAACTAGAGACTGGGTTAAAAAACAAAGCAAAGCAAACCCAACTCCACCCCCCCATCTTTAATAATATTCTCACTTAAGATTGTGTGTCTGTAAGCATGGGGAATATGTTCTGTCCTTGTTTAAAAATTCTGTCCTTAATTCCCCATTTCAGCTTCCCTTGAAGTGAGAAAATACAATTCATAATCATAAACCCATCTTAAAGAGACATACTATAATTTTATTAGTAAATAGTTTCTCATGAGAAAGGTGACAGAAAATGCAATACTTCCTGATCTTTTAAGTTCAGTCTAGATCAACATGAAACAGACAACAATTTAACAAAAAAGTTAATTTACCTACCAAAGCAGCAAAGGCCCAGCCAGTTTTGTTATACAGAAAATCCAGGTTGCTCCTCCGTAAATACACAAGGCCACCAATGACAGCCAGCAAAAGACCCAACATAAGAGGACCAGCATAGTTCGGTGGTCTCATCACTCGAATCTATACAAAAAGTGAAAAGCCACTCAAATTAAAAATTTTAGTGAGCAAAGAGTGTATCAAAAAGCAGAAATAATGCAAGCATGCAAAATAAACCGTGTTATTAACTTTTTTAAAGACAGCAGAGCATCCCCCTCACTTCTGTTGTTACAAGGAATCCTACAGAACAAAAATACGTTCATAGCATTGCAATATCCTAACTGTGATCATTCCCAAACTGGTTCATCTCCATAGAACTGGGCACTTCCAAGTGGTAAGTGAATCTATATCAGTTTGTAAAGCGATCTGGTATCTTTCTGGATATAGGACATTAAAAAAATGCCAGAATATTTAAGTAAAATATTATAGCATGGAAAAACCCCAGAGTAATAATTACTTGCATTTGGAAGCTATTCAATTTACAAAATTAGCTAGAGACAGTTGGGCACAGGACACATTTACAGTAACCAAGTAGAAAAGATTTTCTTAGCCACACTATATATCTGAGAAACAGACTTTCCACAGCTAGAATTACCTCAGCGTAAGGAAGCAAAAATATATCTGTACTTACATTGACATCAGTCCTATCAGCGACCCAGCGAGCAAGCTGCTCAGCTGCAAAACCTCGCACCTGAAGCTCATATGTGTCCCCTCTTTTAGGTTTCCCTTTAGCTGGAAAGTTAATGAAGGTTGGAGCTGAATTCATGTTTAGCTATATTAAAAAGAAAAAGACAAAGGCATCAATATTAAATATATTTTCTAGCAATTTTAACTTCTCTTTTACTACTAGTTTATCACTTATTTTATAATTAAGCTTGGGCACCTAATTAATCATGGGGGACCAATCATAATATGCATCTCATGAGTAATTCAATCGGAAAAACCCATAAAAAACAATAACAATATTAACTACATAGTATTGTGGCTTAAAAGCCTCTTCTTTTCAAAACTGTGTAGGATGGATCAGAAACTAAGACATTAAATAATGTATTCAGTATATTAGCTAGAAACAGTTTTGTTGGATACCTCCTACTGTCTTTAGCATTCAGAAATGACCCAAGCCACACAGTTCTTGACACCAAAAACTATACCTCTCAGAAATCGATTTGAAACTAGTTCCCCTCTCCCCAATAGTTTTAACAACACATAGATTATTTCCCAATATAATCAACACATTGTCTTCAGTATTTATATTCACAGTCAAAAAAGGACTCAAAATAGTCCATAGAAAAAAAGGAAAAAAATGGAAAGGGAAAAAAGGCCAATGGTCACCCATAAAGTAACTAAATTAGATGTACAGAATAAGCTTTCATAAGCAGAGGGCTTACTTCATCAGATACGGCATCCTTTCACAGCACCTGATGAAGTAAACTCTCTTTTTACGACAGTTTATTCTGTAATACCTCTCTGATTCAGTCTACAAGGTGCAAACCTATCCTACCTTTTGCCCAACTTCAGACTAACATGGCTAACTACTTCTCTCTATCTACCAAGTGCTATGCTTGCCTTTGGTATCAAAGAAAGACTTTAGAGAGCACATGAGGTTTGGTTTGGCTTTGTTGGGTTTGGGTTTTTTTGCCTTTTTATATTATACATCCCTGGCAAACATTAAAACAATAGTGCAATTAGGATCAGAGCAATTTTATGCCCCATCCCAAACACTGCACCTCCTGCTATGACAGACATGCCTGGCAACAGGCACGAATTTTGGGACAGGACAAAATGCCTGCAGAACTGCCCCCAGCCTCCCTTATAGATCAGGCAGGAGGTGGCAGCTCTGTTTTGGACTCCACCTGTCCCTGGACTGGTTCAAGACTGCAAGCTGTCCTGTGGCCGGGTCCGGCAGTCAGCAGACTGTCTGCCAGCCCAAGGACTGATCAGCTGCATGCCTAGCTTTTAGACATCTTGGGGTTACATGAGTATGTATACCTGTAGTGTGCAGAAATATACATAGTGGTATAAAAAGTCAAATGATCTTTACGAACAAATTTTTGATAATTTTTCTTGTACTTTCTTATAAATTATAGATTTTCACCAATAGGAATATTATAAGTGACCTGCATAATACCTCCAAGAAGGTTTCACCCAGTCTTCATCACAAAGAAAAATATCAGACAAAATTTGTAAACCTTTTAGCAAACTTAGACTCAGTTATGCTTTGGACTACAACCACAGGAATCAAAGCCAGGCAAATCTCTGCTATTAAGTCCATTTTCCTTTTAAGAGGCTTGAATATAAAATGCAAGGAATACAAACTGAAACCAGTTCTGTAACACTCAAATATTTTTTTCTCTTACACACATACATGTCTCCCAAATCAAATGCGCACACAGTACCTATTCTGAGCCAAATTCTATTATGAATTAAACCTTGTGCAAAAGCCACACAGGTACCAAAGTCATTTAGAAGAAGGAAGAGAAGGTATCATTTTTAGTTTCTTCTGACAACTCTGTGTATTAAAAAGGAACTTTAAATTATCTAACTAGGGACTGCTTTTTTAAGTTATAATAAACAAATATATTAAAAAGTTAATTTACTGAAACTCACAGGAACTTATTACATATGATTTTCAAGACAGTCGCTCTTTTTAGACAATAAAAAAATATCAAATTTCTAATCCTGCTTCTTTTACGTAGCTGCACCCTGAGTTACTTTAAAATTTCTTTTGAAAAAAATGTAAAGATGTCCCTCAGTGTGCTCCAGCTATCACTGTTTTGATAAAGTCTTTTGCTGACTGATTTTAACACTGAAACTGGTGCCATCATTGTACAAGTCATTGCTAAGCATTTAATTAAAAACAAGCAAACAATTTCTACAAGATTTTTCATTACTGTTATTGTTTGTAACTATGTTAAGTGGTTAAGAGAGAAATAACAAGTGAATAATATTTATTAAGGATCACATTTGTGGGAGCCCAGCAGGGGAAATAATGCTGAAAGGAAATCAGCACAGGTTCATTGCAGGTAGATCCTGCCTGACTAACCTTGTTTCTTTTTATGACCAGGTCACAAAATGCTTAGACACAGGAGTCGAGGTAGATGTCGTCTACCTAGACTTTAAGAAGGCCTTTGATACGGTATCGGATTCCATTCTCATAAAGAAACTGACAGGCTGTGATGTAGATGATTACCCGGTCAGGTGGGTGGCAAATTGGCTTAGGGGTCGCACCCAGAGAGTGGTGCTGGATGGGTCAGTATTGACCTGGAAACATGAGGGCAGTGGAGTCCCACAAGGCTCGGTCCTTGGACCGGTGCTATTCAATGTCTTCATCAGTGACTTGGACGAGGGCATAGAGAGCACCCTGTCCAAGTTTGCAGATGATACCAAATTATGGGACAAAGTTAACAAATCAGAGGATAGGGAACGGATCCAGGAGGATCTGGACAGGTTGGAAAAATGGGCAGAACAAAATAGGATGCAGTTCAACAAAGACAAGTACAAAGTGCTGCATCTGGGCAAAAAGAACCACCAACACACTTACAGGCTGGGGAATGACCTTCTCAGCAGCACAGCAGCGGAAAGGGATCTTGGTTGATTCTAAGATGAACATGAGTCATCAATGTGACGAAGCGATCAACAAGGCTAGCTACATTTTATCATGCATTAGCAGATGTATGATGAACATGTCCAGGGAGGTGATGCTTCCCCTCTATACGGCACTGGTCAGGCCACAGTTGGAGTACTGCATCCAGGTTTTGGGCGCTCCACCTCAAGAGGGATTTGGAGAATCTTGAGAGGGTCCAGAGGAGGGCTACTTGTATGGCCAGAGGCCTGCAAGCAAGGCCCTATGCGGAGAGACTGAGGGACCTAGATTTCTTCAGCCTTCACAAGAGAAGGCTGAGAGGTGATCTTGTGGCTGCCTATAAATTCATCAGGGGAGGGCAGCAGGGAGATGCTCTAATTACTAGGGCACCCCCTGTAGTAACTAGAAACAATGGCCACAAATGGATGGAGAGCAGATTTAGGTTGGACATTAGAAAGAACTTCTTCATAGTAAGGCTTGCCAGAATCTGGAATGGGCTTCCAAGGGAAGTGGTGCTCTCCCCTACCTTGGGGGTCTTCAAGAGGAGACTGGACAAGCACCTAGCTGGAGTCCTCTGACCCCTGCCCAGGGCATGGGGTCGGACTTGATAACCTACTGAGGTTCCTTCTGACCCTAACATCTATGAATCTATCAATATTTCAGCCATTTAAAATTTTTTTTTATCATGTTACTTTGGTGGGATATAAAAAAGTAACAAACAACTT
>NW_005842374.1:21859-51280 GCF_000455745.1 Alligator sinensis
AAGTCAAGCAACAACAAAGGTCTAACCTAAAATTTTCTATTAACCTAAAGATATTTCTATGCACTTTATATTTCTTCTCCATCACCTCTTATGTATTGGAGAATTCAACCAACCATTAACTCCTGTATCCCTCCCGAGACACAATTAGGTCACTCAGTTCATCCCTCATGCATATTCAGTATATATAGTATTGGCGATAACTTGCATATTTCTCTTGGGTTAAAGGACAGTAAAATTTTGCAGTCACTTTAGAGAAAGAACCCAGAGGTGGCCTATGGAGCCACCTCATCAGGCCTGCGGGGCTCCCTACAGGTCTGGAAATTTCACGGCAGGGGGAGTGGTGGCACTGCTTCCCTGATGCCAAATCTCTGGACGTGTGGGGAGCCTCGAGCCCCAGGCACTGGAACCTACATCCGATCCCAATGCATAGGGCTGGGCAGGGATGCACTGGGCCCTAGGGCCCAATCCTGGCACAGGAGGGAAGGGGCAGGAGAGGGCAGTGCTACCCTCCTCCTCAACCAGACCCAATCCCAGCACACAGGAAGTGGAAAGGGATGGTGCCAGGCCCTCAGGGTCCAATCCTGGCATATAGGGGGCAGGAGGAGGCAATACTGGCCCCCCTCAGGATCCAATCTCAATGCATGGGAGCAGGAAAGGGTAGTGCCAAACCACCAGGGTCCAATTCTGGCACATTGATGGGCCTGAGACACTTATCTGACCCACAGGACCAAGAAGTTGAGCACCACTGCTTTAGACAGGCCTGCCCTTATGCTTTAACATAGAATACTGTACCTTAATATTTTGTATATATTTCCTAATCACTACTCCCCCATTTTCCAGTGTCCTAATAAAACTCACTTAAAAAAATGAGACAGAGATTACCATCTGAAATACATCTGAGCCTTCATCAAAGTCCACCATAGCAAAAAAAATCTTATTGGTGAATGCACTGGAATATCGCCAAGAATTTGCCAGAATCTGGTATTCTTCATCAGCTTGCCTGTATAAATACATAAAAACAGATGAGTGTTTGTCCAAAACATTAGATGCAACTCAAACATCCTTCCAGATACAATGTCTCATTCTAACTATACCATCTACCACACCCACTTAACTGAAAAAGGCTCTGAACTAATACATTCTGTATAATATTTAAGTGCACATTCATAATGTTTTTATTTGATGGAAGCACTGGATACCACAATTTTATTTAAGACTTATAGGCATGGGTTGGTCTACCAGTATGGGTCTGGGACTACATGCATGCAAACATGAATGCACGGTTGCTTCAAATTGTGCCGAGTTGCCCAAATCCAAAGGACTGTCATGAGGTGCACAGATTATCAGAATGCAACCAGGTGTGCTCTCTTCCCCCAGTATAACTCTACACAAGAACAAAGGAATTTAACCAATTTGTCACTGAAGCCACCTTTACAGCCCCTTATACCTCTGGAGCAAGGCAGAGGGGCTATAGTCAACTCAAGGATCTGGAATAATATCGCTGCAAATAAATTAACCGCACTAGATCTATATGAAATGTCAATTGGCAAGATACAAAAGCAAACCTGTAAATATTTTTTTTAGCTCTCATGCCCAAAAAATATTTTTTAACCTCTATATTTGTCCAAAATTGTAATTAAATTTGCATACAACACTTTCCTTTTTCACACTGCACAACTACCGTTACTTCAGCAGACATCAAAACTATAAATATAATTTTATATTATTTGTGCACATAGATGTATGAGATACTTAGCTACTATAGTTTTAAGTGTAGGTATATTAGTGTGTTTCTCCTATCTGCAGGCAACAGATTCAATTTAATTAGGAAAGGGTACAGGTTTATCTCCTAAAGAACATAAGCAGCTGAACATACATACAGAAGAGAACATACTTAAGCTATTTAGACTTGAACTAAATCCATACTTGCATACAACACACTGACGGTGAGGCTGAAGGGCAGTAAACATCACAATCACTGAGTAGTTTCTTGGTGGTGCCTTTACAAGGCGGCGAAATTTCTCTCCATTCATTCGAATAACAGGTCTTTTGCTGGCCCACTCCATCAGCTGGTTAACTTTTTCTGATAACACCATCTAAAAAAAATAAAGCCAGAGAGATGCTTTAAAAACAAAGAAAGAAAAAAAAGAAAAGGACGACATGTTAAGTTGAACCAAGTCTTTACATGCTCTGAAGTGTTAAGTCTCATGGTAACATGTCAGAAAGATGAATACAGAAAATATAGCTATATGTTATATGGTCGATGTTAATATTACTCAAGGAATACACAGTTCCTTATCCATAGGTAATGATCCACAAATAGTTGGATATTTAATTTTAAACAAGTTTGCAAAGTCCCGGTACTTTCTGCTAGTCATAACATTTTAAGATCACATAATTTATATAATTAATAATTTGCAATTTACCACCATGTAAATTAAAATTAAAAATTCCCATTTTCAAGTGACCTAAATTATATATTCACTGATTTGTTTTAGTTGCTGCCACTAAGGTAAAGTCAACACTCCCTTCTTCCCTTCTTATCAGTGACCACACCCCTCTCACCTTTCCACAAAAGGTTTATGAATATATGACTGTAAGATTAGTTTAATCTTTCTTTTTAAACTGTGTTTTCATTAACACAGGTGGCTGAAAATGGGCATGCAACTACAAATACTGTGCAGAACGTCCCAACCCTGCCCTACCAATACAATCTCTATTGTGAGTTTCAGCTCCCTTTCTATTTCCATCCCAGATCTTCTTGAATCAATACTACAGACATGGGTATTTTATCAAGGCATTAAACAGGGGCAAACATACGATGATACAGGTTTCCCTCACCAACCACGGTTTTGAGTATCCATGCTTAATGTTCTGTATACCATTTTGGCTACCACGGTATAGTTTTGAGTAACCACGGTTTTCTGTGGCTGTTCATTAGCCTGCCCCCTGCCATTTTTCCCATAAGCCTTTTCTCTTGCCAACCATGGTTTTGCCAGCCACAGAAACTTTCAGGAACCTAACCCCAGCGGTTGGTGAGGAAAACCTATACTTTTTTCACCTGTAGCCTACACACTAGCAATGGAATATGAGCTCAGTTTCCAGCACCTGAAAATGAACCCTGAGAAATTACGCTATCTACATCCTCTTTCTGATCCTTTTCATTCCTTCATGCAGCTGCCAGTTACTTCACACCATTCTCTGAGCAAAATGGCGCATGACTCTCAGCTGCTTGCAAATTGGTAAGACCCGAGCGAAGATCACAAGGTTCTAACCAGAGTGTGGACAAGGGCTAAAAGTCATCCTAGTATGAAATAATGCATGTATAAGATGTTCCAACGTCGCTGTCACAGCACTCCGTTCCTACAGCAGCATAAATGGAACAAGACTGTCGTAACATTAACCTGGTTCCACTCCAGGTTAAAACGACAGCCACTAAAGCTTACGGAGCACTGCTGTCAGAGCAGCCAGATGTAACAGTGAAGGCAGAACAACTGGGACACACTCTTGAGCAGCAAATCCTTGCACCCTTTTAAAGCAGTTTTAGGTCCACTCTATCCATAGCCCAAGAGACTGGACTGGTGACTGGCCGCCCCTGAAGGGAAGGGTGGACTTATCCCCTTGTCTACGAACAGCTGCAAAACAAGAGCTTCCAGGAGCACTCCCAACCAGGGCACCCCCCACCAGCGCTCCTCAACCAGGGCACCCGCAGGATCCTCCGAAGGGTGCTGAGAGGTGACAACCGAGGTGTGAGGAGACAAGCAGCGCGGCACAGCACAGGCTCATGCTCTCCCTGCCTGGCCTATCCCCCGCCCCGCACCTCTGGGCCCCTCTGCAGGGAGCCGAGTGCTGCCATCTATTCACTCACTTGGGAAGCTGGAGGCAGCGCTGCCAGGTGGACAATAACTATCCTATTCGCACGATCATTTCAACCCTCAGCACCACGAGAGATCAATAATAGTAAAAGCCTCCAAAATAAGCTGTTATTTCCCAGGCAGCCCACTGGCGCAGCATGTGCAAAACCCAAGTCGCTCTCCGAGAGTCTTAACCGACTCGTGGGTTTGCTGCCAGCACTTTCTTACGGCTGCTTCCCTCAAATGAAGGGAAAGTGTCCACTTCAATGACCAGCTCTCACTCGCCCGCGACTGATAGTGAGCAACTGAAAGTAACTAAGACTGATTTGCATTTTTTTTCACCAAACCCGATTGATTTTTGAGCTTCCAGTACGATACAGCCATAGTTAAGACCTGGCAGCATTGGCTGGGGCCTCTCAGGCGGCCTGGGAGGGTCGGGTGAGAGCCCCCGCTGGGGAGGAGCCCGCTGCTGCCCGGCGCTGCACAACCCGTCCCGAAGCAGGGAGGGCCCGCAGCACCGCCCATCCCCGCCCGGCCCTCACCTCCTTCCTCTTCTGCCCCGCGGCCCAGGGGCCTCCACCGGCCAGCAGCAGCACCAGCCACCCCAGCGCCGCCACCCGCAGCGCCGCCATGTCTGTGGCTTCCCCGGCAGCGCCGCGCCGATTGGCTGAGCTCCTTGGCGGGCGCCTGCCCATTGGCCGAGGGGTGCGGCCCCCTGCCTTCCTATTGGCTGAGCCCCAACCGCTCTGCTTCCTATTGGCCCAAGCACCCCTCCGCGGCCGGCAACGAGGCAAGATGCCGCCCTGTGATTGGTTAGTCGAGGAAGAGGGTGAAAGCCGGAAGATTGTGACAGGCCATGACGTCAGAGCTTGTCTCCCTGACGTGAGAGAGTGGGGGGCACTGCTTTTAGGCAGGCGAATGAGCCATAAAACGCTTCTTTTTTTTTGTTGGCGTTGTCTCTCCCTGCCCGGGCACAGGAATTGCAAAATAAATTTTAAAAAAGTCAAAAAATACTAGTGTCAGAAGTGGGATTCGAACCCACGCCTCCATACGGAGACCAGAACACCCGTCTGCTACGGAAGACAGCTACGCCTTGAGTCTGGCGCCTTAGACCACTCGGCCATCCTGACACTGCGCTGCACTAAGCCGCGGGGCGCTCCTTAGTGTCTTACTGCGCACCTGTCACCCCTGCCACTGCCTTCCACAGCTCTGCGTCGGGACTGCCGTCTGTTCCAAGCTGCTTCTACCCGGCCCCCGTCCGCTGCCCTCCGCTGCACAGCCGCGCGTTTCCCGAGCCCTACCCCAACACTACATTTCCCAGGCTGCCCTGCGCCTCTGCGCATGCGTGGCGGGCGGCGACTTCCGGTTGGTCGCCATTTTGTTTTTCACCGTTTGCCAAGGGCGCTGCAGCGGGACCGGTTCTTTTGCCGCGATGTTGCCCTGGGTCCGCGCTGCGCTGGGCCGCACGGGTGAGCGGGGCCGGGACGGGGACACTCCTGCCGCGAGGAGAGGGGCTGTGAGGCCTGGAGGACGCAGGGCTCGTGCTGAAGGCAGACCCGGGGGCACATGGTTGCAGCGCTCGCAGCCCCAAGCCGGGTCTGGCATCGGGTCTCGGCATGCAGGTTGCTGCCCCTGTGGGCGCCGCCTCGTCTGTTGCTTTGAAAAGCAAAAACAATTAAAAACTTTTAATATGGAGAGAGGCTGCCTGGGGTCGCCCAGATGCGAGCAGGGCTGTAGGAGGGCTCCCGCGGGGGGTCGGTGGTGTAGGGACACAGACATGGTTCATGGGGAAGATGCGATGTCTTCTATTAGACTGCCTGCATCGTTGGGGAAACTGTTCGTTGCAAGCTTTGGGGCACAGACTGAGAAGGCAAAACCCCAGCAGACTCTCCCTGTGCTTGAAGGAAGGGTGTTTGTGCCCCAAAGCTTGTAAGGAACAGTTTCCGCAACGATTTAGTTGCTCTAATAAAAGAGATCGCATCTTCCCAAAGAAACCTTGTCTGCCTCTTTCAGCATGACTGGCTTGTCTTCTGCCGGATGTGGCAGGACGACCGTTAGAAATAAATGTTAATGTCTGAAAGCCCTCGGATTTCACAGGTTCCGTAGAAATTAGGGCTGGAAGGGACCTCCTTAAAGTCATCGGGTCCAGCCCAGGAAGAGATTGACTACGTCATTAGGGTGCATGCAGTGGCAGGTTTTTTTCATACTTATTCAAACTGAATCTTATACCAATGTTTAACTTAATACGGTATTTAGGTTGAAGTTACAGGTGTTCTTGGAATGTTTATTATGGTGGTTTTACTGTAAAATAATAATAATAATAATAAATCCAAACTGCTGAAATGTTCCTGGAAGAATATATAGTGCTGGTAACAGTTCAATAATCCATAGCTGCTTATTCTTGCCTACTTTCTACTTCCCTTGAAAGCAGGTTAGCATTAAGGTTGGCACTGAAAAGCCTGCATGCGTGTTTGGTATTTTTGTCTCCATTCTCTTTCCCCTTTTCTTGCTAGCTCAACCTCTCTTGTTCAGTATGTGTACCTTGAAGCTAATTCGTGCTCCAGGATATCTCACTAGAGCCATAGATAGAGAATCTGTTTTTTTGTTTGTTTGTTTTTACTGAAACAGCATAGAATTAACATTAAATTGAATTAAAACTTGTCATAGTGGCACCGAGTGGGTGCATAAGGGGAGAGTGAACTAGGTATGACCAGGGTTTCTCTGCCCCCTTCCCCCCTGCCAAATTAGTCCTTTCACTAAAAGCAGGACTTCCTATTGTTATTGCCCCAAGACCTTTTTACCCAACACAACTGCTGATATGGTCTCTTCCAAAGCCATTTGTTTGGACCTCAAGTTTACATCTGTATCTACAAAAGAAAACACTTGCAAATCCTGCAGTCCCCAGCCCCTCTTCTTGTATCTAATTCAGCATTATCTGCCCCACAGTACTAGTACTCTAGTTACTTCTAGTAACGTTTAAATTAAAGGTAGACTTCCTTGGAGTTCATGACTGATCAGTGATCATTCACAGTTACATGTTTTAGTAACTGAAGAAATAGTGCAGCATTGGAGAGTGTAAAAGGAGATAGCAAATGTTCATTTGTGTGGAGGATTCTTGAATTGTACTTCTTATTGAGATTTTTAAAACTATTCACCAACAAAATGGAATTAAACTGATTTATTTGAATAGAAAGCATCCTTGTGTTTAGTATATCCATCTCTGAATAGGTGAAGCTTCCTGGAGAGCTGAGTATTTTAATGCATTTGTAGATCTCTCTTTGAACCTTACATTTATTTATTTTAGCTCGGGACATTTGGAGGATTTCAGCAAGACAGGTTCATCAGAAACACGAACCTGACTTTCATGATAAATATGGAAACATGGTGCTAATTGGTGGAACTGTATTTTGCCTCGCTGTGTGGACATATGTAAGTATTGTATAACTGGTACCACTGATGGGGGTCTGATGCAAATGTAGCCCTGATCTTGAGTTACTTTAAGCATTTGTCTGTGTGGTACACAATGCAAAATCAGGGTTTCAGAGCTTCCTAAAAGAAAATGACTTATGAAATAATAGTAGAAATGGAAGAGATTTTTAAATCCAGGCTTAGACTTGACATTCAAAGTAACTGTCTATTGAACACCTATTTTATTGCCACTTAGAAATCTTGGTTAGGAGGGCAATGTAATTAAACATAAGCTAATAAGTGGTTTATTTTTATGTACTTTCATGTAAAAAGAAAAGATGTTAAATTCTCAAATTCCCTTATTTTGATTAAAGTAATGGGTAGCTATATTATAAGAGATATGTATTATTCTAATGTTGTTGCATATGCTGAACTTCTTAAATATATGGTTTGGGAAAGCAGCATGTGGTTTTAAGTTAGAGGACTATACATCTGGTTCTTGCACTATATAATATTACAGGTATGAGGTGGATCTTAAGAGAATTCCTACATGCTTGAAACACAAATTACTCTTCTAGTATAGATATATTAATGCTATTGCTATAATAAAGAGTGAATAAAATTGTTAGGTTTGATGTCTAAAAATGTACTATTAGAAAATAAAATGACTTCAGTGTACTCTCCAAGTTGTCTTCAAACAGCTATTTGAAATCTAACTTTAAGAAAAACAGAATTTGTGTCAACTGCTTTATATAGCTAACTTAAAAATATGGGTTTTTCCTGACTTAAGGGTACATTAATTTCTTCTTGTAACTTTATCCTCTTCCAGGTGGCAACACAAACTGGAATAGAGTGGAATTTGTCACCGGTTGGCAGAGTCACTCCAAAGGAATGGAGAGAAGACTAGCTTTTGATTTACAGTGATTACAACCCTGAACTAGTGTGGATTTTTCCATTAAAACATGCTTATGTCATATGTGTAATTGCATCCATTTACTGATTGCCATGTACCTCATGGCATTACTGGTATAATAAATGCATTAAACTCCTGTTTCATCTAGTTTGTTCCTGTCCCATATTTTATAGTAAGAAATGTTAAGCATATTGGTTAAAAAAAGTTTTTTTTAAAGGGTTTATTTCAATGAGGTCCATAAAGACCTCATCTCCAGTGCAGGGAGATCTGCCTTAGTATTGGGCCCGCTCCTTAATTGAAATTGGAGCGTTGGACTTTGCCATGTAAAATGCAGTGCATACTAGTTATACTTCTCTCTCGTTCATGAAGGGGGGAGGGTTCTATTTCCTATCAGTAGTTTCTAAACTGGGGTTGTTACTCCAACAGCAGTTCTCTTGGAAGAGTTGGACTTGCACTAAAAGTAGGCTTGCATAATTGAAAAGATTAGAAAGTGCTGTTTTATGCCATTTTACTTGCACAGCAGTCTTGAAGGCTTCAAGGGACATTGGTCACTTAGTTATTGGAGCTAGGAATATAGGTACCCTATTTCAGTCTTCTGCTTAGAGGGGCTTGATTATAGAATCCTAATCTGCTAGTCCCACTTTCTGTGCCTCCTCCTGATGATGACTTTCAGTGTTTATCCAGTAAAATATACTGATGTTAATTCTGCAGTTGGTAAATGTCTCTTTAGTAACTAGCATAACAAATAAGTCAAGCAGTTCTCTTTGACAAAAGATGTGCTGTGTTATGGAGCATTATTTGAAAACAGACCACTTCCTCTGTCTGCAGAGTTGTAAAAATGCAAAAGCATCCTGCAGAACAGTGGTAGTTACTAACTCTACAAGAGACAGGAATTTGGCTTGCTGTCTTTCAGTACTTAGCACTGTAGGGCCTCTAGGCTCCATAGTAATGCCTTTTGATGAGCCGACTCTTACTCTACACCAGCCTGTAGAATAAACAGTTGCTATTTTGTATCACCTATGCCTTAACAGCTCGTGATGACTGGATAATCCAATTTAGTTTTTGTCCAAGTACATTGAACCACATGTGACACCTACTGCACAAAGGCACGTCCTTGTGTAATCTAGCTGCAGACAGGATTGCACAAGCTGACTGCAGCAGTTTATTTTGCAGCTATGTACAGGTGGGTGACGAAGACCTCGACTGGGTATTCCCCTCCTGCTGTCAAAATGATGTGGCTGAATTTACAAGCAAGTACATTTAAGTGATGCTGTAACCTGTATCCCCAAAAACATTTTGTACAGCAAAGGTTTGAGACTGCTCTAGAAGGCAGGGTTGTGCCAAAATTATATGGAGTCGTTCTGGGAGGAGTGAGCAGAACCTCCCCCAGGCTGGAGGGAAGATCTGGCGCTCACTGGGCGTAGCTTTGATCTGGAGCAGCAGACTGTAAAGTTAAAATGGCTCCTGGATCCGACACACTTTAACACGCCGAGCTGCTCCCGAACCGGGCTCGTCAGCGACAAGGGCTTCATCAGGCACCTGACCAGATTGCTGATGCACGCGCCGTGCACCACCGGGTATTTGCCTGCTCCGGCCGCGCTCGCATCTTCTTCGTCCCTCGGGTCCCGGCGCAAAGAAAAGATCCTGCCACCTCCCACTCTCCCGTCTGTGCCCAGCTCCGCTTCCTCTGCCCGGCAGGGAGATACTTCGGGGGCCACAAGCGCCCCGCCCCCGAGGCCCGCGATGCTGTACGGGCTGGAAAACGCGAGGATCATGTGAACGCCTGCCCGTCACGTGGGTCCGAGTCACGTGACGCGGGGCGGGCGGGGCCCGACGGGGGTCACGTGGCTGCGGCCCGGCGGCGTAGCAACGGGGGCGGGGCCTGGGCCGTCCAGGCCCGGGTTATGAGGAGGCGCCGGCGGCAGCCCCCGGCGCGCGGCGGCGGAGCTCGGTTGTGTGGGCCCCGCGCTCAGCCCTTGCAGCCGGGGGGTCTGGCAGAGCCAGGGGGAAGCATGAGGAAGCGGGAGGCCGAGCGGGGTGACGGGGATGCTGGGTGCTCCGCGCCCAGGAGGGGCGGAGGTTGCGCTGAGCTGGACGGGGGTGGTAATATTGGCAGTGGGCCCGTGCGTGGGGCGCCCCGGAGGTCCCTGTGCTGGGACATGGTGGCAGCAGGATGAGCTGGGCTCTGTCAGTTCCTCTTGCAGCAGCTGGTGCCAGGGAGTGTCCTTCGCCCTGGGGGAAGAGCAACTTCAGGGGAAAACATGGGTGATGTTGAGATGCCTGGAAGTGCCGTCGGCTTGGCAGGGGCCCCAGAGTCGAACGTCCCTTTAGCGCTCGCGTCTGGTAGCTGGGTGCCAGAGTGACTGGGCGCTTCTCCCACGGACAGATGCGCTGAGTGATTACGGGGAAACTTGCTTAACAGGAATGGTCCCGGTATAAACTCCACTTCCCCAGGACGCCTCTGATAACAAGTGGTAGTTGGTGCCGAGCCAGGCGATGCTGCCGAGAAGACAGCTTAAATCTTATATATCTCTCTTGATTTCAAAGCTTTTTACATAGGAGATTGTTAATATTATCCTTGTTTTAAAGAGGGAGAAACCAGACATAAGTAGCATTGCCAGTCCTCCAGGATTGTCCTGGTGTCTCCAGGAATTGGATATAAATCTCCAGGAGATTGCTGAGAGTCACCCAGAAGATAAATGATAGGGTATTTGTTAAAATAAACATTAAATATTGGATCCGATTTATAGATTCATAGATGTTAGGGTCAGAAGGGACCTCAAAAGATCATCGAGTCCGACCCCCTGCATAAGCAGGAAAGACGGCTGGGTCTAGGTGACCCCAGCTAGCTGCGTTAGATGACCCCAGGTAGATGCTTATCTAACCTCCTCTTGAAGACCCCCAGGGTAGGGGAGAGCACCACCTCCCATGGGAGCCCGTTCCAGACCTTGGCCACTCTAACTGTGAAGAAGTTCTTCCTAATGTCCAATCTAAATCTGCTCTCTGCTAGCTTGTGGCCATTACTTCTTGTAACGCCCAGGGGCACCTTGGTGAATAAAACATCACCAATTCCTTCTGTGCCCCCATGATGAAATTATAGGCAGCCACAAGGTCGCCTCTCATCCTTCTCTTGCGGAGGCTGAAGAGGTCCAGGTGCCCCAGTCTCTCCTCACAGGGCTTGGTCTGCAAGCCCTTAACCATACGAGTGGCCCTTCTCTGGACCCTCTCCAGGTTATCCGCATCCCTCTTGAAGTGCAGTGCCCAGAATTGCACGCAGTACTCCAACTGCGGTCTGACCAGCGCCCGATAGAGGGGAAGTAGTATCACCTCTTTGGATTTATACAGTAGTCCAGCGGGTTTTTAAAATGTAATAGTCATGTGCACTTGCTTTCCTGATGTCAAGTAACTTATGTCATTATGTCAAGTAATGAAGCCTCCCAGAATAGATTCAAACAGAGGTGGCATCCCTAGACATAGGCTGGGTTCTTTATTTTTACTTTGCACTTGTGCATTTTGCTTCAAGCAGAAACCCAGAGAACTGTTCTGATATAAGATTTGCTGACAGACACAAGGATCAGTTCCTTCTTGAAATATAATACTATACATTGATTTATTCATAGATCAACAGATGAAGAGCTTGTATTTGCTATCGACCCCTTGCTATTAACTAAACACAAAAAAAATCTTGTCAAAGGAAGGATTTGAATGCAACATGACACTAAGTCATTTTGTTCAATGACTCGTCCTCTGAATGAGGACAGTCACTTCATTGGAACAGCAAGGTTCCCACTGGAACATCCTAGTACTTGACTGTAGCATGGCTATGCTGTGTGCACAGTTAAGATCTCAGCGTTTCCACAATAAACATTTCTTACAAGTTTCCTGAGCAGGGACATAATTTTATGACATTTAGAGCCAGACATGATGGCAAAAGAGAAACAGAATATGATCTTCTACTTGTATCCCTTTTGTTATCTGTGGAGGGGGGGATAATTGGATAGTCTGATTTCTGCCCAGTTCAAGCAGATAGCTTTTCTTAAACTTGATGGGCCCATATCTCTAGCCAGATGAAGGCACAATGTATGTGTGTGAATGCTTCAACTCCTGTCCTTCTTCGTTTGCCAGTGATCCTCATTTCTGAACTGCAACAGGTGATGATGCCCATCTCAATATAACAGGTGCCTTTGTGCTATATCAATCTAATGATAGTAGTGAAAGCCAGGATGAGACCTCCCCCCTCCCCAAATTCACTTAATCAAATTCTAATATCAGCCCTCTAGTATAGAAAGAGTACTGACATACTGAGTGGTGGGAAATATCTGCCAGATAATCAGTCTATTATACAAAATACAAAAGGATTAACCTCAGTCACATGGACCATCTTCTTTCCTCTTGTCTGAGTGGCATCTCTAAGGGGGATATTTCTCCAATGAACTGAAGTCAAAGGAAGTTGAAACTATTTAATACTTGACAACTATGGCACCAAAATGGACTAATCGCATGTTTTTTCTCGGGTCTCTCCAGCAGAGCGGCTTAATTTGCAAAAGAGTCTTGCAATTCAAGCTCTGCATTTTTTTATTTTTTTATTTTTTTTTTTTTAGTATTAGCGCCATATTATAAAAGCCACATACCACATCTTTTACTTTTGTTTATACCCCCAATTTAGGATATTTAGGTAACTTGTTAACAAAAAAAATCTGAATAAATATCCATTAGTCTCCATATACACATCTATATGCATGTATTTATTGATTTTTTTTAAAATTATTATTATTATTATTATTATTATTATTATTATTACTATATAGAGGTATTAGAGACCACCAGGTTGAATTTGGGCCAGGTTTGTTATTGCAAAATAAAAATTACCAAACCCAAGAGCAACTGAAATATTTCTATGAAGTTGAAAATAGAAATCAAATGGAAATATATTTTCTAATATTTTCAAGCATATGTTATATCACTCAGCTGATGTGGAACTTAACCAACAAAAAGGTTCAGTATCAAACTGGGTGAAAAACAGGAAGTAGCAAAATAAAATGTGAACAGTGATTGTACCATTCAATTAGTGAATGGTATACAATTCATCAATACTGTCTAATTGTAGTACGTTTAATAATCATTACAAAGGATTTTAATCTCATAGGTCAGCTAGTTGTGGCACATGGCAAAGGCACAGATACTTTGCATAAAGGTCAGGCAAGCATTTGCATACTCTTACTATGTACAGGATAGTAAATGGGCTATTTATTACATTTTCTAGAGCTGTAATACCCTAAGACATCCCTCCTTAGACTGTAATACTTGTCCTCTATCTGTGCTCTGGGAAATTGCATACAACTCTCATTAGCCAGAATGGTCATAGCTCTCACAGATCTTTCATGCAGTCACTGGAGAATAGACCTCTGCATTTAAACTCAATTGCATCATTTTTTTTTCTTTATTAATTGGCAGATGCTACCTCCTCTGAAAATTTGGGAAGTTCCAGAAGACTGACGCCCAGTTTAATTTTGTAAGGATATATTCTAATTGGGGTGGGGGGGATGTATATTTTTGCATTAAAAAGTGTGTGTGTGTGTATTTGCACTGTTTCTGATATGATGCAAAATAACTCACGTGGTTGACAGAACTTGGATATATTTAATGGAAACTGTCTGTTGTTTGGATTTTTATCAGGATAGTATTGAGGAAAGTGCGTATGACAATTGTTTTGGACAAATTTGTTTAATGAAGTTGGATAAGAAATAACTTTTATATTTGTGCAAAGGTGCTATTAATATTAGTAAGACTAGTTGAGAACCTATGGTCTGGATGTGATCAGGGAATGATAATTAGTTGCATATAGAAGAGAGAGAGCGCACTTTTCTGCAAGTGTTGAACAGATCAAAGGAAAGCTAATGTAACTTGTGACTTACTATTCTTGCTCTTCTTGTTGTTGTGTTTTTTTATTGATGCCTACATAAGACACGGCACATTGTTCTTGTTAGTATTTTAAAGCTAACTTAAAAAATAAGGGGTTCTTTATATACTTAGTGTTTGAAATGCCATCTATTTTTAATGTTACAGATATGCTTAATAGTACAGATACTACAGTCATATTCTCCAAAAATCTCCAGCTGCCATTGTGTGTGGTATTTGCTGAGAGGATGGAAGGATTTGCCATGAATTTTCTTCTGGTCCTATTAAAGTCTTGTTTGGACTAAAGTAAAATATTTTCCATCCATCCTTTCTAGCACCCATCTCAAAAAATAAGAACTAAACTCCTGAAAGCTACTTCCTACATCCATCTGGTGTGGGCAAGTCTTGGTAAAGTTTTAAAGAATACAAAATAGACTCATTTGAGGGTCTCAAATCCATCTTAAATGTGCTCAGGGTACAGTGGTTTCCCCCCCACCCCCAAAGGGTTAAGCCTAGTTATGCTTCCATATACAAGAAAAATGCATATAATCATTTGTTCCTGAAGACGACAAAGTTCCATGAAATTACTCTTACTGGCAAGAGTTTGGTGTAATCTTTTTCCCTAAGTCACCTTGTTTCTTTAGCTTTTCGCTATTGAAAATAATAGATTAAAACATGATCAGCACCCTGGTCCTAGCAAGACACGTACTTTTCACCAGCCTAGTAAAATGGCTTGTATGCATATTTTTCTATTCAACACTGCCCATTTTTTCTCTTTGTGATATTATTCCTAATGCACCTTTGGTTTTGCTAGAATATAAATAATAAATATGAAGCAGGAATTGCTAAGCTAGACATTCAGATTTGGAACAGGTAATGATCTAGTTTAGCAGTTAGGATAAGGATCTAAGAGTTAAATCTTATGGAGTCTGTTTCCAAGCACATGTGACCAGATGAGTCTGACAGCCTTTTATTAGCTTCATTAGCTATAAACTGAAAATATTTACCTTCTTGACAGGCATGCAGAATAAGACAGTGGCTCCAGAGACATGGCATCAAGGCTTGCTCTGACCTTGCATGCCCTACTGTAATTGGGATCCTGGTCTTTCAGGCTGGTGAGTCGGTCACTAGGCATGATGTTGTACTGTTGGCTACAGAAACTGGTGTGCTTCCCACATAGCTTGGACAAACTTGGCTTTTTCATTTTAAAGTGAGGAAGCAATTAATGTCTCTACAGCACGTTAAAAAATGTATCCTTTTTGGTCCTGAGACTAGAAAAGCTATTAAGGGACCTGAGTTTAGGTGGGGGACACTGCTGAATATGAGATCTGAGCTGTGATGTAGCCTTCATTTTACAAAACTAATATTGTTTTTTAAATGACCCCATGGTGGTGAGAAGTTACACTTTTAGTCCCTTCAAGCATCAGTTGATGCCATTAAGATATGTATCTTACTTTCAAAATGCAATTGCACACCAGAAAGTGATTTAATGACTTGTGAAGCTGGATTTCCCCATGGCTCAGGCCTTATTACAGCTTAATTTCCTTTTTCACAGGGAGAATTGCTTTTGAGAAGTATAGGTTTATTTTCTTCAGGTTTCCTCATCTACTTTCTGCAGGTACCTTTTTAGTTTCCTGGAGAAAACAAAGCATTTTTTAATCTATCATGGAGACTCCAGCAGACCAAATGATTAAGCCTAAAACTTTACCTACAGATCTTTTTTTCCTTAAATATTTCAGTCTAGTAGGGAATATCTAGATATTTATTGTATATCGGCTGTTCTGACAGTGAGAGCTGTTCTCTGGGCAGGAGTACAGTATTTCAAGTATCATTGATAGTGTTGATATACAAACAAGGAAATAACATTGTTCTCTGTTCTGTAAGGACGGGTAGAAGAATAATGGAAAAGGATAAAACTGGCTCAAAGGGACTTTCTAAGGGTATTAAATGGTAAATAGTATAATAGAGGGAGTATAATAAAATGGTATTGAGTTTTTACACGGCTCATTCAAGGCTAAGCTCGTATACGAGATGGTGACTTTGTTCCAGTATTTCAGCAATGCGTTGAAAATCTTTTGGTTTCTTGTATCCTCCTACAAGTTTGCATTAAATTCATTGAGGCAGTGGCCTGCCTTGAACTGAGTTGTCCTAAACTCTTTTGTTGGGTAGGGAAGATCTACCCAAGTCCTGTTCTTTTGTTGAGTAGGAAAAATCTACGAATTATAGATATAGCAATATCTTGACTTCAAGCCCAACCCTTATTCCTTTCTGAAACAAAATGTAATTTGTACCTTAATAATGCATATATAAATAAAACGCAAGTCCTTGATCATCTTAAATTACAAGTTATTCATTAGATGTTGTACCTATTGGTAATAGTCAATCTCCTCAGCTTTAGTGTATAAATACACAAGCATGTATTGATTTGTAGATTAAACTTCAGTCAGTTCCTTCTTCTGTCATCACCAGGAACTGCCTAGCCATGGTGGAGTGTGGGAAGGAGCTGCAGGTGGCTCATCTCGGGGTTGGGGGGAGGCAGCTTTGCTGCTGCCGCCTGCCCCGAGCACAGCCCTAGCCCCCCCTCCCTGCCAGGAAGATCCTAGTGCTGTCCCCAGCCCACAGTGGCAGCCCGTCCTTGCCCCATGTGCAGATCCATAGGCATTGGCAACGTGCAGGGGGTACACATGCACATGGAAACACCAGCTGCGAAACCAGAATTGCTGGTGGAAGTGCGTGTCCGGTTTCGCTGCTGGTGGTTTTGGGCTCAGCGATTGGCCACTAGGGGACTCCCCCACCCCGGTCAGTGAGCTGGTGTCGCCCCCCGCTGACTTGAGAGGCATCAGTCACCCATGTGTGGGGGGCACACAACCCCTATGCCTACCCCAGGGGTGTGTGCAGTGGAAGAAGCTGCCCCACACCCCCCGGGTGAGCTGTCCCACCCCAGTTGGGCAGCCCCTGCCCCAGTCCCACTGTCTCCTTCACGGTGGGGACCTTGATCTGCACCCCCCCACACCCCTTCCCCACAACAGGCTTACCAGCTGGATGCTGCTCTCCAAGGTGCCAGGCTGCATATGGGCAATATGATCAGTATCGACCAATAATCAGCCATCGGTATCGGCCCAAAAAATCTGTATCAGTGCACTAGTTCTGAATATAAGACTGCGCTATAGCTCTGGCCATTATTATTTTGATCCAAGAAATAATGCTGTAGCCGGCACTTCAGAAGGGAAGTTACTATCCAGATTTATTCCATCACCAGATACCAGCGGCGTGGAATTTAAGAGGGCAAGAAGCTATGGGTTTACATATTCTGCTTTTTGTGCCACTGTTCAAAGGAAATATGTCCTTCCTACAACGGAGTTGGTTAGAGATTCATGACATGCTACCAGTATAATCTGTGTACAAAGAGTATTTTTTATAGAACTATTTAAGAGAGCAGTGGTCCCTTTTGTCACGGAGTTAATGTTTATTTTGATTGTTTTCACTAATTTGGGATTAGCAACATTGTAGGTGAGTGCTGCTGTGTTTGAATGTACACTACATTAATGCAAAATAAAACCCCCAAAATAAAACCACATAAAATGTCAGAGAAGCAATGAAGACCAGGTAGATGAGACTTGTTGCTTGTTGTAACAGTGCCTATTTAGATGAGTTAAACATTTCAGGGTGTTCTTTTACCTTTTAGTGAAGTTGGTAGATTGTCTCTCAGTATGCATTTAGGGAAGGTGCAAGTGGCACAGTTGCATAAACTGGTAAGTCCAAATCTTGCCATGAATACGGCTCTCTGTATTGTTTGGATAAGTCATTTCACTTCTTTTTACCGGTTAGGGTAAAAACACAGTAAGAATCATCTTCCTCAGAGGATTATTAGGATTAAATTGTTAATAATTTTACCTTGTTTGTGCTAGCTAGTAATGAGTAATTGGAATTCTACATGCTATGTAGTTAAAAGCTTCTGGTCGTTTAATGCTGACTGGATAAAGAAGTTGTGACAAAGAAGCCTTTTAGCTTCATGTAGATGTTTTTATGAGCAGCATGTAGAACTGGTATAGTCTATAGAATATTATGACTAGGCCCTAAGTGTGTGTTGAGTTCAGATTCTTCTCTGTGACAAAGTCAAGACAACAGGATGGTGTTGCACACTATTCTTTCCATATCCTTCCTGTTCTAATAAGGGGATAGGTACCACAAACACTGTTTCAATTTCAGGACATCCCAAGTTGCTATGAAGAAACTGTTATTGAGTTTTCTCCCTCTGTGGTCCCTCTACAAGAAACAGACTAAGCTGTTAGCGGCTGAAGCTATGCAGGACCCTTAGCAGCTGCTCACGTTGTTGTGTTTTTTAGCATGACCCTATGTCAGGGATCACCAACCTACAGCCTGTGGGCTGGATCTAGCCTGCAAAGTACTTTGATTCAGTCTGTGCTTGGCAACATGTGGGATCAGCAGCGTGCAGCTCAGTCTGGTACTTCCCTCTTCTCTACCATATGAAGTATTACTGATCCCCTCTGCAGCCCTCCCTGCTGCTGTCTTGCTCCTTGTGCCCCTGAGTTTACCTCTTTCCACTGTCATTAGGGGTGGTGGCGCTTGGCAGGTGCAGCAGCTGACAGCTTGGGTACTATGAAGTGGGGTGCTGCAGTGCCTGGGGGGTGGGGATCAGCCACGCGTGGTTGCTGACCCCTGCCCTTGCTATCAGAATAATCAAAATCACTCTCAGAACTGGCAGCCTCGTCTGTCTCCCATAATCTGAACTGTGCTGAGAAACAGACTCCATAGTCAGGAAGCTTGTCTTCACTGATAAAGGAATCGCATCTTAGAAGGGTACAGTATAAGCTGAAGGATGTCTTCACGAATGAGAAAGCAAATTACTTGTCCTGGTTTGTCTGCCAGGTAAGATAAGAGGGCTGATAAAAAGAATTGCCTTCGGAGATGAGGCTTTTCTTTCCTGTTTCTTACATAAGTTTGATGTGTCATCAAGATCCTCCTCAGATTGGTTTGAATACTCAGCCTATGAGAATTGTCACACTTTCCCTAAATCAGTGGTGCTTACTTTTCCCTGGCAGGCCAGATGGGCTATGCCTTCTCCATCCACAGGCCAGATGCAGATGGGGTCTTAATCTGGTGCCTGGGGTGGGTGCAGGGGGACACCATTTGGCTATGCAAAGGGGAGGCATTGCCAGGCCCCAACAGTCCCATGGGGGAAGTAGGGATGTGAAAGGTTAAATGATAAATCATTTAACTGATAATCCCAGTGACAGCTGGTTAGTTTACTGGTTATTGTTTGTTTGGGGCAGGTGCAGTCTGGCAAAGAAGTGGGGGAAGGGAAGCCACATAATCCGCTCCTGCCTGCTGGGGCATTAACGCATGGGGCCGGGGCCAGGGGCAGGGGCCTTCACCAATCAGGGGCCTCCTGGGGCACCAGGGGCAGCACAGCCCAGGCAATCATCCTGGCTGGACCGTGCACAACTCTTCCCCTCTGGCTGGGCCAGGGCCAGGGGCTAAGGAAAGGTGCTGGGCTCCCTGTGCGTGGCAGTGGCTTCCCTGGGCCATCTTTTGCCATGAGGCCCCATGGGTGGCCCTGCTCCTGCTCTCTGTGGTCTGTAGGCAGCCTAGCACCAGCACTGCTAGTATGGGATGAGACAGCCACGCCCTGCTGGGCAGCTGGGGGCAAGCGGAGCCAGTGCTGCCCACCCCCGGCCCCAGGCCTGGCTCGCCCCACAGCACTAGGAGACCATAGCCCCAGTTGTGTAACACCCACCTGGAGGAGGGGCCAGGCCGGGCCAGAGCCAGTGCCACCTTCACTTTAGTGGCTTTTGCACCCCCAGCTTGCCGTGGACATGCCAGGGAGGCTGGACAGGCCTAGCCACAGCCCCCTGGCAGGCACATAAGGATCCTGCCCTCGCCTGGTGGTGGGCCTCCAATTTATTGTTTGCCCAGGGCCCCAGTAAATCTTAATCCACCACTGCCAGCAGGAACCAGAAGGTGGCAGGGCAGGCAGGAGTGGGGAGGGAGGAGCAAGGGGGACTAGTACCCAAATCCTAGGAGGAAAACAGCAGAGGGCCTAAGGAGTCCTCAATTAAGCAATTAGCTGTTGGTTAACTGGTGCTCCTTGAGGGGTGTGGGGGTGGCTTAACAGGACTGTTTTGTCTGTCTGGGCTTGCCTCTGCCTTCCCCTCCCCCCCCTCCCCTCCCAGTGGCTCCCCCAGTGCCAAACTTCCCCACCAGTGGGGAGCCCCACAGGCCAGATGTGATGATTCAGTGGGCTGTATTTGTTCAGTGGACCAGAAGTTGAGCACCCCTGCCCTAGTGCTGGTATTCTTTGAAATGGAGGTTAGGAGTTGCTTCTAAACTGTTTTATCCAGTTAGGAGTCTTTTCTACCAGGAACCAAGATATCTTTCACTGTTATTAAATTGAATACCCTTCATTATCAAAGAAACTTAAACAAGCTTTGATAACTTCCATTGGCACCGTTTTCTAAAGTTTACAGCATTGGACTGAGGCCTAGGAGCTGTCAAGTTCTAGCTGCTGATATCCCACAGATTGTTGCATGGTTACAGGTGCCTCACTTAATCTTGTTGCGCTGTACATTCCCCACTTGTACAATGAGGATATTGCTGGGAGGCTTAATGCTTGTGAATAAACATAAGCCTATCTTTTCAAAACCGATTAATCATTTTGGGGTTCTTCCATCTTTGAGTGTCCAAACAGCATTAGTTTGAACCAGCCTGATTTTTCAGAAGCCCTCGTAAAATCAGCTTTCTTTAAAATGTAGCTAAAAAACACGTTAGCACTCCAAAAACTACTAGGTACCCTTGTGCACTACTTTACAGACTAAATTTACAAGTGTGAAGTACTGTTTTCTGTCATTAATGGTATGGTGCCTTGTCTTTCTACCTCAGACAGGGCCTGAAGTCTTGTAAATAATGAAGACGTACACAGGTGTCAACTTTGTTTTTTGCCCGTTGTTGTTTGCAGACAAAAAAAAAAAAGACACTTTGCTTTTAACTTGGCACGTTCCTGTGCCAAGCTGAGTATAAGCCCAGAAGAGGCAGTGAATTACTTCTACCTGGCTCTTCAGCTTCTGTAAAGATCAGGTGCTTTAGTGGAGCTTTTTTTGGTGCTTTTATCTAATACCTGATTCAATCAGCTTTCGCTAAAAGCACCAAAAAGTCCCACTGAAGCTCCCAATTTTTACAGATGCTGCAGAGCCAGGTTGAAGTCATGCTCTGCTTCTTCCAGTAAAGCATTTTTTTTAATATCTTAAAGCGTGGTGACTCCATGGGTGCTGAGCACCTATTAATTTTTTTTTGATGGGTGCTTGAGCCCTGGAGTACCTCCAGACTCCGTGCTTGTGAGGACATATGAAGGATTGAAGGCTTGCCCTTACAGGCAAAGGCAGGCACATTGTCTTGTGAGTGCAGTATGGTACTCCAGGTTTGCTGCTGCCTTCCAATTCAACAAAGGGATGCAGTGTTTGCTGAATACAGGTGGTGATATGCAGTGTCCCCCAGGGATTTGGAATGGAGCACTGTATAATGACTTTTCTTCAGGGACACAGAAAAACGGCTGCTGTGATGGGCTATAATCTTGCTATTTATCAATAAACATGTAACTTGAAGAGTCAGTTATTTAAAAATGCCTCATTGTCCATTATCTTAAGATTTGGGTGTATTATATCATTTAAAAAGTATCAAGTGAATGGTAACAATTTACAATTAATCGAAGCTCTGTCTGCAGGAGTGAGGGGTGATTAATATTTTCTCATAAATATTTGCTAAAAAGACCTCATAGCAATATACAGATCCTAGAGAGCTAATAATATTTTCTGATCTAAGGGTGAAATTCTTCCTTTGTGTGCAGAGAGCACCCTGAAAGAATTTGGAGGCATTGCGATCCAGTTGCACTGAAGTCATGCAAATAACTTGAATTCTAAACCCAGATTGCCACTAATCTGCGTTGTGACCTTGAACAAGTCACTTAATTACTTTCCCCTCCCACTCATTCTTTCTTTTGTGTATTTGGAAGTAAATTCTTCAGGGGTGGGGGATTGTTTCCTGTTCTGTGTTTGGTGCCTGGCACAGAAGGATCCCAATCTTGATTTAGGCTTTTAGGCATTACATTTACATTGATTTGATTTGTTTTTTGTATTAAAGTAGCAGTTTCCAGCAAAAATAGTCCTCATGAATTAAGTGAACTGCATTCTGCTCCTGGTGGCAGCCTTTTGTTTCTACTGAAATCTACTCCTTCACATATCAAACTGAGACATTCTGATCTTGAACCTAATTGCAGACTTGAGCTCTTTCCAGTTCAGCTCCAAGATGCCTGCTGAAAACTGAGGCACACTGGGGCTGTTCTACCTAATGGCAGCCGTGTTCGTCTCCAAGCTGTCACCACCAAGGGATGAAACTGCCCTGGAGCCTTGTTGGAGCCAAACCGGGAAGAGCTGCAGCAGAAATGGAGTGCTTTCCCATGTAACGTAATGCAGGCAGACATGGCTTTGTCTTGCAGCCACTTCCCAGTTCAGCTCTGACATTCCTCCTAGAAACAGAGGGTGTGGGACAGTTCCACCTGCCCTTTGCACTTCTGTTTCCAGGAGACACTGCAGGGTCAGACCAGAAAAGCAGGCACTCCTGCCACAGCTATGTCCCGATCCGACTCCTCAGGAGACACTTGGTGCAGTTCCACCTGGCTGCAGCAGCGGTGGCAGTGGGGTGAATATAATGTAGTTATAATATATAATAATTTAATATAATGAATTAGTGATAGGGTCATAATGATAAATGTTCATAATATGTTTGTTTTTAAATGGAGTGCTGCTGAATTTTGAAAAGTTTTGAAGGAGTGCCATGAGCCTAAAAAGGTTGAGAACTGGCATAAGCCTTCATGAGTTTATGCTTATGCTACTCATCTCCAGTTCAGTTAGTCTGTGAGGTGCAAAGCTACCCTGCCTTCAGCCTGACTTCAGACTAACACAGCTGCCTCTGCATTTGTTTTATAAACACTGCTGGCCCCTATAACGTTTTCTAAAATACTTTGGACAGTATATTTTGTGGTGTTTTTGGTTTCGTAACAGATTTTTGGAAGGAACAAATACAAAGGTATCTTTCAGTTCCTTGCTGTTGAAATTAGGGACAGTCTGGCTGCTTGAACGCTGCTTACCCAGAGAACAGGAAAAGCACAGGCATCTGCTGACTGAACTTCCCTCTGTTGCCCTGCCATTACAAATTAAGTCTGACCTGAAGAAATGGGTCCTTTGGACTGAAGAGGATGTTTAGTCTTTGCCTCTGTCAGAATTGGCAATGGGATGCCAGCTGAATCACTGGTAGTATAAAAAATATAGTTTGTTTTGTTTTTTGGTTTTTTTTTTGTTTTTTTTTTTTTACCTTGCAAGGCATGAAAGTGGTACTGTTATTTGCCCGTACCTGTACACACACAATCTTGCAAGTTCAAAATTGGAGGCAGCAAGTCAATATTTGTGAGTTATTTCCCTTATATGACCCAGACACTGAATTACTGCACCAGTCCACAGTGCTGTTTGCATAAAGCGACTCCCTTCTTAGCACCGCTTTTGTGTTTTTGGAATCTTTTTATAAATAGACTTTTAAGGAAGAATGAGTTGAGGAGACATGGCTTGGCTGGACGACATCTGTGGTGCAAGCACTGTGACTAAACTTAACTTTTTTTTTTTTTTTTTGGCTTCACAGTTGCTCAAATATTCCATGCTGGAGTTCCTGCTCCCACCCCTCTGCTATTTAGCAATGGAAAGCTGCTAAAACAATCATTTGGATTGAAGTGGCTCAGCAATAAGGGTGTGGCTAATCAGAATTTGATACCTGTGGATTGTAATTCCTTCATCCATTTTGGCAAGAATTTGCTTATTCTTATATCTTGCTATACTGTTTGCTTTCCTAACATTCCTAATAAGCTGGATTCTTACAAATGAGTCAGCATGCCAACACGTCACAAAAATAGCCAAGGAGATAGTAATGTCAAAGATGCTTATTCAGCACTCTTTTAGTTGCACTATATCTAGCAACCCGGACTACAGTACATTTCCCAGGCAATCTCTTAAATGTATAGTAATGTACATCTGAAACTAAACACCACATTTTTTTCCTCTCTGCTGCTTCCCCATTGATGGTGTGTTCTCAAAACTTTGACTAGTCTGGAAAGTTTTGATTGTGTCATTGTACATAGAGATCTCTAAATTTAAAATTCTACTTTTCTCTGAAATATCTTTACAGCTAAGAGACTCTAATCTGGAGGAGATGAAACAGGGAGAGGAACATATTTTTTTTTCAAGATGCATAAGAGAAATGGATGTCCATGTCTCGCTGTGGGTCAGATGGGAGTGGTGCACTTATTCAAAACTTGGTGCTCAGCTCTGTGGGCAGTTTTGAAAATCCAAAACATTTATTCATCTGAGGGCATAGCACATGCACTTAACTGTAGTGCTTCCCTTGGGTCAACATGGACCTTCCACAATACACCAACAGGGTACAGATAACTTTATCAAAAACAGGAGAATAGGATTTTACCACCACAAAAACTAGCAGGAAGAGTTGAGAATAGGTGTAGGTCCTGCAGCTATTTTATGTTGATTCTTGTTATTTCAAGTTGACTGTTCCATTAATAAAGACCATCTCATTATTTACTTACATATGTGTAGCTGTATCATGTTTGCAAACTCCACAGTCTCATGACCAGGGATCCTGGTTTTCTCTCTTGAAAAATTGCGAATTCTCTGATTAAGCCGCCCCACATCCCCACCCATCTGTGTTTTTCTGCAATTAAAATGAAATGCCACTATATGTAGGTATCAGTTGAGTACCAAGTTTGATTGATATATTTACAATTTTAAAATAAATTAGAAGCCCACCAGTGCCTCAATCGCTACAATAAAATATATTCTAAATACTGATACATTTTGGTGTTTGATTTTGGGTTTTTTATCATGGAAAATCAGAGCTCCCCCTGCCCCCTTTTGCTCATGAAGATGTGGGTCCAGCTGCATCTGTGTCCCAGTTTCCACCCCCCCCCCACAATGTTTTTTGTGGTGCTGAGCAGCCCTGATGTGCGGTGTAGTGCCCTGCTCATGCCACTGCCCCTCACTACCAACCCACAGCCCCCCAGTCCTGCTGGTGCCCCTTACTCCCCAGCCCTGCCAGAGGGGACCCCCAGCTGCCGGGGCTATGGGACCAAGAGCCCAGGTCCACAGCCCCCTGCTGTCCCAGCAGCACCCAAGCCCTGGCCGCCACATGTGGGAGGCGGTGGCTGCTGTGGCAGAGTGCAGTGCAGAGCCCAGCTCCCCCTTGCCCACAGCTGACGTGAAGCCTGTGGCAGGGGGAGGGGATGGATGGACAGATGCGGGCTGCTCACTACAGGCTCGGGGCTCCCTGCCTTGCTGCCCTCCCCACCATGTGGCTTCCATGACCCAGCAGGTGGGACCTGGCGCAGCAGGGCAGAATGGGGCAGGGAGCCTCAGTGCTATTGCCAGGAACCCTGTGCTGCCATATGCAAGGTGGCCCTTGCTTGCCCAGCTGTAGCAGGGGGGCACAACTCTGTGCCACCACCCCCGACCCCACTGCTGCTGGGCAGGCAGGGGGGGGATCTTGCCATGGTGGTGCAGGACTCCCAGTGGCAGCACTGAGCTTTCCCACTCGCCTCTGCCCTGCTGTGCCAGGTCCTGCCTACTGGGCAGCAGAGGTCCTGGGTTGAGGGCAGCTGATGTAAAGTTTAGAAGAACTGTCTGAGGATGTTGTAGAACAGCAAATCTGTAACATCTCAAGTTTTCAAACCTGCCTTATGCTTGTTGTACAAGTTAAATTCAGGTCAGTTTTTGACCTAAGTATGTTAGTGACAATAAAACTGAATGTCCTGCTACTTTTCCCACATTAGAAAAATTCTAAAATGATACTATACTATATTTGCTCTTAATAATACAGGTGCCATATCTGATGAGCCAAGAGGGCCTACATCAACTGTTGTCTCAGGTTGCTCTCTGCTCCTTTTGCCAAATCTGCCCTAGACCAGAGAATTTTAATGCTGAGTACTCAAAGCTCAGGAATTTAGGCTCTACTGAGTTGAAAGATGTTCAAGATCATGTCAAATCCAATGTTCAGTGACAAGCTCTTTGCTAGAAATCAGTAGCATGAAGAGAGTAAGTAACTAGTAAAAGTTTTGAAAAGATTGACACACAATTAAATATTCCATATTTTACTATTTGTTTAGGTTTGTAGCAAGATTTGCTCTTTATTCTTCATTTTAGGTTATAATTTAAGCAATAATCTTGCAACTGCTAGAAGCAGCCACCAGTATTTTAGCTAGAAGCAAGTTTGTTCATGACCCTTTCATATATTCTTGCGACCCATTTTTCGCTTGTAACCCATGGATTGAGAAACATTGCTCTAGCAGATAAAACAAAACAAAACAAAACAAAAAACCCCAAAAAACCCCCATGATGTTCTTTGGCATAATTCTGAATGCTTTATAAATTATGGATGAACTTGCCGATCTGATTTGTTCATACTTAAATAAAAGTTGGCTGAATTCCAACTTCATGAATTTTTAAAAACAATGTAAATATGTAGGGCTGGGGTTTGTTTGTTTTTTTTAAGGCCAGTGTATCTGAAAATAAGTAAGTGTGAAAACTGTTGGTATTTATACTAGCCCTGATCCAAGAACCAGTGAAATTAATAGAAACAATCTTATTGATTTCAGTGACTTTAGAAGAGATTTTTAAAGGATTTCTCTATGATTTCAAATATTTCAATTTTTAAGTACCTTTAAAAATCTGGGTCTTTCTGCCCAAAGCTACTATATATTAATTTCCCATGGAAATTACTTGGGATTGAGGGGGCTCAGTACTTCAGTGGATGTATTAGGCCATTTCAGAATAAGACCCTCTAACTTCAGTAATAGTAGTCTTCTTAGCACCAGTGTATTCAAATGTGGTGACTGGAACATGGATATCCAAGTATTATGAAGATATAAGACTAAAAAATGTAGATAATCATCTATAACTAAATATTTCAGTTTTAAAGCTTCTTTCCTACATGTAGTGAGATAACAATGCCTGTTGATGAGTTTAAAGTACAATTCAATTATTTACATCAGTAAGTGGGGTTCTGTATTCATCATTCAGATTAACTCTTCTTTTTTTTCCCAGAAGTGTTCTATCATGTTAAAGATGAAGTTAGGTAGTAGAAATTTCCATTTTAACTGGCTGTGCATAAAATAATTCCTTGAAACAAGTAGAAAATGTTAAGGTTGGTGTGTGGCCATTTCACCATCATTATTTATTTTGAAGGTGTGATGACTGGTGATTTGTTTCATCTTTTAAAAAGGTGATGGACTGAGCTCCCTTCCATATAGAGTGCTTTGTACAATGTAACTTTTTGCACAGTATTTTTGTATAGCTACTGAGGACACGATACAGCCCATGTCAAGCAAATAACAGGTAAACCTATAAGAGAACAGAAGTTCAGTGCACATAATGCATTTTCAAAATCACTCAAATCAGTTTAAGATCAACCTGGATGGATGTAGTATCAGACTTAACTGATTTAGGTCAAACTGGTTTATGGAACTTCTGTCCCAGACTGCATCCTAGCTGAAGTTAACTCATAGTCCCCCAGCATCCCAGGATGCTTTGCAGCCCTGGGCTGTGCTGTCTGCTCCAGCAGAGCAGGGACTGCCCTGCCCTTCTGCCCCCTAGCCTGCGTCTGTCAGCCCCTAGGGACAGGGCCAGGGGAACAGAGCCTGGGTCTACACAGCACGCCAGGGGAGGTGGGGAAAGAGCCCCTATGGTGGAGGGTTTTCACCCCTCTGCAGCCCTCTCCCTTCAGGGGGGATTCCCCACCTCCCTTGCATACCTGCTTGCCTTTGCCATTGCCACATGAGGGAGGGGGAGGAGTTCCCAAGGCCTGGGGGGGGGGGTGTGCAGGCACTGGGGAGCCTCCACCTTGGGGGACTTCCATCCCAGGCCTGGGGTCCCCTAGCTGGGACAACCTTGGGGAGCTGAAGGGAATTTCCCTTCTCCCCCTTCCCAGCTGCTGACTGCTTCACCCACTTCCACAGAAGGGAGAGAGAAGGAATCATCCAGGTCAGGTGCCCCTGCAGCCCAGCATGGGGGCACTGGGTAGCCCCTGCCCTGGGGGGCTTCCCCCCACCCCAGCCCAGGGCAGCCCCAGGGAGCTGCAGGGAGTTCTTCCCCTTCCAAAGCGAGCCTCGGTGATCGCCTGGGACGGCCTCGGGGAGCAGAGGGAAATTCTTCTGCTTTTGCCTTAGACTCGCAGCTTAGAGGACACTGAGTAGACTGAATGGATTCTGCCTCGGGCTTGTTGACTGTACTTGGCTGAAGCGTGGATGTGAGCGTGTGCATGCAGGATGGGGAGAAGGGGGTTGCCGTTCTTGGAAGGGTTTTAAAGATTTTTTTTGAAGGAAATTCTGAGGAGGGTGATATACAGCAAGTTGGGGGGCAGTTCTGGGTTAAGTGGTGTCTAAACTTAGATGGGAGTGAAACAGATTGTATGCGGGGAAAAATGCTGGAGAGGTTAAAGAGCAGAAAGATAAGAGGACTTATTATAGATTAGTTGCAATATTTTTTTTAAAAGTCAAGATGTCAGTTTTACAGAAGTAATGTTTACCTTATTGAAAATGTCAGTGCACGCATGTGCTACTTTTGTCACAGCTCAGGGAAAAGGGTGAAACAACTCTGCTGTACTGTTTTGTAAATACTGAAGGCATCTGCACCGAAATCAAGTGCACCTGCTGCTTATCCCTTTTCTGAAGTGGTTGTCCTGTGTTTTTTGCAGAAATAATCTGTACTGAAATGATTTGTCATGTAACAAATAGGATTCTGTTTTGGGGTGAAAAATAAGCAGCAGGTGCAGATGAACTCCATGCAAATAAATTTTTGGAATCATTTAAAGAGGAGGGAGAAGATTGGGCAGAGAAATTTTAAAAACCCCTGTGAAACCTGTACTTGTAATGCTTTCTCACTTATTAGGCCATCGTCTGCCTCAAGATCATTCCAGAAACACAGACCCTAACAGCATATGTGCTCATGTTTAAGTACATTTCTATTCAGAAGAACACCCCCAACCTACCTCCTGAACTGGGGCTGCATTGCATCCCTATACGTACAGCTCTTTCTCCTGTTTCCTTAAACAACTTCTGCGTAATTGTTTAGAACAGATTTGACTAACTGCAGATTATCGCTGTGATTGAGTATATTTTACAATTTTTTTCTGAGTCTTATCAGGACTCGAACACATCATAAACAAGTTCCTTTTTCCCAGGACTGACCCTGGAAGAATCTCACTGCTCCACCAGTGTAGAGGGAA
>NW_005842374.1:51290-78639 GCF_000455745.1 Alligator sinensis
GTTAAAGCCTCAGAGTTTTGTAAAATACAATCCTCTCTCATTAATGCACTTTAAAGAACAGGATAAGCTTTGTGCCATGTTTCCAGAGCTGAAAGCCACCAGTTTATGTAGTAAAACAAGGGAACTGTGATACATATTTAATAATTTGTATCCAAGGTACTGGATAAATGAGGCTATTCACACTTTTTAATTTAATTTTGATCCTATTTACTCCATTCTCCCAGCAGTTGGTTACTGTTTGAAGAAAAGTTCAGTTGTACGTTTCCATTTGTATACTTGTATGTTGTTCTGCACATTAGATCAAAAATATATTAAAATAGTAACACAGAGTAATATATTGCTCAGAATTCACCACATTTTAATTTAGTCTTTGTGTCTGTGACAAAGCTCCTCCTGTGCTCAAGATAAAACATAATCCTTATATTAAAATGGAGGTTTCAAATTATTTGTGGTATTCTAGCAGATCACAAAGAAAACCAGATATACTCAGCACGTTTGTATTATGGAAAGAAACAGTATGTTAATTCTGAATAAATTGCAGTAGGCAGAGCCACTGATGAGGCAGAGAACCAGTTTTATGAAACATTATACAGTAATTTAACTTTCCCTCCAAGTCCTCAGTCCAGCAAGGCAGTTAAGCATGCACTCAACTTTAAACTTGTCCGTAGCTCCACTGAAATAATCTACGCATTCTGCTGCGTTCACTGCTGCCAAACATTAGGCAACCTATGTATTGTTTTACTTCGGTAACTTCTTGCTTTCTTTTTGTCAGTATCTAAGGGCATTTTTGTTTTATACTCATTTAGAAACTTTGCTTTTGGAAGAACGTTCTTGTTTCTGTGACTGATTAAATTATGCCAAGTGCTGGACATAAAAACCCCAAACTTTTGCCTTTTGCTGCTCCCCCCTATTTAATATCAGCTTAGAAGAAAACAGCTTTAATTACTTTATTTTTATGTATTTGGTTCTGTGCAGTTTTTTTTAGCTTGTATGCAAGCAGAAAAGAATGTTACAACCTACTTCGAGCAGTAGCATAACTAGGGGCGGGCAAGCCGGGCATCAGACCTAGGTGCCAATTTAAAGGGAGCAGTGGAATGGCCCCGCGGGAGCCCACACCACAGCAGCAACAGTTCTTGTAAGGGGAGCTGGAGCTGTGACAGGGGTAGCAGTGGCATGTGTGCAGCGAAGTAAGACTCTCCAGTGTCCACAGTCTAGCTTAGCACCTCCTCTTTCCAAGTTGCCAGCATTCCTAGTTATACCTCTAGCTTAAAGTTTTCTGAAGGACTTGCAAACAATCCCATTACACTTCCCAGCTCAGTTCTTGGCACTAAATTCAGTCTGTTGTTTGCGGTAGTTACATAATAAATTTATAAAACACAGAAAACCTGCAGAAAATAGCTGCTGCTCTTGCTCCTGCCATATTTCATGATTTATCTTGTATCCTGATGATTGATTTTCACAAAATCCATCTCTTAGTATTTTTGAACTTGTTGCTTTGAATGACTTGGAGGTAGAACAAGTGATTTACATCTTGCATGCTACTAATCTTGATTACAATGCAAAGCAAGTTACATGCCTGTGAACACTTCTCTCCCTGAAAATGTAATGATGTTGAAAAGGTCAAGGAGGATACATGGGAAAGTGGTTAAAGGAGTCCCTAAGCTTTCTGCTTCGTGTGTCTTGCCCTTTCAAGTTATTAGTAGTATTTAATTTATATGTGCCCAATTAGAGTACCTATTGGATCTTCTACAGTAACCTTGTTTCTGACCTAGAATTTCATTGCATGTATTCCTTCTTAATTTGCACCTTAACATATTTCTTTGTCTGACAGGAATGTGAAGACTTTAGCAGAATCCTTCCAATAATGGAGGCAAAATCCATAGTCATCTCTGTGGAAGGGATGACATGCAACTCTTGTGTCCAAACCATTGAACAGCATGTTGGAAAACTGAATGGCATCCACGACATAAAAGTAAGCAACTTAACCAGAATCTCTTTTAAGAGCCATCATACATTGTGCAGCACAGGAGGGAAAGGGGACAGAAATTACACATAAACCAATATAATGGAAACCAGTTCAAATCTGTAACAAAACATAAGTTCAGTGCACATAAACTGCTTTCAAAATGGCTGAAACTGATTTAAGATAAACCTGGACAGATGTAGTGTCAGACTTAACTGATTTAGGTTAAATTAGTTCATTCAACTTCTGTCACAGCCCATCCAGATTCAAGTTAACTCACAGTCCCCCAGCATACCAGGATGCTTTGCACCTCTCCTCCAAACCCTCTTTTCCAGGGTGGGTGGGCTTAGCCTTGGCCCAAGCTATCTGCTGCAGCCCAGCAGGGAGGTGTGCTCCGCACCCCCTGGCTTCTAGCGTGAGCCACTGCAGGTACGTGACTGCATTCTGGAATCAAAAGTGAATGTCTGTTCACTTGCTTACACGTTCAATCTTCACAATTTAGACTAACCTGCAAGATTGAATCAATTCAGCCTTAGGGTTTTTTGACTCTCTGTACTTGGCCAAACAGAACATACCCAGTTTGTTACAGAGAAACTGCTCTTTGGTATATTTGCAGAACATGTCAGTGAAATAGTCACATTCATCACTGATTACAGGAAGGTTTCATATCATGACTTTTGATCTCCCTTTTCCTTCATGCTTAAGTAATTTCAGCTATGCATGAAAATTATGCAGAGTCCAAATGGTGAAAAAACAATTAGAAAGAAAAAAAGAGTGACTCTGCCCTTTTTTTAAACGCAGAAAGACTGGATGTTTTACCCTAAACCCTCCAGTCCTGTTCTTCTTGACTAGTTATGCAGTGAGACAGCTTATGTAGCCTATAGGAGAAGGAAATGCCTTAAGTTGCTCAATTAATGGCATGTAATTAACCCTGGTATTTTCTTCCCGGAAAGGACTATCACTGTGACCTAGATAGGGGTAGAAAGTAATTCAGGGCTCCAGCTAACTCTTGCTGGGTCTGTAAGGCATTCAGAACTCACTTTCTTTTATACCTTTATATGTGGGAACTGGAAATGGTCCTCCTTCAACTGTGTTCTTTTGAAGAGAAACCAAACTGTTAGCAAGCTACATTGAACTACTTTTCAATAAACCTTCATGAATTTGAGTTGGTTTTAATCTTCAGAGTTTGGGGCTCAAAAAAGAAATCAAGTTTTCTGTAATATGAGCTACTTGGGGGAAGATAGTAAGAAGCTAGATGCCTTGAAACAAACCTGACGGGAGTGTTTTTAATGTGCGAGCTGCTCCCTTGTAGCCAATACATCCACTGCATTGGATGTACTTCTATCAGGAAATAAAGCTATTTAACACCCGACTGATTCATGTTAGTCTTGTGACACAACTGGTGCCAGAAAAGCTGTTAATCCTACCAATTATAGCAATGGCACATTGTTAATCCTAATTCAGGGGCAGGGACCGTTTTTTGGCCGGAGTGCCGAAAAACACCACAGTGCCTACCTCAGAAGATGGCAGAAAAACAAAATGAGGGCAAGGGGTACATGGCAGGATGCCCTGCTGCCCTGTGCCCCCCACCCAAAACCCCTGCCCCCCAGCCCGGGCTCTGTGGCTGTCAGCAGCTACCTCAGCTTTGGGTAGCTGCTGGAGCCCAGGCTGCTCCCAGCAGGGCTTGCAGCATCCCAGCTGCCTGCTGGGAGCAGCCCAGGCTCCCGGCTGGCAGCGGAGCTGAGGCTGGCTGCAGCTGGGAGGCTCCAAACAGCTGTGCCGGGCTCTGGCATCGGCTCCATACCGACGCATTCACCCGCGCATCAGAGCGGGCGGTGGGAGGGGCCTGAGGCAGCGCAGCCCTGGTCTCTCCCCCACTCCCGGCACAGAGGTGATGGCAGGGTTCCAGAGCCCGGCGCAGCTGTTTGCAGCCAGCCTGGGCTCTGAACAGCTGCAGCAAGCTGCGGGCAGGCTTCAAATACCTGCTCTAAGCTCCACAGCTCTGGCATCAGCTCTCTGCTGGCGACGACTGCATGTGTACCTTGGGGTGCAGAGCGGGGCAGTGCAGCCTGCTCTGAGGTGTCCGGTATGGTGCTTATGTCAGAGCCCGGCACAGCTGTCTGGAGCCTCCCAGCTAGCAGCCGGCCTCAGCTCTGGGAGCTGCTCCCAGCAGGCAGCTGGGACACTGTGAGCCCTGCTTGGAGCAGCCCAGGCTTCGTTGGTGGCAGCCAGAGCCGGGGCTCTCCAGAGCCGGGGCTGGCCTTAGCGTGCCAAGCAAAATGGCTTCGCATGCCACGCTCGGCACGCGTGCCAGGGGTTGCCAACTCCTGTCATAATTGTTTGGGTACGCAGGCAAAGCTCTCTCATACATGAAGTGTGAGCTTTGTGGTAGTTAAGTGATGCTGCAGAAACCATCCTGCTTTCCATAGGATTTTTTTCCATCCTAAAGATATGGTCTAAATCAATATTGGACTTGCCAGAACAGTGGAGACTAAGCCCAAGGTTCTAATTTTTTTTTATTTTTTTTTTTTACATGAGTTTACTGCATACAACTGATTTCCCAGGGTTCCCTGTGAGGTTTTTCTGTGTACTAAAGGATGTGCTGCAGCTAGCTTGTACAGATTTCTGTGAACAACAGTGATATTTACATGAACCCCCACTTACCTGCACTGGTGACTTAACAAGACTTTTAACTTAGTTGGTTCCAGTAACATAAAACAGATCCATCAACATAAAAGCTTATTATTTTAGCAATGGAAATATTACTGGAACAGTTGCATTCTTTGTGTGGAGTTCAGACAAATGAATACCTTAAATAAATACCTCCCACCTTAAATAAAATTAACAATAAAACGAGTCTGAAAAATCATAGAATCATAGAAAATTAGGGTTGGAAGGGACCTCGGGAGGTCATTTAGTGCAGCCTCCTGCTCAAAGCAGGACCAACCCCAACTAAATCATCCCAGCCAAAGCTTTGTCTAGTCGCGTCTGAAAAACCTTCAAGGATGGAGAGTCCTCTACCTCTCTAGGTAACCTGTTCCAGTGTTTTACCACCCTCCTGGTGAGAAAATTCTTCCTAATATCTAGCCTAAAATTCACTTGCTGAAACTTTAGACAGTTGCTCCTTGTTCTTTTATCTGTCATCACAGTCTAGCTCCATCCTCTTTTGAGCCTCCCTTCAGGTAGTTGAAGGCTGCTAATAAATCCCCTCTGTCTTCTGTAGACTAAATAAGCCCAGATCCCTTAGTCTCTCCTCATAAGTCATTTGCCTCAGCCCCCAAACCATTTTCGTTGCCCTCCACTCGACTTTCTCCTATTTGTCCACATCCTTTCTGTAGTGGGGGGTACAAAACTGAACACTACTCCAGATGTGGCCTCACCAGTGCTGAATAGAGGGGAATAATCACTTCCCTTGACCTGCTGGCAACACACCTACCAATGCAGCCCAGTATGTTGTTAGCTTACTTTGTAACAAGGGCACACTGCTGGCTCATATTCAGCTTATTTTCCACTAACCCCCAGGTCCTTTTCTGCAGCCCTCCTGCTTAGCCAGTCAGTCACCAGTCTGCACTGGTGCATGGGATTGTTTTGTCCTAAGTGCAGGACTTCGCACTTGTCCTTGTTGAACCTCATGAGATTTCTTTTGGCCCAATCCTCCAATTTGTCTAGGTCACTCGGAATCATAGCCTTACCCTCCAGTGTATTACTACTCCCCCCCGGCTTGGTGTCATCTGCAAACTTGCTGAGGGTGCACGCTATGCCATCTTCCAGGTCATTGATGGAGGCATTGAACAAAACCGGCCCCCGGACCAACCCTTGGGGCACTCCCCTTGATACTATCTGCCAACTAGACATTGAGGCATTGATTACTACCCTCTAAGCCCGATGCTCTAGCCACTTTTCTATCCACCTTACAGTCCGTTCGTCCAGCCCATGCTTCCTTAGCTTGCCTGTGAGAATGTTGTGGGAGACCATAGCAGAAGCCTTGCTAAAATCAAGGTGTATCACATTCCCCGGTCTCCCCACATCCATAGAGCTGGTCATCTCACCATGGAAGGCAATCGGGTTGGCCAGACTTGACTTGCCCTTGGTGAATCCATGCTTATTGTTCCTAATTGCCGCCGCCTCCAAGTGCTTAGAAATGGATTTCTTGAGGATCTGCTCCATGATTTTTCCAGGGACTAAGGTGAGGCTGCCTGGTCTGTAGTTCCCTGGATCCTCCTTTTTTCCCTTTCTTAAATATGGGCGCTAGGTTTACTCTTCTGCAATCATCCAGAACCTCTCCTGATTTCCATGAGTTATCAAAGATAATGGGCAGTGGCTCTGCAATCTTTTCATCCAACTCCCTCAGCACCCCTGGGTGCATCCCATCTGGCCCCATGGACTTGTATATGTCCAGCTTTTCTACATAGTCCCTAATCTGTTGTTTAGCCACTGTTGGCTGCTCACCACCTCCCCAAACTGTGCTTCCCAATGCAGTAGTTTGGGAGGTGACCTCGCCTGTGAAGACTGAGGTGAAGAAGGCATTGAGCACTTCAGCCTTTTCTGCATCCTCTGTCACAAGGTTGCCTCCCCCATTGAGTAAGGGACCCACACTCCTTCTTCCTCCTCTTGCTACCAACATACTTGTAGAAACCCTTCTTGTTATCCTTCACATCCCTTGCTAGCTGCAGCTCCAGTGCTTTGGCCTTCCTGACTTCATCCCTATATGCCCAAGCAATCATCTTATACTCCTCCCTAATTGTTTGTCCAAGTTTCCACTTATAAGCTTCCTTTTTGTGATTTAGTTTACTGAAGAGTTCCCTGCTAAGCCAAGTTGGTCTTCTGCCGTACTTGCCAGTCTTCCTGCATATCAGAATGGTTTGTTCCTGCACTCTCAATAAGGCTTCTTTAAAGTATAGTCAGCTCTCCATACAAATAAAATGACTGTGGAATCCTTTCTTAGTGGCTTTTTAAAATGCCCCTAGTTAAAAAATAAATAAATAAATAAAAATCTAACCTCTTATACTCTTAAATTGTTCCACCTTCTTTCTGAAAATGCATCAACACTTGAAGGGGAAGCCAAGGGAAAAAATCATTTTTTGACCTCCTTGAGCATAGCATACTCCACTTACTCTGTGCTTTATATAGTAAGTATACTGAAAACAAGTTTTTAAAAGGAAAATATTAACCATGTTTTACAGAGTTGGGTAGAATTATTTTAATACAGAACACTGCTTCTAAAACCATGTTTAGAAAGAAATACATTGCAGAGGTTGAAATTTTAAATAGAAGAGGATTATAGTAAAAATCAAGAGGTCCTAGTTCATAGTCCTCCCTATTTGCAGAAGAACTTTTGAGTTAGATGGGTAATTTATTCTTCTTTTGAAATGAGGGCTGCTCTCTGTTAAAAATAAGGCAGTGCTGTGTTTAAGAGTTATAAGAAAAGTCAGAAAAATTAGCCTAAGCTGGATGTTTAATGCAGAAGAGAGTCTGCATTTGGGTTGTTTTGTCTCTTAATGCAAGAAAACCAATAAACTACTGTGTCCTTATTATCAACCCTACCAAGCCCCGTAATTGAAGAAAAGGAGAAATGTAGTTCTTAACATGGTTTAGCTGATTTAATTTGATCATGACAATAGCCTTATGGATGTCTTTTTGCCCAAGGAAAAGATAAAATTGGAAAATAATGCATTGGGTTTTGACAGATATTGCTTTGCCCTTTTGGAATTAAATTAATGGTGTTTGATTCTACATCAGTTGGGAGCAAATTCAATTTGGGGATATGTGTACCATATGATGTGAAAGGTTAGTACCAAATTAGGAACTCTGTATGCCTGGAATTTAGAGAAACAGGCACAGCTTCTTCATTGTATGTCAGATACAGTATCTGGTTCTAAAACTGAATTAAATTCAGCTGAATCTAGTGCTTTCTGTCCCTAAGGACAAGATGCTAATCCAGTCCAAATCCTGTTGCCCTCTTCTCCATTTCCCCCCCCATTTCTATTACATCCCAAATACTGGTACTTAGGAACATGTTTTTCTTGCTCTCTCTCTTGCACATGTTACTCAATCTTCCTTGAATTTTTGCATTGACATGTCCTTTTTTTTTTCTCTTGACCCAATGAAGAATGTCTTGCATTTGAAAACTTGTCGAACTTTATTCCAACTATACAGTTAATATAATAAGATATAATTCCTGAATAATCCTTGCCTTTTTCTTTCTCAGTGTTGAATCAGCTCCTCTTCCTCAAAATATTGAGATTTCTTTCTTTTGACTTGCAGAACTGTTTGCTGCTTCCAGCATTCCCTGCCTTTGCAGCCTTCTACATACCTGAGCTCCACCCAAACTTATTTCCCAACTATTCTCTTTGTCCCTTTTACTGACAATTAATTGTATGCGTTTGTTCATGCTGTCCCTTTCTCTTGTAAACAGCCCAGCTCTCAGTGTACAGCATCCCCTCTCATTCAGAATACTTCTGAAACCTGTCCTAGGAAGCAGTCCAGTTGCAAAGACTGACGTTTCTATATCACTTTCATTCGTATCTTTTAGACTGCAAGCTACAAGTCTGCAAGCTTTGGGTGGGGAGTTTTTGGCAAAGGTGACCTGTCACACAGCACAGTATTTACCTGTGATGCTACATATATATCAAATACTCTTATAGAACAGGTTTATTGTAACTCTGTGCCTGTGTCCCCATCTCAGATTATGCCATAATGCTTGGTAGATAAGGTTGGATGTGATAAATTACTTTTTGCATTCCTTTAATTACATATTACATATTACAACAACTGATGTGTTTGACCAGGGAGGAAGTCAGCAAAGAGGTTTGTTGTTCAATTTGATGAGTCTGTCCTTTCCTCCATCACTTTATATCAGCAGTGCTCAACCTTCTTCCCCAGGAGGCTGGATAGATGGTACCTGGTCCATCTGCAGGCTGGATGCAACTGGGGTCCCAATCCGGGGCCCAGGGCAGGCACGGGGCACCATTCGGCTGTGGAGAGGTGGGCGGGGGGGGCAGCCTGGCCCCAATCTGGCCCTGTGGAGGAGGTGGGGGAGTGGCCAGACCCCAACCCAGTCCTACAGGGAGGGGAAGGGAAGTGGGGACATGACTCTGCAGTGGGGGGAAGGTGCCTGGCCTGATCCCAACCCTACAAGTGGGGGAGGGGTAGAGGAGGGGTCCCAGCCCTCATCCAGGCACAGGAGGGAGTGGGGCATGGCCTAGCCCCTTGTGTGGAAGGGGTCATGGCCAGGCTTTGACCAGCTGCATGGGGTTTGGGAATTTTGCAGGGGAGAGGGTGGCTGCATTAATTGCCACCACTCTGCCAAATTTCCTAATCAGTAGCGAGCTCTGCAGACCAGGTGCAATGGTTCTGCAGGCTGCATTTGGCTTGGGGGTCAGAGGTTGAGCACCGCTGTTTTATGCCATTGTTTTCTTACAGTGGGGATGATGGTTTTGGTGGTCTGTATTGTGATAGCCACATGAGCTCAGCCATGGACCAGGAGCCCATGGTGTTGGGCATTATAAAAATGAAGAACAAAACATTCTGTGCCCCAGTGTGCTTTAGGAACCGCATGAAGACCTGGAAAGCTTTCCTATGTGGGATATTCATTTCTGTAATAAAATGGCTATGAAAACTCTCTTGTTGTATTTTAAATAGAATTTACATTCTGACATTCATGAAGGTCATTTGCTAAACACCATAACATGTACTGTAAAAGATACAATTTTAAGAAGTACACACAATGTAAATACTTAGTCCAGGGGTGTGTGGCCGTGGTTCAGATCTAGTCACCAGTGCCATGACATCTGGGGCACAGGGCTCTTCATAGGTCTAAAAATTTGGCAGGGAGGAAGTGGTGGCACTATTTCCCTGCTACCAAATTTCTGGACTTCTGGCCCTGTATATTAGTTTAAACATGCAGGTTGGCATGGGGCCTGATTTCTATGCCAGTTGGGCCCAATATTGGCATACGGGCCTGGGCAGGGGGGCGCATAGGCCTCATTCAGACATGGGGCTGCAAGGGAGTGTCACCAGGACCCAGAGGCCAGTGTTGGCACATAAAGCTAGGTGAGGGCAGCACCAGGCCCTAGTGCCTGATCCTATCACGGAAGGCCAGGCAGGAGCAGTATGGGGCATCAGGGTCCAATCTCAGCACGCTGGGACCAGCTAAGGCTGTGCAGGAGGCGGCAGTGTGGGATCTGATTCTGGCATATGGGGCTTGATCTGGCCTGCAGACCAGTCCTGCCCCATACCTCTGGGCCACGGGGCCAAATCCTTGAGCACCATTTACTTAAGCCATCCTTATTCATTCTAGGTACTAATTTTTTTCACAGATGCATACTTATGTCACTGTTTACTGCTAAATACTTGAATAAACAACATGTGGAAAAGTAGTAACCTCCCAATTCACTGGTTATGGGGAAAAAGGACCTGCAGAGAGAGAGAATTAGCACTGCCATAAAAACAAATCTAACTCTCACCAATATGAAATTACAGTGCAGTCTCTGCAAATTCTAATGGAATAAGCATGTTTTCTGTAATTATAGGTCATTATCAGGAATTAACTGCTGGTAAGGAGCAGAATTAGCCTAGAGCTAATTCTTGGCCCAGCTATGAAAAATAAACCGCCTTTTATTTTTAATTGCTAAAGCTTAGCAACCAGGCTCTTTGTGTGTGTTTCTGTTTGCTATTCTGTAAATCTTTGTCTGTAGTTTCAACATTTTCTCTACTATCCAATCATAGAACTGCATTCTTAAGCATCTCACTTGCTGGCAACTATGTTTTTCAAAATCATTCCCCTGAGAGAGTGAGCATGCTGTATTTCTGCATGATTGCTGGTCCAGCACTATCCAAACACCTCTTAAATCAAGTGAACTACATTACACTAGAACTACATCAATGAATGAAAGGCATATTATGAATGACTGAATTTTGAATAAGCAGATGGACATAATATAAAGGGAAAACACTAAATGGTTTTGTACTTCCATTTGACATTTGGGTTTAGCACATTATGAAGTGTTCTAACTGAAAGATTTAAGAATAGTATGGTAATATGACATCTTATTCAAGCCCCTGTCATTACATTTTTGCTGCCAAGAGGGGCAAAAGAGTTCTGTGAGTTTACAGATTATAGTTTGGATTAACAAAATGCGGATTAGTGAACTACTAAATAGGATTAGAAAATTCCTATTAGAAACGTACAGTTCTTTCAAGTAACTTCCTGGAAAATAAATGGGGTTATGTTATTTTCAAAAATCAGTTTGAGTTGCTCGACACTTCAGATCTGGCTTAGGTCTGAAGTTGTGATTGTCTGAATAAAAACGATATGCACTGGGACAAATGTTGACATCACGCACTTTTGTTATCTTCCTATGAACGCAAGATATGAACACTTTTGTTATCTACCTATGAAGTCGCAATACAAGAGGCCAGCATAAGGGCTGAGGTATATACTGTGATGAGACAACATAGCAGATGCTTGCACTGCTGCCGCTGCCTCAAGTGCTTACAGTCCATCAGTAACCAAGGTAGTTCAGGCTTCACTGCTGTCAGTCTGATGTCTTTTGTTAATTTATTAGTTCCCTGTTTAGCACAAGAAGGCTCTCCCCAAGCTGAGGCACCTAGCTACTTGGCAATACACCTTTTCAATTATAAAGAAACCAGGGGCGGATTAACACATGTGCCTGCAGGGCCTGGGCCCAGGGCCCCCTGCCAATCAGGGAGCCCCTGGGGTGCCAGGGGCAGCATGGGCCAGATGGACATCCTAGCCATGGGCATTTGGGGCAGGCCGTGCGCACCTCCTCCTCTCCAGCTGGGTTAGGGGCAGGTGCAGAGTCCTGTGTGGGCAGCAGTGGCTTCCTGGATCCGTCTGCTGCCAGGAGGCCTCACAGGCAGCCCCACTCCCACTCTCCGCCATCAGTGGGCAGCCACTGGCACCAGCACTACCCCACCAAGACTGGCAGAGGGGCGGGTGCGTAGCTGGGATGTTGCGGAGCTCATGCACCCCACCCCAGGCTGACTTCAGCCCCAGCCCGAGCCCCCACCCATCCTGTGGTGCTGGGGGACTGCAGCCTCAGCTGCGTGATATCCACCGGGCAGAGGGGCAGGTTGGGCTGGGGCTGCCTTCACCTTAGCGGTGCTCACACGCCCTGGCTTCCCCTAGACATGCCAAGGATGCCGGGAAGGCCCAGCCGCAGCATCTTGGCTGGCTCAGAGGGAACCTGCCCTCACCTGGTAGGGGCCTCCAATTTTCTGCTTGCCCAGAGCCCCAATAAATCTTAATCCACCACTGAAAGAAACCTTTGGTAAATATTTATTTTCAGTGACTTTCCTGTTTTTCTCAATAGAATGCACCACAGCTCATGGACTTGTAAAGCTCCTGTTGAGCAGTTAGTTTATTCACAGAACCGTAGAAAATAGGGATGGATGGGACCTTGAGATGTTGTGTAGTCCATCTGCCTCTCCCCAGGATGGAAGCAGTGACAACTAAGTCATTCATAGAATCATAGAAGACTAGGGTTGGAAGGACCTCAGAAGGTCACCTAGTGCAGTGGTTCTCAACCTTTTTTGTACCAGGACCCATTTGTAAACATCAATGGCCAGTCCTGACCCAGTAAATAGTTTAAGTAGAAAACAGCCCCCTGGCCTTGCCGGTGCCCCTTACTTCTGATCTGCTGCCCCCAGGCCCCGGCCCCCCCAGTGTGTGGGGCAGGGGGTGCCCCAAGCAGCCCCGTGCAGGCTGGAACTCTGCCAGCCTGCAAGGGAAAGCCCACAGTTTCCCACATTTTTCTCCTTTAAAGGAAAATCCATTTTTAAAGTCTGTTGATCCATTTTCAAAGTTTGTTCAACCATTTCATATATTCTTGCAACCCACTTTTGGGTCTGGGTCCAGGACCTCTCCCAATTGCCATGAGTTTTCAAAGATAAATGCCAGTGGCTCTGCAATCACAATGGCCAACTCCCTAGGCACCCTCAGGCACATCGCATCTGCCCGCCATGGACTTATACACATTCCTCATGGATGTTTGTGTAACTTGCTATTAAAAGTCTCCAATTATAGAAATTCCACAGTTTCCCTAATGTCCCACTATTCGCATTGTTGCAAGTGCACAAGAATGTCACTAAGCAGGGGCTTCTTCTCTTGTTCCCCTCTTTTTTCCTTCTACTTCTTCCCCTCCAATTAAGGAAAGCTACCAATTGCCACCACTGTATGAACAATTAGAACGGTTCTTTTAGCCATTTTTTTTAAGATTAGATTAGAAGTAGGTTTAGCTACAGTGTTTAGTCCAGTTTAGCAAAGTTTGTTTTGAGTTTGAATATGTATTGTGAAAGATATTGAGATACTGTGTGAAACCAGGTCTTCTCTTATACATGAAGTTGTTCTGTTTACATCAGGCAAGGTTCCTTGGGTGAATTTAATATCTTTTATTAGACCAACCCATCAGACATTTACATAACAAATGTCAACACCTCTACCAAATTACCCTAATCCCTAATACTTTTTGGTATTACAGAACTCCCTTTGGAACCTCCTCATTGATTAACACTTAACACTGCTCTCTCTCAAGTTTATTTCTGTGCATACCTTATTTTGTGCTGTGGGTCAGCCCTCAGGTCTGCTTTGCTTAATGCTCTTTGTAAACCCTTTTTATGAGTTGTGTATGCATTGATCAGCACTTATATTAATTAATAGTCCAGCAAGGTCTACAGTGCTGAATGAGGGATTCCAAAATTAACAGACTGCTTTTGTGATGGAGTCTCCCACATACAGCCATGCTGTCACACAGATCAACCTAAATTAATTTATGGTTTTCATAGGTACAGTTTTGCACTTCCTCTTCAGGGCTAGAGCTGTAGGGCAAAATGATAGGGGAGATGTGTCACTATAAAAGCTAAAAGCCATTTGATGTATTAAACTAATCTTTTGGGTGGCGTTAGTTTCTATCTTTGAATAATGCATTTTGCTAAGTTACTCTTTTTTTTTTTCTCTGAAAGGTATCTCTCGAGGGAAAGAATGCAGTTATTATCTATGACCCCAAAGTGCAGACGCCAGAGTCTCTGCAGGAAATTATAGATGACATGGGATTTGATGCCACTCCAGCCAATTCCAACCCAGAACCTGTTTTACCTGACACTACTTTTCTTACTATTCCTCCTCAGTCAACTCTAACACCTGAACAAATCCGTAACACTCTGCTGAAAAACAAGGGTATTCTGGATGTTAAAATTTCCTTTGATCAAAAAATTGCAGTTGTGACATTCGTGTCTTCCATTATAAATGGTGCCCAGATTCCCCAAATGGTTCCAGGCCTAGATTTAAATATTGCAGTGCCTGGGAAAATGCCAGGGACTGCAGGGGATTTGAACTGGTCCCAAACAAGTGATGTTGTACTAAGGCTGAAGGTGGAAGGGATGACTTGTCACTCTTGTAGCAGCACCATTGAAGGGAAGATTGGCAAACTACAAGGTGTTCAGCGGATTAAAGGTAATGCCTTATTTTCATGTTATATGTAGGGTGTAAAGTGACAGCCAGTATCTCTAATAGCACCACAGATGTGCTTAAACTGTAGGGGGTAGATGGCTGAGTAGGATAGTTCACCTGGGTAGTGCTGAAATCTCAATGCCATATATAATGTAGACCAGAAGTGGAAAAGAGAGTTGGCTTTACTCTTAGTTTTTAAGGGTGGCTGGGACCCTAATCATCCCTTCCCCCCAGTGAAGACTTGGTCCCATTAGAAAACCAGTTTACAGGCTGGTACAATCTGTTGTATTCTCCACAGAAAGTGCTGGGACTGGAATCACAAGGATGTTACAGTCAGTATTGAGTTTTGTTGGCAATGTGGCATGGATAAAAATGACAGTATCTAACAAGGCTATTTCTATCATACGAATGCTAAAATTCAGTAGTTGCTTTATAATTTGATGGGAACAGAAGTACTAGTAGTCTGGGACATTGATTTAAATTGCAGAACTGTCTTAATACTGGCTACTGGAATACCAGTACAACTTCTTTCTTTCATACCTAAAATTAAAATTAACCTTTCTTTTTCAGTTCAACTAAAGGCATCTAAATAATGGTTTATGTGAGGCTGTATCTTAATGGAGTAGATGGAGGCCATTAATTGGCAATAATATATGTTATTGCCAGTCACATAAATACAATGAATTGAGTATCTGATATGAGTATATTTAGCATTCATGGGAAAAATAAGCAATGTACTGCCAGATCTAGCATGAGCATTCTGGCACGGTAGCAGTAAATGAGGCAGCAAGAGATTCTGTCTTGTTGCAGTTCTTAGAACAAATAGTAGAGAAACTGAATACAATTTCCAAAGACAACCTAGGAGCCCAAGTCTCATTGGAAGTCAATGGCTTTTAAGGCATTAAAGTATTTCTTGAGAGTTATACCACTGACAAGTTCCACCACTCCTGAGACTGTCTGTGGGTGGTGGTTTTTTTAAATGGAATATTAGGAACAGGAGCAATGCACACTAAAATTATTATGTTTAATTTTTAGTCTCCCTGGACAATCAGGAAGCCATTGTTGTGCATCAGCCTCACCTGATTACAGCAGAGGAAATCAAAAACCAAATTGAAGCTGCTGGTTTCACAGCATCTATCAAAAAACAGCCCAAACCACTCAAGCTGGGAGCTATTGATGTGGAACGTTTGAAGAATACCCACACCAAAAGCTCAGAGGGAATGCTACAAAAAAGTCCAAAGCATATGAATGACTTAAAGACCATTGTTTTCAGAGTCAATGGCATGCACTGCAATTCATGCGTCTCGAACATTCAGAGCACCATATCCGCACTCCCATCTGTAGCAAGCATAGTAGTTTCTTTGGAAAAGAAATCTGCTCTGGTAAAGTACAACCCAAACTTAATTCATGTGGATGCATTAAGAAGAGCCATAGAAGCAGTGTCACCAGAGACATTTAAAGTCAGCCTTTCTGATGAACATGAAGATGTAGAGCTTCTCAACACACAGGCATCTCCAGTGAAGTCCCCTTTAAATAGAAACAAATGGCCCCTTACACAAGTTACTGTGATAAATATTGAGGGAATGACGTGTAATTCTTGTGGGCAGTCCATTGAGGGAGTCATTTCCCAAAAGCCAGGTGTCAAATCAATACACATCTCCCTTGTGAATCATAATGGGACAATAGAATATGACCCTCTGCTAACCAGCCCAGAAGATTTAATATCTTCCATCGAGGACATGGGATTTGATGCTTCGTTACCAGGTAATGTCATACTAAGTTTTTTGTATTGACTCTGTAAATTAATTCACTTCTGCTTAGGACTTTGTCCTGTTTAGAATTAAACAGGATTATAGGGTATGCTCTCTGCCTGCTGAGAGAAGTTTTATCTGTGAGAGTACCAGTGGGATAGCTAGAAAACAATTCCTTTTTTTCCATTGGTTTCATGAATGATGATTAAAATATGAGATACACTTATATCCAGTAAATCAAATGTTTAAATTGATTACCTTATTCCAAGGTAAGTTTGTTTTGCTTTCTGTCCTTAATATGGTAGATAGTGAGGTTCTAAACAGTCTTCCTAATGCAGATATTGAAGTCATGCTAACACCTAGGTACTCTGGTGGCTGACACTCCAGAAGTAAACAGGAAAAAGGAAGAGGTGGGAGTAATTGATGGAAAGGTAGGAAAAGGTAAGTGGGAGTAATTGATGGAATTAGGAGAAGGAATGGAGGCTGAATATCAGCCAACAGAAATGTTTCTCAAGAGAAGTTGGGGAAGCCCCATTGCTTCCAAGATTAGATAAAACACTGACAAACACATTGTAGGAAGCATTTCTTCTCCATAAATAGAGAAGACTAGGGGGCATCTCTGGTTCTTGCAGTTGTGCCAGGTCCTTTGGCTTACTTCAGGCTGATCAAGAACAACTTCTCCTTTTGCACTCTGGAAGGAACTGTTACAGGGGGGAATTATTTGTGGCATTGCAAGAGGCTGTCTAAACCCCTGGTTATGCTGTGGACTCTGTGTAATAACAACAGAACTGTTAGTGTATAAGACCAAGCTGCCATGCCCAAGTCTTTGCGGGCTGGGGCCCTTGTCCTGTTTTATGTGTCATCATGCTATAGTCACTGTCTCTCTCCAAGTTCCCCACTGAAGGGTTTCCTGCCCCAAAAACATTTTGCTCTTTTTAGGAATCCTCTCTCTACATACAACAGGATTTTCCTCAGTCCATAACCTAATTGGTTATTCTCTGTAGCACAGAAAAATTAAGTTATCCCATTGCCAGGAGACAAGAAGTTCCCAATGCCAAGCCTACATTTGCCACTGACTTAATTTGGACCAGCCTCCTAACTTCAGTTCTCTTTCACCACTTGTAAAAGTAGGTTAGTTATTGTGAACTACCCCTTGATGTGGCTTAAGGATAGTTAGTTAATTTTTATGCAGCACTTGGAACAAGTTAAATGATAAATTTGTCCTGCCACATCTCAGCTATGTCACGTGCTGATTCATTTAGAAAGAAACAGTTTATATACACAGAAGAAAGAAGATACTGAAACAATCCGTTTCACACTAACGTTACCAGTCATGTGCTTCTGTTATGTAATAGCAGCATGTGAGCTAAAGACAGATTTACCTAATGAGTTTTTAGTGCAGTGAGGCTTCAGCATTTGATTTAGAGTGAGGCTTCTTTCTGTATATATTGCTGCTGCATTAGAAGCTTACTGAGAAAAACAGGTACCCCTCTATAAAAGTTGGATGGGCTTGTTGTTTTTGTATTGTCTACTGTAGATTTATTAACATTATCTGTATTATATTGCCATCTAGAAACCCTATCCAAAACCATAATAGTGAAAATAGCCCCAACCCTGAAACGCCCAGAGTCTATGTAACACGGCCAGTACAAGAGCAAACTGGCCAGAGGCAGTGGGGGAAGGCTGGAAGGACCAGGTTACTAAATGAACAGAGTTGAGGGAGAAGCCAGGGTCCTAGGTCATTTGCAACCTGACTGATCTGTCAATTCCATTGCAGAGGTAGGTTTTAAAGAGCCTTTTGACTGAATTACAAAGGGCAAATGGGTGATTGCCTGTTATGGTAAATGCAGTTCTTCTCAGTCCAGAATACTGCATAGCAATACACACTTCCCCATTCTGTGGTATCAAGGTTATAGCTTATTTGGGTGACTGTTAATAAATCCATTACTTTTGATACTTTTTCCCCCCAGAAAAAACAGAACCATTGGTGTTAATAAAGCAGCCATCCCTGGAATTGCCATTAGAGTCTCAGGCTAATATGCACCACAAAAGTGAGCCTTACACCAAAGTGTCACCAGTTTATGGCAAAAAACAAGAGGCAACGACGCCATCAAAGTGTTACATCCAAGTCACTGGCATGACCTGTGCTTCCTGCGTAGCAAACATTGAAAGAAATCTGAGGAGAGAAGATGGTAAGATTCACTTCACAACAACCTGTTACATTTCTAAACATCAGCCCTGGAGAGATGTGTCTAGGTTTTGTGGTGATATTTTTAAATGGAACAAAGGAGAAAACCACAGTAGATTTTTCAGTGAGTTACAGTGGACATCCTACCCATTGCTTCTTCACAAGGCATAAAGTATGTGGGGTTCTACGTAATGACTGTTTTTGCTGTTCCTTGGCATGTTTGGTAGATACTACACCATTGCCAAGGCAGGAGGTGTAGTACTTAGAGGATTATGCAAATTGCAAACTCGACTGTTTCAGATTTCTAAAGATATGAGAACAAGGTGTTGTAGGCTGCTGATACAAACTGCAAGGGAGGGTATAACATAAGGATGAAGCTTTTCACTCATTTTTTGTGCTTTGAAACTGCAGCCTATAAAACTTTGTCCATGTACCCTTAGGTCTAAACCCACTCAGCTTGTCCCCACTGTAGCATGACATGAATTAGGTATGCACTAGATTGCCTGTGTGCATTTCAGAGGGTCTTTTGCCTGAAAAAACTAGAAACAGGAGCCTTTACTGCTTGAATTCAAGGTCTGGGTCTGGTAGCTTGGAGGCTGTTTCTGGTCTAACCACCAGAGGGAGACAGACAGCCACCCTGTTGTTAGTTCTTATATAGGTATAAGTATAATGTATTTGTATTAGTTCAGTGCAAGGCACTTTCTGCTGGCAGAAAAATTAACTAAAGAAGCAAAATACTGCTGGGACACAGTGTAATTAAAAATGGCAGAGGAAGGCCATGTTTAATCAGTTTTAAATGATGGGAAAATTGGACAAATTTTGGACTGTAGTGGGTTGAGTAGCCGCACAAATTGAGACCAACTCCTGTGTGGTTATGAAAACTTACCATTGATTGGTATCCTCTCACAATCTGGTCTGTTTACTGACACAAGGTCTAGCAAGGTCTATTCAAGATAAAATATGCTATAATTGTGCTACATTTGTGATCAAAATTACATGAAAGCAGTTAAAAGCTATTGGTTATTGCTTCTTTATATTTACACAATTGAGAACAAAATAGATTAATAGATTCATAGACATTAGGGCTGGGAGGGATCTTGGAAGATCATCGAGTCCAGCCCCCTGCCCGAGGGGCAGGAGGTCAGCAGGGATCATAGGATCCCAGCAAGATAAACATCCAAATGTCTCTTGAAGGGGTTCAGTGTAGGTGCTTGAACCACCTCCAGTGGCAGTCTATTCCAAACCTTGGGGGCTCAGACAGTAAAGAAGTTCTTCCTTATGTCCAGCCTGAAACAGTCATGGAGGAGTTTGTGACCATTCGACCTTGTCATCCCTTGGGGCGCTCTGGTGAACAGACGTTCCCTCAGATCCTGATGAGCACCCCTGATAAACTTATAGGTGGCCACCAGATCACCCCTGAGCCTGCACTTTTCCAGGCTGAGGAGTCCCATGGCTCTCAGCCTCTTATCATAAGTTCTGTTTTCCTGACCTCTGATCATGCTCGTGGCTCTTCTCTGGACTCTCTCAAGCTTCTCCACATCCTTTTTGAATTGTGAAGCCCAAAACTGGACGCAGTAGTCCAGCTGCGGCCTCACCAGGCTGAGTACAACAGGAGAATGACATCCTGGGATTTGCTTGAGAAGCATCTATGGATTCAGGCTAGTGTTTTGCTCGCTTTACTAGCTGCAGCATCACACTGAAGGTTCATGTTCATCTTGTGGTCAGTCATGACCCCCAAGTCCCTTTCGTCCGTAGTGCTAACCAGTGTAGCACTGCTGAGCTTATAAGCATGCTGCAGGTTTTTCCTCCCAAGGTGGAGAACCTTGCATTTTTTGGTGTTAAAACACCATCAGGTTCTCGTCTGCCCATTTCCTGAGCCTGTCAAGGTCTGCCTGGATCACCCTTCTGTCCTCAGGTGTGGATGCTTTACCCCAGAGTTTGGTGTTGTCGGCGAACTTGGCCAGTAAAAGTACTTTATGAATCAGGTTACTGTGCCAGGAACTGAAATCTGTTGATTATCATTACAACTGGATTGTGGTAGAAATCTAGATTATGAAGCTTTCTAAAGGAGTCATCAATCATATTTTTCATTAAAAACATCACATAGTAACTTGGATTTGATTAGACATATGGTTGTTTAGATAGCAGTTTTTCAGCATTGTACTGAACTTGCTGTTTTACACTCTTTAGGCAGCAATTATGAGTTTGCTATACTTTGTGTTATTTTATGCACGTTGTTGACCCCCAACTTCCATCCAAAGGAGCTACGGTCCAAAGAAAGATGTTAAACCACCCTTTTATTCCCCAGCAAATAATCATTTCTGTGGCGTTAACATACAGCAAACTTAAGTAAACTTGTGTAAAGATGAGTCTGGCTAGCAAATAAAAAAGCAATACAGATAATACATTACACAAATATACCTACAGATACACTGCAACCAATTATAGACTTATAATTGGTTGTAGTCTAAAATAAGCAAAATTGGTTGCCAAAAATAAGCAGTTTTATGACTTACTATAATTTAAAACCCCAAATCCTGAAAGTCCTGACAGGTGGCCAACTTGCCAAGAGACTATGTTTAAAAATGGAGACTAAGTTCTAAAAGGTTCAGGATCCTCAGAGCATCTATAGATAGAAACCATAGCATAGCACAGGATGCAGGAGAAACACATCTTGGATCACTCACCCTCTTTTTATCCCCCTTCATAGTAAAGACTTAAAAAATTACCTGATAGAAACCTTGAAAATATGGTAGATGCCATTACATCATGCTACTAGTCAAGATGGTATACACTAACCTAATCCCTTTATTACGACTAGATGTTCTGAGACTGGCTAGTCTTCCAAAAAATATTTCACACCAAGGGACTAAGCTGTTTTTCTCATAGTACTTTTTCTTAATCTAATGTAGGCTAATTTAACAGTACTTAAGATGCACTAAATGGGTAGGCAACCCCTGGCATGGTGCCAGAGTGTGGCACACAAAGGCATGTTTCTTGGCATGTGTGCTTCGAGGTGGACAGCAGGGAAGAGGCTGGGCCTGTGCTGCCACAAAAAGGATTGGGCCCCTAGCAGCTCCCTTGCTGTTTGTCCCTGGCACGCCAACATCTTGCAAGTCGAGGTTGTCAGTGTTTTGGCACTCTGCCCAAAAACATTGCTGACCCCTGTACTAAAACACTGCACTATGGACACCGATGACATGTCGCGGGGGGGGGAGGACATCTGCCCCAAGGCATGCGTGCCAAGCAAAATGCCTTCCCATGCCATACACTGGCATACACTGGCACCCATGCTGGGGGTTGCCTACCCCTGCTCTACACATTTGTTTTTGTAGAGCTTATTGTTCTTTTAACCTTTTTGTTTATTTGGTCGTTGTCTTCTAAAAAAAAGCTTGTAGTACTAGGGCTAGGACACCTATTTCACAGTGTCAGTGAGCATGGTTAATTGCTATTCTTCTTTCACATAGTCATACTGGCTTCCTAAACCAGATCTCTTATTTGCACATTGTACAAATAATGTTTTTGTAATTAATGCTGCCCTTTCTGCTTATCTCTTTCCAGGAGTACATTCTGTGCTTGTTGCCCTCATGGCAGGGAAGGCAGAAGTGAGGTATAACCCGGATGTCACCCAGCCATCTGTTATAGCAGAACTAATCCGAGAACTGGGATTTGGAGCTATTGTTATGGAAAACTGTGATGAAGGAGATGGAATTCTAGAGCTTGTTGTAAGCCAGTCATTTAAAATAAACAAGCTAGTATCAGTCACTTACTGCTATCGAATTTGCCTATGTAATTTTTTAATTTTCTGAAAAGCTTTCTATACATACAGCTTTGCTTAACTAAAAGAAAGGTATTTGCAAGAGAAAGACTACACATAGCTATTTAGAAATTGGATAAGGTAACATCTCGGTGCCAGCAAGCTCAAGGTTGCCCATCTACATACTTGCTGTAATGGCCAGAGTACCTGAACACCTCACCAGCTTTAATGTATTTATTCTTTTGAGACCCCTCTAATGTAAGGAAACAAAATTTCACAGATGAACTAAGGCCCTAAGTGTTTGAGTGACTTCCTCAAAGTCATACAGCATACCAGGAATGTGAACATGGGTCATCTGTCTCAACTCCCCTCCTTATGCGGGATCTTGCTTGCTGTGTATTTCCTCTTTGTTACCAGTTTCAGCTTTGCTGGTAGACATTCTCTTACAGAGCCATGGGGCAGGATATGCATGTGACCATGCCCTGAGCGGAGCATGAGAATGATGTTGCAAGAGACTGGAAATGCATAATGTTAACAAAAGAATGAAGCTGTTTCCCCAAGCGCTACTCAATGTTATAGAATCAACAACTGGAAAACAAATGGCTCTTTCCCCCCCTCTGATCACTTTGTTACAGCATTCTTTGGAATCACTGAAAGCAACAATAGTTAAAGAGTTGACGCTGTGTGTTTCACTATGAATATCTGTTTCTACACAACCCTCCCTGTCAGCGTAAAGCTCTGCACAGAGGGGTGGGAGAGAAATCCAGACAAATCCGTGCCAAATAGCAACATATTTTTCAAATACTCTACAGGTGTACCTTTTGCCAGAATATTCAAGTCAACCTTGTAATGAACACATTAGAATCATCAGGGCTACTGCCATCTGAAATGTTGAGTTTCCAGTCTCTTCAGTCTTTAAAATGTATATATTGTCTGTGGATGGAAAAAAACAGCATTCCACATTTTTCAGCATCCAGCATAAATGTGCAGCTTATGTATCTTTGCCTAGAGTCTTAGGTTTTACCGTTTATTTTATGTGGAGGCAATATCAAACTGTAAGGCAGGTATTACCAATTATAACTAACTGTATGACTAATATATAAAGTATGCATGGATCAAGCATCTGTGCCACCTGCTGGTCAGAGAAATATTTTCCACAAGTTCCTCTGGTTACACATGCAGCAGTGATAACTCCAAGACAATCTTATTTTTCCTGATTTCAGAACAACAAAAAGGTATTCACAAGCCTTTTAAAAAAAAGAAACAACTATAACAGGCAACTATTTGTATTTCACAGGTGAGAGGAATGACATGTGCCTCATGTGTCCACAAAATAGAATCCACCCTCATGAAGACTAAAGGCATATTATATAGCTCAGTAGCTCTTGCAACCAACAAAGCCCACATTAAGTATGATCCTGAAATTATTGGTCCTCGGGACATTATACGAAGGATAGAGGTAAGCTCACACGTGTTGACTTTCATCATATCGCTGATCATAGAATACATGTAGACTATTCTCTGTTCCTGCCTTGTTCTGAAGCCCAGAACCTTTTTATCTATAATATTCTGGGACGGAGGGGGTATCAAGGCTAGAATTTTGTCTGCCTTCTCTTCCACCCACCACTTCCTCACCCAGTAAAGAGGATTCCGGCTTTTTGACTGTAAGAGAAGCTCTATACCAGGACTGTCCAACTTGTAAGTGGCTAGGGGCCTTGCACTTTGTGGGCTGCACCAATGGGGTCATGGACCCCTGGGCCACATGCTTCCTGGATGCCTATTCCCACTGCACTGCATGCTTGTGTGGGCACCCTCTTCTCCCCCCACTACAATGACCCTGCATGGATTCTCCCCCCTCTCAGTCCACTGCTGCAACAACCCTGTGTGGACACTTTTCCCTCACACTCCCACTATGATCCTGCATGGGCACTCTCCCCTCAACACTGCACTGCATGCTGTGCAACCCTGGCCTCGCCCTAAACAACTTGCGCTGTGACATGCTGTGCCATGGCATACTGCCCCCTGGGGTGGGCTCAGAACAGGGAAGCCAGAGGAGGGAGAGGAGTCTAGAGACTCCAGCTGCTGCTGGAGCCTGGGAACCTTGTGGGCCATCAGTTGGACAGCCCTGCTCTATACCATCAAATAACCGAAGCAGGGCTATGGGGTGACTTGGTCTATGCCTTGCAAGAATGGGGCTGGGAAAACTGAATTATAGTAGAGTCCAAAACGTGGCTGATGGGACTGAACCAATGCAGGAGGAGTGTATGGACTGCATCTGTTGTGATACAGAAGAACCTCACAAATGCTTATCTGTGGGAGTCTGTGCTCCTGTACTCATGATAAACCTCTTTGCAAAACCTGATTCAAATTATTGCATTAGAATAATTGATGCCTGAGCTAGATATCTATCTTGAGCTACTTTGGGCATGGAGAGAGAAAGGTTATCATGTGCAGGCTGAATGTGTGACCAGCCCCTCCAAATAACCTGCAAATGTCCCTGTGCAGCATGAAGTGTCTTTAAAGTATCATATTCGGTTGTCCACTTTTTTGTGCTCCCCTTCTCCACACCAGTTGATTGGGGCAAACAACTTCTTTGGAAGGAAGCTTTCTGTTAACATGTGGTCATGATATAAATTTTCGAAATAACCACAGGTGGTGGTTGCTTCCCTGTAAAGGGGCAGAGGTGGACAATCTGCAACATGGGTTCCTCTGTGTGATATGCAGCAGATTGGAGAGGGGACAAGCAGCACAGCAGCTGTTAGGACAGGGAGTAGAAGACAGACTCTCAGATCAGACAGGAAACACAGGGCAGGGAGCAGAAAGGAAAGGAGAAACTTTAGGGAACACTGTGTAAAAAGCAGAAAACTGAGCAGCAGATCAGGTAGGGGAAAGGGATTGGAGGGGACTTGGGAGGGTACAGGGCTAAATTCTAGCACACTGCCAAAAAAGATTAGCCCCAGCTGATTTAGGGCATTATCTTTGTTTGCAGGACTTGTAATCGACTGCAAAGGTAAAACTGTATCTCTTGCAGTAGTAATCCCATGTCAGATAAGATGAAATATTTGCACCCTTTTTTCTTAGGATTTAGGCTTTAACACATCTCTGGTGAAGAAGGATAGATCTGCTAGCCATCTAGACCACAAACAGGAAATAAGGCAGTAAGTGTCCCTGAACATATTTAAATCTTATTTAAGCATTATTCCAATTGTTCTTATTAAAGGCTTTCTTTTTTCCCTTGTTTAATCAGTAGCGGAATTTTCAGGGTTTTGATGTTGTTGCAGACACCTTAGCCAAAAAATTACCTGTATTACATTGAATCACCGAAAAACGTAGAGAACAAATGATTTTCATTCTTTTTTTTTCCTTCTCTAAGATGGAAACGATCTTTTCTCTTGAGCCTGACTTTCTGTGTTCCTGTCATGGGGTTGATGATTTATATGATGATTGTGGACAGTCACCTCTCAGATGCTCACCAGCGTCACAATGTGAGTGATGAGGAAATAGAGGCCTATCACTCTTCTATGTTCCTGGAGCGTCAAGTCCTACCTGGATTGTCTGTTATGAATTTACTCTCTTTTTTACTCTGTGTCCCTGTACAGGTAAGAAAAACAGGGTTACTGTCAGTGTGTTGGGGTTAAACATTAACAGGTTGTTTTTGCAAAATAAAAGGTATTAAAGAAATTATACACAATAATGTCACTTTAATGAACACTGATTCAGAATGCTATTAAATATGTTAGAGCTGATTCTTCATTCAGTGAAGTCAGTAAGAGTTCTGACCTTAATGAGACCTCTTCATGTTGACTAAAATATTTTTTTTTTAAACCTTGATGTTTAATTTTAAAAAAGGAGGTCTGGAAAAAACCTTACACTAAATCATTGCCAAGAAAGTAGCTTTCAAGTAAGAATGTTGATATGTGTCTATCTTTTTGTGTAAGTTTTAATTGTTGTTGCTTCCATTACAGATATTTGGAGCATGGTACTTCTATATTCAAGCCTACAAAGCACTAAAACACAAAACTGCAAACATGGATGTGCTAATAGTTTTAGCGACCACCATTGCGTTCACCTACTCCTTTGTTATTCTCCTTGTTGCCATGGCTGAAAAAGCAAAAGTGAATCCAGTGACCTTCTTCGACACACCTCCGATGCTACTTGTGTTCATATCACTGGGCAGGTGGCTGGAACACATAGCAAAGGTAACGCAGAATAAAAGTGACTATTCATGTAGTTGGTGTGATAAAAATTAGGTCTGTGCAAAGCTTTGGTAGCTGATTCGATTTGGAAAAGTTTCAGAAAAGATTTGGCCGCTTCGGAAATTCAGCCATAGACTAAACAGGCAGATGACACAGCTGACTGAAGCTGGTAAGTCTGTTGGGGTTGGAGAGTGGGGAGGGGAGGATTGGGTCCGGAACAATCTGCCCAGCCGGGGCGTGTGGCGTGTTACTCGGGGCGGTGGGGCACAGGATGCAGGCGTGGCAGCACTGGGAGCAGGGCCTCTGCTCTGCTGCCACTTGCCCAGCCAGGGTGGGGTGGTGGGGTGAAGCAGGATGAGGGCACGGCTCACTTCGGGCAAAAGGGGGCATAGCCCCTGCTCCCAGCACTGCTGCGCCCGCATCCCACGCGTGCCACACCAGCTGGCAAGTGGTGGTAGGGCAGAGCCCCCGCTTCCAGTGCTGGAAGTGGGGTCTATGGCCTGCTGCTGCCTGGAGTAAACTGCACCTGCATCATCCCCCCCCACCCCCGCACCATCTGGGTAAGCAGCAGCAGGATACAGCCTCTGTGGCTCCCCCCACCAGAGCAGAGGCAGGCACAGCTGGAGGAGCTGTAGGACTAGCCCCCATGGCCACCTGGCCCGGCCCCATCCCCCACCAGGCCCAGCCTCCCAGCATTTAAAAAAAAAAAAAAAAAGGCGCTGCACTCACTGGCTGCAGCAGCTCCCAAACAGCGTGCAGCACCCCACCGAGCCACACTGCACCCATACCATGGGGCAGCTGCCATATGGGTGCCAGGAGGGTGGGGCAATCCCTGCTGACCCATGCTACGTTGGGGGCTCAGCCACGAGTGCCCAGAGGCTCCGGGTGTTGGCTGCTGCCAGTAAGTGCAGCTCTTTTTTTTTCTTTTTTTTTAATTTTTTTTAAGTCCCGGGACTAGGCTGGGCCTGGGGCTGGGGCCAGGCAGGGCAGCCATGGGGGGTTCTCCCATGGCTCCCCCCCCCCCG